>NC_136917.1:113888361-114195426 GCF_949752795.1 Hyperoodon ampullatus
TATTTTTCTGTTCAAATTCACAGTCATCTATATTTTTACTCATCTTTCCCTTCTTCCTTCTTTCTATTTAAGGCTATCACCTTCATCTATATCTTGATTTTAGGAAGGGTGGAAACAGGGAGGCCAGTTAATGAACTATGCAGCAATTCAGATCAGAAGTCAGCAAACTACAATCTATGGGCCAAACAGGCCCACCCGCTGCCTGTTTTTATAAAAAAAAAATTTATTGGAACACAGGCACACCTATTCATTTAAGTATTGTTTGCAGCTGCTTTCAGCCTACAACTGCAGAGTTGATAGTTGCAACAGGCACCATAATATGGCCTGCAAAGCCTAAAATATTCATCTGTGGCCTTTTACAGACAAAGTTTGCTGATACCTGATCCAGATGAATAACCCAGATGAAAGTGGTTAGTGAAGTGTATTTGAGTGATAGTTATAAACAGAGGAGGTGTGATCACATTCTTGACACATTTTATACGTAGAACCTACAGGATTTGCCAATGAATTGGATATGAAATGAAAGAGAGGAGGTAAGAATGACCAAGTTTTTTGTCCTGAGCAACTGAAAGAATAAAGTTGCCACTTGCTGAAATGGGGAAGGTTGTGGGAAAGTAGATGGAGGTGGTAGGTAAAGAAAAGTTTAGTTTTGCACATGTTCAGACATAAGTTTATGATGCCTATTAGAAAACTAAGTGGAAGGACTTCCCTGGAGGTCCAGTGGCTAAGACTCCACCTTCCAATGCAGGGTGCGTGGGTTCGATCCCAGGTTGGGGAACTAGGTCCCCACATGCCATGCTGTGCAGCCAAAAATTTTAAAAAAGAAAGGAAAATTAAGTGGAAATATCAAGTAAGCAGTTATATGTACAAGGGTGGATTTCAGGGGAAAGGTCAGAGCTAGAAATATAAATTGGAGAGTTGTCAATACATAGACGTTATTTAAAACCATGAGACAGAATGATATCATTTAGTAATAGACTGTTAAGACAAAAGAGGACTGAAGACTGGGTCCTGGTGTACTTTCAGATGTTGGGGGTATGAGGAAGAAATAGCTAAAGGAGACAAAACAGGTAAGTGAGTTAGGTGAAAAACCAGGGTAAATGGTGAGCCAAAAACTGTGTGAAGAAAGTATGTCAAAGAGAAGAGAGTGATGAATTCTCAAAGCCGATCAAAGGGCTTATCAGTGCAATAGGGTGGCATGGTCCACTCTCTGGAGGATGGACAATAGGGAAAGTGTCACACAGTCCTTGAAGTAGTCTTTGGGCCATTTAGTCGGCCATTGTCAAGACCTTGGGTAATTAAAGTGGTTAAGAAGGGAGGTGACAGGTCTAGATGGGCACATCCCCTTGTCCTGCAGAGAGTGGTACAACCAGAGGGAAATTTGGGGCTTTCTTGCCCAAATCTAAGAGAAGGAACCATGCCTTATTCTTACTTATATGGGTTGTTGTAAAGATTAAATGATTGATGCATGCAAAGAACTTAGAACAGTGTTTGGAACACTCAGTAAATATTTATCTGTTGGTATTATTGTTTATATTCATAGGGTCCAGCACAGTAACTATTATATAGCAGAAAATTAATACATTTTAAATGATTTTTAAAATGAATCTAGATTTATTATTTTCTCTGATTCTTTAGATGCTCAATGAGAGAATTCAATTTCAAGATTTCAGCTGGAGGGGGTGGGGAGGTGGGGGAGGATGGGTTGAGAGTTGGGGATTAGCAGATGCAAACTGGTATATACAGAATGGATAAACAACAAGGTCCTACTGTATAGCACAGGGAACTATATTCAATATCCTGTGATAAACCATAATGGAAAAGAATATGAAAAAGAATGTATATGTATGTATAACTGAATCATTTTGCTGCACAGTAAAAATTAACACAACATTGTAAATCAACTACACTTTAGTAAAATAAATTTTTAAAAAAGATTTCAATTGAAAAAAAAAGGTTATGCTATATTTTAAAACCACTGTTGCAGTGTGTGTGTGTGTGTGTGTGTTTTACCCTGACGACCAACTTTTTGATTCTTTGATGACTTCTCCAAAGAAGCATAGAATTTTTGATGGTCATTTGCCCAAGCTGCCTAGCAAGTTTACTGGAGCCTCACCAAATTGATTAGCCTGTGGACTGGGAGTTTGGAACCAATGTGAATCATCCCGAGGGCAATTAAAGCAAGAGGAAATGCAGCAAGAGCATCTTACTTACAAAATAAGAAGATAGCCTCAGCCTCTATGCCCCTATCCTCAGCCTTGTCAAGAGAGCAAAATATTGCTTGTCAGTCAGACCTGTGTAATGTCTTAGGAACACAAAAAGAACCAAGGAAAGCCAAATATTGCCATTTGATTTTTCATTATTTGATTGATACCATGATTTAGTAAATTACTTTTTTGAGGGTTCTTCTCTTTCGGTTTGTTTAAAGCCAAGGAGTAAATGTAGCAATAAAAATTTGAATTACTTTGCCTCTTGCCTGAAATGCTCACTATTCTAATCCCTGTGTTTCACTGTGGTGCCAGGGAGAGGAGCAGAAACAGCTGACGATGATTCTGCATTACTGATTCACCCTACTCATTAGATTATATTGAAATGTTATGACTTTCTGGGCTCAGAGAGTTATTCCATTTTTGCCTCCAGCCATTTCAAGTAATTTTTTGCTACTACGTAACAAAACATAAAATTATTTGGAGTAAGACTTTGTAATTGGAAATAATAATTTTTGGATAAGAAATTAAGCCCTTTACTAAATAATGTTAAATTATCATCAAAATTACATTTTCATGAATAATGAATCAATACCACTGCAGCTGTTTTGCTATTTTAGTATTGCTGAACTCTGGTAATTATTAGGTTTAGTTGTATTCCCTTGAATTTGGTAGAAAAAATAAAATGAGGTCACACATTTTCAGTGTGAAATATTATCTTGTTAGGCAAAAAATTCACTGAATAAAAATACTGCAGGGAAGTATGTTTTTGGTAAACATATTCCAAAATGTTAGGTTAGCACTTGTGGCTTCAATTTTTGTACAATTCCTTTACTTTAATCAAGACAAAGCAAAGGTTTTCCCTAACACAGCCCCAATATAGCTTTCATGTTGTATATATCAGGGATTTTTCTATTTTTATTTTTAAGTGAATGCATGATCAGTGTAACAGACACCAGTTTTGGGTTGAATTATTTATTTGTTCCCTCTGTCTAAAGAGGGTAAAAACAATGCGCTTTTCTTACTGATTTGACTAGGGTTTCAAACATATGAAGATAGCACACACTCGTATCTATTGAGTATAGTAAAAATGCTACAGTTCATCCTGAGTATGATGAAAACAAATACAACCTAGTATAACAGGGCATTATCACCATCTCTTGACTCTTTGGCAATGTCTTAAAATGATTTTTACCGTACTTAAAATGATCAAATTTACTTGTTCTCTCTTAGGAATTTTGCCCAGTTTTCCACATATCAGAAAATAAATGAAATATGTTAAATTGCTATTAGTGTTATTCCTGTCTTTGTTCTCAAGGTACCATCTAAATTATTCCTTCACCAACATTGGTGTGCTTTGCTATGTTTATAGCTTCAGCTTTTTTTTAACAAGTGAACTTTATAAAAGTAGGATACTCAGTGGGAAATGAGCCTTGGGCTGTTGGGATCCTGAGAGTGGCAGCTGGGATCGAGGAGTAAGGGGAGCAGGTGGAACAGACACAAATTAAACAGAAAAAATTTTTCGGCACAGAAGTTTTGAAGTCAGCTTCTTAATAGTAGCAGCTAGAATTATCACTGGCATCAGCCTAGTATTATCATTTATCTTCACCACACTTCCTTGTGGTCCAGAATGTCTAGATATTCCAGTTGGGTAGGTGTGTTGCTGGGAGACACTCAGAACAAGAAAAAGAACTCATATTTATTGAGCACCTCTAGGTGCCAGGCACTGTACAGATACTTTCATGTTCCATATCTCATTTGGTCACTACTATAATCCACTATAGTTGGTGTGATTATCCTCATTTGACTGTTGGACATATTGAAGGTGAGAGTAGTTAAATAACTCACCCAGCGTCCCACTAACCATGCAGTAAATGGTGCTAACTGCTCTAGCAGCAGCATTAGTTAGGGAGAAAGAAGGGACCAAATAGGTCAACATGGATTTGGTCTTGTCCTTTTGAATGTTGACACTAGAGTCTCATCTCAGGACACAACGGCCCTAAGGTGGTCACATGAGAGTATCTGGAATTAAATGGTTTCCAGAGGTGAATGTCTTGTGTTCATTATCCCTAGACTCTTGCTTTAAACCTCTTGTCCTAGAGTAGACATGTGTTCATCTTTATTTTTCCCATGCCACATGCCACAGTACATTGTACATCATGATTATTTAATAAATATTTGTTAAATTTAATTTAAAATCTTCTTACAGGAGCAACAAGAAACAGTCATTTTATAATAGTGATATAATTATAATAGTGTCCACCCTGGGATATTTATGCTTGTCAGAGTAATTGAGGACCCAATTAGATAGAGTTAAACACTGAGTAAACAAAAAACAAGTGATAGTGTTGACCTAGAGCAAAACATACTTTCTAAAGAAAGGGCAGGGCTCCCCTGGTAGCGCAGTGGTTGAGAGTCTGCCCGTCAATGCAGGGGACACGGGTTCGTGCCCCGGTTCGGGAAGATCCCACATGCCGCGGAGCAGCTGGGCCCGTGAGCCATGGCCGCTGAGCCTGAGCGTCCGGAGCCTGTGCTACGCAACGGGAGAGGCCACAACAATGAGAGGCCCGCGTACAGCAAAAAAAAAAAAAAAAAAGAGAGGGCAAAGGAGAGAGAGAAGGAATTATAATGCTTAAGATCAATAATTTATAAGATTTTAACATTTGAAATTATGATTAGAAGAGAAACTCAAATATAAGTATCTCATGTTTTCTGTGAAAACATCTACCTCTGCTGCCTACAACTGGAATTGCCACTTATCCCAGACAAGAGATTCTTTTACTAATTGGGTCAGATTATATTTTTAGTACAATTTTATTCTAATGAATGTGGGCCTTTTCTATTAACCTTAACAGTCAAGAAACATGAAACAACGGGAGAATACATCATCTGGGACTTCAAAGTAACTCTATATGCTAATGTGACAGGAATGACTGCTTGAGGACAATTTTATCATATCGATTGCAATTATGAAGGGAAAATAAAATCTTCTCAAGTATTCTTCACTCTCTCTGAGTTAATTAAATTTTATAACCTTTGCTAAACTCTTCAAACAATAGAATCTTACTCAGGCAATATCAAATAATTGTAAAGAACTTGATTATTGTCCAAAAATTCCACTGGGTTGATAGATTTAGTCTGTTCCTTTATTTTCATTGCAAGAAGTTATCATCAACATCATCACTGTTGCAAGCATGATCACTAATAACATTTATTGAATCCGTAGGGCGCACTGCTAGGGAGAGAGACACCAAGAAGTGTAAGATATGGTCCCTGCCCTTGAGAAATTTATAATCTAAATGGAGCTATTTAGATTGGTTAAATTTGGTCCAAAATAATTTATTTAATCCTGTGATTTATAACAGTCATTCAGCGGGGACACATATGGGTAATATTGGACTCCCATCTTTTTTTAAAAAATAAATTTATTTATTTATTTATTTTTGGCTGGGTTGGATCTTCGTTGCTGCGCGCGGGCTTTCTCTAGTTGTGGCGAGCGGAGGCTACTCTTTGTTGCGGTGCACGGGCTTTTCTTTGCGGTGGCTTCTCTTGTTGTGGGGCACAGGCCCCAGGCACACCGGCTTCAGTAGTTGTGGCACGTGAGCTCAGTAGCTGTGGCTCACGGGCTCTAGAGCACAGGCTCAGTAGTTGTGGCATACAGGCTTAGTTGCTCCGCAGCATGTGGTATCTTCCCGGACCAGGGCTCGAACCCGTGTTCCCTGCATTGGCAGGCAGGTTCTTAACCACTGTGCCACCAGGGAAGTTCCCTTGGACTCCCATCTTAAAGTTATCTTAAAATAGATTCTACCTCCTACCTTTGCTAAGAGATAAAAATTTGTTTTCAAAATTAATGCAGATGTCATTAGTTACCTTTTTGCAGAGAGAATGAAATCTGTTGATCCCTAGAAGATAAAACACTAATCCTCTGGGCATTTTATTTGGGTGATTTGGGGAAGCAGTTCAAGTCCCATCTCTGCAACTAACTGGCAGTGTAACTATCACTTGTAGCACATTATTACTCCAGCTGCTAGGCTAAAGGATGGGCTCTCCATGTCTTTGATTTGAAAGAAATTCTGTATCATTGAATACAATGGCATATTTGCATCAGTAAGCCATAGTCTCACCTCCCTCCCTTTGTAACTAACCTGGCCAACAAATAATGCTGAAATTGCAGTGCACTCTATGCCTCTGATGTATTTCTAAATCAGTTTTCTGTGTGAAAACTTACCTAACATTTCCATGACATAGATATCATGTACCAAAAAAGGTCAAGTTTTCTAATACAGAATACAATAGTACTCATCACATGTTAGTATAAAGAAAGTATTTAATATCATGAGATGTTTTACATTGATTTTTAATGCTTGGATTCAGGAAAAAAGAGAATTTTTTCCCTTGCAAATTGCGCATATGGAAAGAAGCAATGAGGATAATTGGGCAAGTATATTTCCTGAAAAAATGCTCTAAGTGTATCTTTCCGGTTCATTTTGTTTGCTTGGTAATCAGGCCTTACATGATTATCAAATTTCCTTTATAATCACATTTAATTTTAAGTTAATGATCCATTTCCTTTATCAGTGGTATTAGTGGATGACTTTTACAACATAACATGCAGTCATGCAGATCAGCAGGTTCTGTGGGTAAAGCAGGTCATTGAGGCTTTCCAATTCACACTGCAGTGTATTCTCAATTAGGTACTTTGAAGAAGTTGCTTAGAACTTTAAGAGCCTTTACAACCTTGAGATTCTAGATATATGTGCTTTCTCTTTATTCTTTTTGTTTTCACAATAAATTTTCAAACCTGTAGAAAGTTGAAAGAAGAAAACAATGAATACATGTATACTCTTCACCTAGTTCACCAAATATTAACATTTTGCCACATTTTTCTCTTGATATTATATATACCTTTAAGAAGACTTTTTTTCCCCAATCCACTTGGAAATAAGTTGCAGATATCTTTACCATAGGTGTTTCCACATACATCTCCTAAAAACAGGACTTTATCCCACCCATCCAAAATACCATTATATCACCTAAAAAGGTGACATTAGTTTAATAACATCATCTAATATACAGTCCATATCCACATTCTCCTAATTGTCCACAACATATTTCTTATGTTGTTGCTTTTTAAATCCAGAGTGCAATCAAGTTTTACACATTGCATTTTTTTATGTCTCTAATATGTTTTTCCTAAAGTAGTTCCCCTGTCTTTTTATACTCATAACATAGAATTTTTTGAAGAGCCCAGGTCTGTGTGTTCTGTCTTAATAAAAAAATTAAAATTTTGAAAAAAAAGAGCACTGATAAATGGACGGTATGTTACTTTTTCTGTTGCCAGTGCCTGAGAAAAAACCTAACTATTGGGCCTAACTTCTTTAGTCCGGCAACATGACTCATTTTATATAAAAAATGTTGATAAAAAGGAGAAATCCTATAATGTGTCTGTAATAACAAGGAATGCCAGGAATGCCAGGAACACATAGATCATTAAAATTTTCCTGAGTCTGCTTAACTATCCAAGATAATGTCCAAATTTTTGAGCTAGAAGAACCTCAGAGGCAAATTAACTAGCTTAATTCCTTATATTAGAAGTAAGGAAAGTGAGTCTCAAAGAGTCTGTAATTTGCCAAGGTTACACTGCCAGTTAATTGTAAAGGTGGTACTAGAAATAAGACATCTTGATTTCCAATATCCTCGTGTCCCTGATTCTCTCATCATCTTCTCTGCCATCACTATCCATCCTTTTATTTCCTTTCTTTTCTAATTCTTCCTGTCCTTCCTTTTTCTCCTTTTTACTGAGCAGGCAACAACAGATCTTTTAAAAAAAAAAATCACTTCTGTTACACTTCTGCCAGGCTCTCTCAATAGCTACACTATTGACATTTTGGGCTAGGTATTCTTTGTTGTGGGGTGCTGTCCGGTGCATGGTAAGATATTTAGCAGCATCATTGGATTCTAACCACCCGAGGCCAGTAACACTTCTCTGTTTGTGATGATCAAAAATGTCAAATATACCTGGGGGCTGGGGGCTGGGGGTAAAATTGTCCCTAATTGAGAACTACTGCCAAATGTTTCTTATTTTGGCAGTGGTTCTTGTTTTATTTATTAACTCTCCTTTTATTCCACATCAATATGAATTCAAAATTGTATGTAGTTGTAATCACAGTATAGATACAATTTTTCTTCTGTTATTTTTACTTATTTCATAATAAGTATTTTCACTGTTGCTGTATGACATTTGTTGTTTTTGTCTACCTAGGATTCCCTGCTCCTCCTTCCAGTAAGACCACCCCTTTGTCGATTGTGGAACTGCATCTCCCTTAGTCCAATCATTTGATTCTAGGGTCCTTCCGCTTGTCCAAAGTGTACACAAGGGACTCAGGCCTGACCAGTCATAATAATCCATCTCCAAAGCCACAGTGATTAGTCTCAGTGATAGGCATATCACTCAATTGGGCCAATGAAAGCCCTTTCCTGGGAATTTGCTGGAAGACTCTATTTCATTTGGGTTGCCAAACTGATGTTGTAAAGTTGAAGCTCCCTGCAGCTATGTCATCAGCTTGTCGGCAGTTCAAGAGAACGAAGCCAACACAGACAGAAAGCAGGGCTTAAGATGGGAGAGAAAATCCTGGTGGTATCATTTGAGTCCCTATATCCATTCACCTCTAAGGGCAGTAAAACCCTTGTCAGTAAATCTCTTCCCCCACATCCTTTCTTTTTTCATTTATTTTTTGCTAAGAAGGTTTGACAGGGATTCTTTCACCTGCAACAAAAAAGAGTCCTGATTAAGAAAATAGTGTTCATGTTTATAATATTTAATGGTTCATATTTCCTCAAGTTGTAGTGCCATGACTTCCTTAACTGTTCTGCTAACATTAAACTTTAAAGTGATTTGAGATATTTTTCCATTATAAATGCAGTGTTCTTTTTCAGTGCCTTTTGAATGACTTCTAGTAAATTTTCCATTAGTTTCCTCAAATATGGGCCCTTGCTTTGAATTCCGAACTACAAGATTTAAAATTGAATGATTTACCACCTAATTTAAGGCCATTTGTTTTTGCTTTACTCTCTTTTGCTTTTATACTTCTATTACAGTCATTCCACCTGTGATTATACCAGCTGTTGTGGTAGTATCTGCTCCAGCTGCATGGGCATATTTGAATGCATTAGTGTGCTATGGCAGTGGTTTAGGAAATTTTTTATGGTACCATGAAGATTAACTTCTGACCCTTGTAGTATGTATGTAGTGTTTCTTTTAACTATTAACTGCAAAACCAATGTTGTTCAATATTAAGTTTTCAAATCTTTGCATTCACTTCAGATAAAGAATTACTCTATTATCCTAATGTTTGTGAAAAATGCCTCTGTTTATTTCATTACTATGAAGTCTATATGTATCTCATTTACCTGCGTAAATTAACTTTTCCATATCTAAGGTCTAGCTCAAATGTTATTGCATTCTATGTGATTTCTTTTATCACTTATTCAGTTTGTTTCCATCTCTCATTTCACTTAGTAAATCTACCTTATAACTATGAGAGATGATGCATAATGAGGGGAGTGACAATTTAGGGTCCTATAATAGTCATGGACTTGCCTTTCAGAGAATCATAGGTAGCAACACACTACAAAATATATCACCATCAAATTTATGGAATCATAGTTTATAATAACAAAAAAATAGAAATAAATCAATGTTCATCATTGGGGGGCTAATTTAATGAATTATGATACAGCCATAAAATGGAAAAGTATGCAGCTGGAAAAAAGAACAAATAAGTTTTAAATACATTGATACATCTCTAAGATATATTATTAAGTATCTGAAGAGGTGGTGTAGCAGGGTAATTAAAATTGTGGACCTTGAAGTCTGGTCTAGGTTCAAAGACCAGGTCTGCTATTTATTAGTTGGGTAAACTTGGACAAATTTCTTAAGCCCAATTCTTCAGTTTTTTCACCTATGAAATGAAGATGTAATGGTAACTACCTTACAGGATTGTATGAGGATCAAGTGAGTTAATACATGCCAAGCACTTAGAAGACTGTCTGGTTTATAGTAAAACAATAGAACTATAACAATGGGATGTGAGTGAATGATTTTTGAATTATTTAATATAACTAATAAAAGTAATAAATTTATTTTTTTGAATATATTGCAATATATTGAATATATTAATCTTTATTGAATATATTACATATTTTCACCATTACTACCTTGTACTATAGTATTACACATATTCATGTAGAAGGTTATCTCTTCTTACTATGATGTCTTTGAGGAAAAGGCCTGGCTTTTCCTCAATTTTGTGCCAAGCATGATCTCCAGCACGTGCCATGTGCAAGGTAAGTTCCATATGTATTTGTTGACTGTATTAATAAAACATTCAGATTCCTCTCTGCATATAAAAATTTCAGAGCTTTCACATTTTAAGGAGTTTTAGAAGATATCTAAGGGAGTTGATCCTATAATTTCAACATTTAGGGGCAAGTCCAGAGATTTTGTTAGCATAGAAGTTAGGAAGTTCATTTGTACCTGGATGAGCAGTATTCTGAATGTACTTCCTTTCGTTAAAAAAAGGGTTTGGGGCTTCCCTGGTGGCGCAGTGGTTAAGAATCAGCCTGCCAATTCAGGAGACAGGGGTTCGATCCCTGGTCCGGGAAGATCTCACATTCCACGGAGCAACTAAGCCCGTGCACCACAACTACTGAGCCCATGTGCTGCAACTACTGAAGCCCACGTGCCTAGAGCCCGTGCTCCGAAACAAGAGAAGCCACCGCAATGAGAAGCCCGGGCACCAGAATGAAGAGTAGCCTCCCCTCGCACAACCAGAGAAAGCCCGCGCACGGCAATGAAGACCCAATGTAGCCAAAAATAAATAAATAAATAAACTTAAAAAAAAGAGTTTTATTTTTAAATGAGGAAGAGAACTAATAGCTTTTAGGAACTTTCAGTCTCAGAAAGATTAAGAACTTGCCTGCCTTTGTACATCTAGCTGGTGATGGAGTCAGGGTTCGAACCTGGATATGGTTGATTGTTCTTTCAGCTGTAAAAGGGGGGTAGGAAGGAAAGCTACATTCACTGATTTGTAAGTGAGCCTCTGTGAGAGGACATGAGGAAGATGTTCCCACTAGACTTTTACTTCAGCAGAGCTTATCTTTGCTGAGCACATCACCTAGCTATTTAAATTTCCAAAACCTAGGACTGAATAAAAATAGTCAATATGTTAGGAATGTGAGGAAAAATATAACAAAATCATTTTGTACAACTTAAGCCATTGCCTCTGAGATTAAGTCCATCTAAAACTCTTAAATAAGAGAATACAAGTGACCTAAATGTTCCCTTTGTGATATTTAGAGATAATAGTTTCTATTCTTATCTCATCATCTCAAATAAATATTAGTTATTGTCTAATGTAGGGTTTATCACATTGCATTTTTCCAGATCAATTTCATTATAAAATATAATAATGAGGTCATGGTATTTTCAAAGCATAAGTTTGCAGGTGTGTACCACTTCAGAAAACCTGAAATATGGAATTCCCCAAATGCTTGGTAAATTGGAGGATTGCATAAATTCAGTTACAGAAGAGTTCTTCACATTCCAAAAGAGTTGATCATGGGGTTTCTTTAAACAGGAGGGCATGACAACTCATATTCATTTGGCAAAAGAAACTTTGTACTCTATCTGGGCAAGTTGTCCTCTTTAACTCAATGCAAAACTTCCAGAGGGATTTGTATCACAGAGCAAGGCATAGCTAACTAAAAGTCTCAGCTGTCCCAATCAATTCTGTTTACCAATGGGAGTGAGAATCAGGGCAAGTACAAAATTAGAATGGGTGGTCAGGGAAGACCTCTGATTAGGTGATATTTGAGCGAACAGCTGAATAGAATAAAGCCTGAATAAAGCTGATGGAGTCAGCATTTTGATGACCCATTGGAAGAATGTTCTGGGCAGAGAACTCAGCAAGTAAGGTCTCCCAGGTCAGAACAAGCTTGGTGGATCAAGAAACAAAACACCAGACTGTCTGGAGTGTAGTAGACTAGGGGGAGTGGCTCACAATTAAGTCCTTAGATGTAAACGAGGATCAAGCAGGACGATGGTAAGCACATGTAATTAATTTGGATCCTGAAATACTTAGGAGCTCAATAAATGGAAACTCTTGTTATTAGAGATCAAATTATTGTTTTCTTCATAATTCATATTTAAATGTTTTTTGAAATGGGAGCACTTAGAAAAATACTTGTGAAATTTGTACCTCATGTCTTCACTAACGCTGTAAAATTTAAATTCTATTAAAAACCATAAGAGAGTCATTTTCTAATTGTAAAGGCTGCTAAAACTACTTGTATAAAATTTATTGTTTTATAAATATTTGTTTATTGTTTCTAGCCTAGATTTATGCTGAGAGTCTTTTTTACCCCAATCCTTAACCATCCTCAATCCTGAAAATATTTTCCTAAAATTTATTCAAGTTTTGTGGTTTATTTTTGATCAATCTGGAATTTATGTTTAGATTGTGTGAGTTAGAGATTGTGGTAGGCTGAATGATAACCGCTAAATACCTAGAAGTTGTGAATGCTACCTTATATGGCAATAGTGACTTTGCAGACATGATTAAAGTAAGGATTTTGAGATGAGGAGATTAGCCTGGATTTCCTGGGTAGGTCCTAAATATAATCACAAATGTCCATGTAGGAAGGAGGCAGAGGGAGACTTGTCACAGATTGGGAGAAGGCAAAGTGAAGACAGAGCAGAGAGTTTTGAAGATGTTATGCTGCTGGCCTTAAAGACAGAAGAAGGGGCCAAGAGCCAAGGAATGCCAGGAATGCAGCTCTAGCAGCTAGAACAAGCAAGGAAGGTCTAATCCCCTAGAGCTCTGGAAGGAGTTGCCCTGCCCATACTTTATTTTTATTTTTATTTTTGGCGGTACGCGGGCCTCTCACTGTTGTGGCCTCTCCCATTGTGGGGCACAGGCTCCGGACGCGCAGGCTCAGTGGCCATGGCTCACGGGCCCAGCCGCTCCGCGGCATGTGGGATCTTCCCGGACTGGGGCACGAACCCGTGTCCCCTGCATCGGCAGGCGGACTCTCAACCACTGCGCCACCAGGGAAGCCCGCCCATACTTCAGAATGTATATCTTGATTTCACTCTTCTGAGCTCCAGAACTGCAAGAGAATAAATTTATGTTGTTTTAAGCTGCTAGTCTTCTGGTAATTTGTTACAGCAGCCATCAGAAATGAATACAGAAATCTAACTTTAGTTTTTGCCCTATAGTTAACTAATTAATTATCCCAGTACCATTTATTGAAGAATACATTATTTCATAAGTGTTCTGAAATATTAACTTTATCAAAATGTCAATATTCACTTAGAGCTAGTCTGTTTCTATTCTATCAATCAGTTTACTGATTCTTGAGACACTACCAAACGTTTAAATTGTGATAACTTTATAGTACATTTATGTGAGTGGTAGGGTAATTCCTTCACCATGCTATACTCCACTCCCCCTCAGATTTCTTGCTTTAAGCTGCATTTATTTTTCCAGATAAACTTTAGATTCAATTTGTCTGGTAAAATTTTTAAATTTTGATGGAAGCTGCATTAAGTATATAGAAACACTTGAATATTCCTATCCAGAAACACAGACTCTCTTTTCAGGTCTTTCCCCTGCTGCCCACCCTTTGGTGAAATTTTATAGTTTTTCTTCCCTTATGTCTTGTAAATTTCTTAAGGCTTATTTGTTGCTACTGTGGAATAGGGTCTTTTTAAAATTACATTTTGTAAGTAGATATTATTGGTGCATAGGAGTGCTATTGGATTTTGAATCTGGCCACTCTGCTGAATCAACGTAAAGGTCTAATAATTTTCTCTTAGATTTTCCAGCAAGATAATCATATTATCAATAAATATTATAATCTTTTCTTTCCCACCATTTATTTTTTTATTTATATTTCTTATCTTATTGCATTATCTAGAATCTATAGAAGAGTATTAAATGGTAATGGTGTTATTAGGCATATCTATTCTTTTTCTGACTCTAGTTGGAATACTTTCATGTTTCACTATTAAATATGAATATGTGTTTTACTTATGTGTTTTGTGGAGGTATTTTAACATAATCTATACATACAACATTTATACAGTAGTCCTCCCTTATCCACGGTGGATATGTTCAAAAACCCCAGTGGATGCCTGAAACCATGAATAGTACATATACTATGTTTTTTTCTATCCATACATAGCAATGATAATATTTAATTTATAAATTAGGCACAGTAAGAGAGTATTCAAATTGCCAGCATCACTACTCTTGAACTTTGTGTCTATTATTAAATACAATAAGGTTTACTTGAACACAAGCCCTGTGATACAGATAAGTGAGATGGCTACTAAGTGACTAACGAACAGTTAGTGTATACAGCATGGATATGCTGGACGAAGGGATGATTCATGTCCTGGGCAGAATAGAGTGAGACAGCACAAGATTTCATCATGTTACTCAGAGCAGCATGCAATTTAAAATTTATAAATTGTTTATTTCTGGAATTTTTCATTTAATACTTTTGGACTGCAGTTGACTGCAGGTAACTGAAACTATGGAAAGCAAAACTGTGGACAAGTGGGGACTACTGTATATGCACAATAATGGTTACACTATTTCCTTCCATTTCTTAGGTTATTAACTATAACTTTAAATCAGAAGAGCTGATTGTGTTATTAAATCCATTTCCAATATCTATTGATATATATACTATATGTAATAAATATAATAAGCTTTTTAATGTTAAAAATTATTTTATTATATGTAAAACCTACTGGGTAATTTTATGTTTTCATTTAATATTAGTTCAGTATATTATTTAGAAAGTCTATAGCTCTCCTTTTTTTGTATTAAAAAAATGTCAGGCTTGGATTTCATTAATGCTGGTCTTAACAAAATGAATTTGGAAATGCTTTGTCTTTTTCTTTTTAAAAATTCAGTAATAGTTTAACATAAAAGAAATTGGAAGTCCTTATAGGCCTAATAGAACTGTATTGGTTTAGTATCTCTCTGGTGGTAGATTTTTGACAACTTTTTCTATAATTATTTAGTCTATTCATGTTTCCTACAACTTTTTGAATCAATTTTTATAACTTACACTCTCCTAGAAAATAAAGAGAAAAGTTTAACATTCATTATTTATAATGTGCCTACAAATAAAAGAGACAGATAACTCATTTAAAAATAAGCAAATGTCAACTCTGCATAATTAATAGAAAAAATTCAAAAGGCCAATTAATGTATGCTTTAACTCCATCCCATTTGGGGTAATCATATAGTCCTGTTTCCCTGGGAAAGGCCTGGTTTATATGTGCTCTTCCAGTAAAATTATGACTAGTGTCATAAAGAGTCTTAAAAGTTTCCAATTTGGACAATACATTATTATGTGGACCCTAATTATAACAAATGAGATAAAGGTTTAAACAATAGTGAGGATTTTATTATTGATTTTTTGCCAATAAGATTAGCAAACATTAAAAAGATTTATAATATTCATTGCTGGAAGGGGTATGGTGAAACAGAGGAATATTTGTAGAAGAGATAAATGGTACCCTCCTTTTGGGTTATACATTTGGCACTATCTATTAAAATTTTAAGTGTGCACATCATTGGACCTAGCTATTGGACTTCTGGGATCTTACTTTATGGAAAAATTGAAGCTAGTGTACAAACACACGTATGGCCAATGTTGTATGGGCTGTTGACTAAATACATAAAGGTGCACCCAGAGAATGAGCTATTATGTATATGTTTAAAACAATGAGGCAGCCACATATAATGGAATGGAAAGATTTCCATAATACATTAAAAGAAAAAATAAGATGCAGAATGATAATTCAGTTTTGTTTGTTTGTTTGTTTTTTAGGAAAGGGTTTAATATTACATGGATTCAGAGGAAAAAAAAGAGATCTGGAGAAAAAGAAGGGCTATTTCATAAAGAAGGGGATCAGGGGAAGTTTCAGAGTGAATTGGCAGGAAAAAAAGGATGACAGCTGTCGTGGCCCACGAACTGGTGTGAACAAAGACACAAGGGCAGAAAATGGAATTGGAAGTTGGGAGTTTAGTTGGTTTAGAGTTTGCCATAGAGGTTAGAACTAAAAGTTCAAGGACCAAGGTGCCACTGGCTGAAGGCTTTCACTGCCCACCCTGGCTCTGCTGTCTCTTTCGGGACCTGGCCAAGGACAGGGTGCCGTCATGGAGTTCACATCCCCATAACAAGGACAGAAAGGTTTGACGCAAGGAGGGTGATAAAAGAAATGTTCACATATTGAGATATAGGGAAGTCATTCTGGCTTATACATGAGTTAACTTTAATTTTATGTTAACTAAAATAGCCTGTTGGGGCCTATCAAACATACATTATACATCTGCTTTAATTATTAAAGAAAAAGGGCACATTGACCAAAAGTAAAGAGAGTCCATGTTAAAAATAAAGATTAAATGCCCCTTTTCCTGGGACACCAATGCTGGTCCTCCTTTGATGATAAGACTCCCTCCCCACATGCCAAGGCCATGCTGACTCACTGTGTGTGTCCTGTTTTTTTTTGAAACCCTGAAGAAATGTAACCCTGCCTTTTTTTTTTTTTTTTTTTTAATAAGTTTATCTTTGGCTGCTTTGGGTCTTCGTTGCTGCGCGCAGGCTTTCTCCAGTTGCGGCGATCGGGGGTTGATGATACAGTTTTAACTGACATTTGGTAAAATATACACATGTATAATTTGTATAATTTGTTTTTCTATGCTTAGATAAAAGTTTGAAAATATATATACCAAATTTAACACCTATTATCATGAGGGTTCAGATGAACAGAAGCTGAAATCAGAAAATTCAATAAAAATTTTGTTAAAAGGTTAGGGAAAAAATCATTTTGAAAAAGTAGCATATTTATCAATGATCCTGAGATTCTATATATGTGGGTAGGAAACAGAAAAATCTGCTTTTGGCTTGGTAACAAGCATCAAAGAATAAGTCTTTGGTTCAACTAGAGCTGATGTTTCTTCTGGTTGGAAGCATGACCATTTTTCCTGTCAGAAAACGTCATAAATATATAAAAGCTTTTGAATTCTGAAGAGATGTGAACACTAGACCTCAACGTATGTAGTTATTATTTTTATATATTTTTGTATATTTCTGTAAGAATACTTCTGTAACAGTCTTAGAATCTTAAGGCAGTAAGGGAATTCATCTTGTCAAGTCCCTAATATATTTTCAGTGATAAAAGAAAGTTTCATCTGTTTTTCTAAAGAATATATGCTTTGCATCTTACACATAATAATCCAGAGAAGAGAAAAAGACAGTTACCCAACAAATATTTTGAGGAATATATAATCATAATACCCACACCATTCAAGGGCAATGTAAAAAAAATTGTAGTTCAATCTCCTACACTAGTCTGCATGAAAAAATTAAAATACGAAAATATTACCAAATAAAATCAAGCAGTGAAAGACAGACTCAAGAATAAAGAACTTCAAATCTATAAGGAAAACAAACTACTCAGTGTAAAATTGAGTAAATTTCTTTATGTGCAGTTCCCAGAAAAGAAAATGCAAATGGAACAATATCATAAAAAGATGTTTAAATTCATTATGAACACAAAAATGAAAATCAATTACAATAAAATAATATTCATACCTATCATATTGATGAGGATAAAAACTTTTAAGAAAACAAAGTATTAGTGAGAATGTGAGGAAAGAAGATCTCTCATACATTGCTGTGGGAGTGTGAACTGTTAAAATTATATTGGAGAACAATTTAGGATATTCAGTAAAGGTGCATATAAGCTACAACCAAGAAATTCTATGCCCAGGAATATATGCCAAAGAGTCTCTAGGGTATGTGTATATTAGTGTCCTTATTTCACAGATAAAGGAAAGCAAACCTTAGCTTCTTCTACTATTAAATAAATTAATATATGAAAATCATTTATGTGCCTCGTACATACTAAGCCATCTACTAAGTATATATCATCATCATCAGGAAAAATCAGCTGTAGGTGAAATTCCCTAAATTGATCGATATCATCGATACTGACAACAAAACATTTTAGGTGCTCCATCATTTCATCCCTGGAAGGGTATTCCAACAGCTGAAGAAAAAACCTGCCAAGTTTTGACTAGAATATGAAGTTTGGAGGGCGTTCTGTCCTCCCCCACCTAGAGCCGTGCTTTTTTCCAAAGTAACAGTGTGGCTTTTCTTTTTAAAAATATATTTTTTAAAAAAATTAAGATTCTGTTTTCTAGAATATTTTTAGGTTACAGCAAAATTGAGAGGAAGTTACAGAAATTTCCCATATATGCCCCGCCCCTACACATGCACAGCCTCCCCGGTTACCACATCTTCACCAGAGTGATCATTTGCTACAATTGATGAACCTATATTGACTCATCACTATCACCCAAAGTTCATAGTTTCCATTACGGTTCACTCTTGGTGTTATTTATTCTATGGGTTTGGAGACATGTATCCATCATTATGGTATCATATAGGGCATTTTCAATGCCCTAAAAATCCTCTGTTCTCTCCCTTTCATCCCGCTTCTCCCCAACTCAATTAGAGGCAACCACTGATCTTTTTACTGTCTTCATAGTTTGGCCTTTTCCAGAAGGTCGTATAATTGGAATCACAGAGTATGTAGCCTTTTCAGATTGGCTTCTTTCACTTAATAATGTGCATTTAAGTTTCCTCCATGTCCTTTCATGGTTTGATGGCTCATTTCTTTTTAGCACTGAATAATATTTAATTGTCTGGATGTACCACCGTTTGTTTATACATTCACCTACTGAAGGACATCTTGATAGCTTCCCAGTTTTGGTAATTCGGAATAAGGCTACTATAAATATCTGTGTAGATTTTTGCATGGACATAAGTTTTCAGCTCCTTTGGATAAGTACCAAGGAGTTCAATTGCTGGATTATATGGTAGGAGTATGTTTAATTTTGTAAGAAACTGCCCAACTATCTTCCAATGTGGCTGTACAATTTTGCATTCCCAGTAGCAATGAATGAGAGCTTCTGTTGCTCCCCGTCCCCACCAGCATTTGGTGGTGTCCGTGTTCTGGATTTTGGCCATCTGGGTAGGTACGTAGTGATACCTCAGTGTTGTTTCCAGTGTGGCCATTAGAGGAGGTGAGGACAGCAATCTAATCCTTGTACGACGCTCTCCCCTCCCCCACCCAGGCGCTGCCTCCCCAGACTGTTTCCGTAGTCCCCTGACAGTTTCTCAGCGCTCTAAGCTTCAAAGTCTGCCTAAAGGGGAAGCAGTACGGAAAGCGTAGGGTAGGATCTGAAATCCACCCGAAACCTCAGGCTGAGGGAAGTTACTCCTGGGAAGCTTTCTCAGGTGCTACTCAGGGGCCAGGCAACTTTCTGCCTTGACTCCCCAGAAGACTTTAGTAAGTGATACCACAAGCGGCAGAACAAAGGAAGGAGGTACCCAGATGATAGGCTACTCCTGGGGCGTGAGGCGCACTCTATTTTATTTTATTCTACTTTTGGTAGACAGACGCCAGTAGGAATCACTAGCTCCTTGAAACCAACGGCCCCAGGATTTTCGTTTGAAGCTTTCACTACAATGAACACATCTGGCAGGCGGTGGATCCTCAAAGACAGGGCCCTGGAGGTTTCCTTTAAACGCGGAGATCTGCGACAAAGGTTGCCTGGGGCAGGTGTAAGACACAGATGGCTGGAGGGGGAGGAGCAGAAACCAGCTTAAACAGGAAAAGCAACCCTGATATGTTTAGGAAAGTTGATCTGGTGTGTTAATTGGAGTTTCAGGAAAAATCTGAAAGCTACTGGTTTACAACAGGAGTCCGACAAAGGGGTGTCCGGGCTCGGGAACCTCCTAGGGGATCGAAATGGATACACGGGTATTTGTCTCCAAAAAAACTTTAAAAGTCGAGAGTCTATCGTCTCCAGTATGCGCGAGGCCTGCCTTCCGCAGAGCCGGGGTCCGAGCCTCTCAGCTACCTCAAAAGCCCGGAGAAGGCAAATCCAGTCAGGCCCTGGAGTGCCCGGCGCGGGCGTGGGCTCCGGCCGCCTGCACACTGGGCATGCGCAGGGGGTGGACCGCCAGGTCGGCTTTGGGAGCCGTGACGAGTCCGGAAGCGCTTGCGGGCGCCCCTCCAAAGGAGAAGTAGTTTGGTTTCGCGTCCCTCGGACGGGAGCCCGTCGGAGAGAACCCCCGGCAGGGCCAACCCGACATTCGGCAGCACCGCAGCAATGTCTAGCAACAGCTTCGCTTACAGTGAGCAGTCCGGAGGAGGGGAGGCGACGGAGCTGGGTCAGGAGGCGACCTCAACGATTTCCCCCTCCGGCGCCTTCGGCCTCTTTAGCAGCGATATGAAGAAGTGAGGAGAAAGGTTTGGGGTGTGGGGACGGGACTGGGGAGCTGGTGCCCGGGAGGAGCAGGCACCGAGATGGGGCTCCCGCGAGAGGGGTGGGGTCGCGCTGAGACCGCCCCGGAGCCGAGTGGTAATGTTTCCCGCAGCTGAATCAGTTGGGACTGATGGGAGTTGTTGGAAGTTTGGGATGAGTGTGTGGAGGGGAGTCTCTAGTAGTTTTCAAACTTCAGTGAAAAAAGAACCATTTGGAGCCCTTAGGTGCTATCCCCAAAGACTCTGAATTGGTCTGGGCTGGGGCACAGGCATCTGAATTTTGAACAAACGCTTCAAGCTAATTTAATGTTTGCTTGATCACACCTGGAGAAATTCGCTCACCAGCGTGGAAGGGGTGTTTGGGGAGTTGAGAGGGAACGTGAGTGTGGCTAATGGGAAACTGTTCTGTGACCCTCGAATGCAGGAGCGAGGAGGTGTTTTAGGCGCTTTATGAAGGGACAAGCTGGTTTATACAGACATTAACGTTGTCGGGCAACGTCCTTTGCACTACAGACAAAAACAAAAACAAAAACAAAAACCCTAAAACAAAAAACAAAACAAAAAAAACCACCCCCAATCCTAAACACAGTAATAAGCATATGAGTAGAGAATATTTAGTGTTACTCTGAGCAAGTGGTAAAATTTTACAAATTAATAGTGTGAATTTTAAAAATGAACACTAAACATTGTATACTTGTTTTTTTGAAAAGTTATTAAGAGTAAAAAAAAGAATTATTAAGAGTATTATAAGTACCACCGAAAAAGGAAAGAACCCCTCCGCCCGCCCTGCATTGATTTTTTGGGGGGCGAAGGAATGGTTTTAAACTTACAGAATTCAGGTAACTTTGTATTTTATTGTAATCATTTTTACATTTTTCTTTTTTTTAATCTCAGTGCTAACTAAACACTATGGTCACATAATAGACTGACACTAGATTTATGGTAAATTAAGGTAAAGTAGCTGTGCTGGTGGCTTTGCGGTGTCAGAAAGATAAATTAAAATTTAATTTAAATTTCAAATTTATTTTAAAAGACATTCTGGAAGGTGCTAGTAGTTGAAATTGGGATTACATTTTCACTGTATTAAGCTAACTGAAATCCTGTATGGAGTGTGTGAAATAGAGTTTTTGGTTTGTTTATTTGTTTGTTTCCTTATTTGCAGGTTAGAAAAATTTAAAAGTAATATAACTAATTTTTCATTTTTCATTCTGTGTATTTAGATGATAGATTGTTCCAACAAGGAGCTTGTTGCAGCTCTGCTGTTCTATTAGCAGATGTTTCAACTGTTGAATTAATGTATGTCTGTAGAGGTCTGTTTTGCACGTGATATGCTTACAATTGATTTACTTTTATGTTTTGTGAACTTCTAAGATGTTTTTCTTTTAGAGCCTTTCATTTCCTATTTTGTCAGATTTGGGCCTGATTTGGAAAAAACTGTGTGGCTTTGACTATGACCAGTGCTGTTGAGGTGACTGAGCATGTTGGATTTAAAATAAAAATAGCTAACATTTATAGAGTGCTTGTGCACACTACTTTACATTTATTATTTCATTTGGTCCTCCTAACAACCCTTTGGCTGAGTGTGAGTATGGCTTATGGGAAACTATTCTGTGATGCTCAAGTGTCACAGAGGATCAAGGAGCAACCCAAAGCTACTTCTTTTTTTTTTTTTTTTTGTGGTACGCGGGCCTCTCACTGTTGTGGCCTCTCCCGTTGCGGAGCACAGGCTCCAGACGCGCAGGCTCAGCGGCCATGGCTCACGGGCCCAGCCGCTCCGCGGCATGTGGGATCTTCCCGGACCGGGGCACGAACCTGTGTCCCCTGCATCGGCAGGCGGACTCTCAACCACTGCGCCACCAGGGAAGCCCCAAAGCTACTTCTTTGATCCCACTTTGCGGATGAGAAAATTGGAGCACAAGTGGTTAATTTGCCCAAGATCACAAAGCTGGAACCACTGCACTCCCTGAATTTGAACTCAGTCTAATCTAGGAGCCCATTCTCTTGAGCACTTGGATATGCTCCTTACTACTTGATGAAGTTTATTGTGCTTTTATTAGAGAATGCATACAACTCATTAAAAGTTTAAAACTTTGAATAGTAGTTGTAGACAGTGTATGACCTTGAGGCTTTCAGGAATTAGAAACATTTTGGCCATTGAATTGCAACCTAATGGGGCTGTACAGAAACAAGGAGACCCCTGTTCTGGAAGTGGTCACTTAATCTCTCTTGAGCTTGCATTCTCTCATTTATTAAAGGGTGATATTTGCCTTTTTAAAAACCCAAATGACAAAATTTATATAAAAAACTTAAAGCTTACCCTGTTCCTCTGCTCTAATTTTATTTATTTATTTATTTATTTTTTTTGCGGTACGCGGGCCTCTCACGGTTGCGGTCCCTCCCGTCGCGGAGCACAGGCTCCGGACGCGCAGGCCCAGCGGCCATGGCTCACGGGCCCAGCCGCTCCGCGGCATGTGGGATCCTCCCGGACCGGGGCACAAACCCGCGTGCCCTGCATCGGCAGGCGGGCTCTCAACCACTGCGCCACCAGGGAAGCCCTAATTTATTTTTTTATCGAAGTATAATTGACATGTAATGTATTAGTTTCAGGTGTACAACGTAGGTAGGTATTCAGTAGGTATTTTTATATATTGAGAAAGGATCACCACAAGAAGTCTAGTTAACATCCATCACCACACTTAGTTACAATTTTTTTTCCTGTGACGAGGACTTTCAAGATTCACTTTTTTAGCAGTTTTCAAATAAGCAATACAGTATTATTAACTGTAGTCACCATGCTGTACATTACATCCCCCTGACTTATTTATTTTATAACTGGAACTTTGTGCCTTTGACTCTTCACCCATTTCGCCCACCCCCTCTGCTCTCATTTTCTTTTTTTTTTTAAATTAATTAATTAATTTTTTGATTTTTGGCTGCCTTGGGTCTTCGTTGCTGTGCGCGGGCTTTCTCTAGTTGCGGTGAGTGGAGGCTACTCTTCATTGCGGTGCGCAGGCTTCTCATTGCAGTGGCTTCTCTTGTTGCAGAGCACGGGTTCTAGGTGCGCGGGCTTCAGTAGTTGTGGCATGCGGGCTCAGTAGTTGTGGCACGCGAGCTCTAGAGCACAGGCTCAGTAGTTGTGGCGCACGTGTGCTCTCATTTTCGATGATTTATCAACACTTTGAAATCGTTTCAGGTTT
The DNA here is from genome assembly GCF_949752795.1 of Hyperoodon ampullatus. Classification (NCBI taxonomy): domain Eukaryota; kingdom Metazoa; phylum Chordata; class Mammalia; order Artiodactyla; family Ziphiidae; genus Hyperoodon; species Hyperoodon ampullatus. The sequence continues at coordinate 113,912,187 of NC_136917.1, forward strand.
GCAAAAAAGTTGCAAGAATAATACAAAGAACTACTCCTGAGGCACATTCACCAATTTAAAAAAATTGCTACATTGCTTTATTTATTTCTCCATACACACGCAGACACATACGTTCCATATTATTATCTCTTCTGATACATCTGAGAATAGGTTGTATACATCATGTCTCTTTATCTTCATACCTCAGTGTGTATTTTTTTAAGAACTGCAGTACTTTTACAACTGTAGTACTGTTATATTCAGGAAATTTAACATGGGTACAATCTACAGTCTATAATCCCCGTGTTGTCATTTGTCCCAATAAATAATTTTAATTTTTTTAAACATTTTTTTCTCTAGTACAGAATCCAGTCCAGGATCATGTATTTCACTTAGTTCTCATATCTCTTTAATCTCCTTTAATCTGGAATAGTTCCTTAGCCTTTGTCTTTCACTACCTTGACACTTTTGAAGAATACAAGCCAATTACTTTATAGCATGTTAATCAACTTGTCTCTGCTGGTTCATACATACATTCATGTTATGTATCCCAGGCTACAGTACTACCTTCTTAGACTATTGTGTTGGGAGGCATAGGATGCCCATCTTCATGATGTTAATTTTCCCAGGTAAAGGGTTGTCCATTATTTATTTTTTTTCCAATAATCTATCTATGGGGCGGACAGTTGGAGACCATGCAGATGTTTTGCTCTTCATCAGATTCACCATCCCCTATATTTAGCAACCATCAATGAATCTCTTCAACCAGTCTTTACCACAGTGTCTGCAAAGTGGTGATGTTCTAACTCCTTCCACTATTCTGTTCTTTTTTTTTTTTTTTCACTTTTTTTTTATTTTTGTTTTTGCTTTATAACAAATTTAATCAGTTATACATATACATATGTTCCCATATCCCCTCCCTTTTGTGTCTCCCTCCCACCCTCCCTATCCCACCCCTCCAGGCGGTCACAAAGCACCGAGCTGATCTCCCTGTGCTATGCGGCTGCTTCCCACTAGCTATCTACCTTATGTTTGGTAGTGTATATATGTCCATGCCGCTCTTTCACTTTGTCACAGCTTACCCTTCCCCCTCCCCATATCCTCAAGTCCATTCTCTAGTAGGTCTGTGTCTTTATTCCTGTCTTACCCCTATGTTCTTCTGTTCTTTGGCCTCTTATCCTAAAGCTCTATGTCCTTTTGATCCTTCGCTAACTATCTCAAGGATGCCTAGTCACTTCCTAGTCACAGGATTATTGATGATTTTTGTTTTCTGAATTTAATCCTATTTATCAATCTTATTTATTCCCTTCCCTTTTAAATAGAACTAAAGTTAGGGAGCCTTAAATGGTTTTACGAAAGCAGATTTTATACATCATTTATTGGTTAATCAAGCCTGTGTATTAGATGATTGGTGTCAAGATTTGCAATTTCGTTATTTAAAAATGTAAAGAATTAATTTTTTGTAATCGTTTCCTTTGAGACTATTGTAAACTTTTATTGCTTTTAGCTTTTTCCTCAATTATTTTTCTTTTGTCTTAAACTCTTATCTTAACCAATTTGGCTGTGTGTGTATAATTTAAAAATTAATTTTAATATTTTTATTTTTGGATTAAACATTTAATTAGGAATTAATTTCTAGAAGGAAGCAGACAATACTAATTAATTTTTCTTAACAATGGTAAAACTACTAAATTTCCAAATCTCTTTTCTTTTGAGAACATCACAGTGTATTAGAAAGAGCATTGGACCTAGAGTGAGAAGGCCTGGATTTAAGTTGATGTTTTCCACCTGTAGTAATGTTTCCTTGTTCAAGTTGCTTGATCTCTTCAAACCTCAGTGTCCTCATTTCTAGAGAGGACTTGCCTATTTTGTGAGTTTTTCATAAGATGGTATAGTTGAAAATGATTTCTAAACTAGAATATTAACTAACACTATTTAGGAAAGTTGTTGAAAGCTTTGCTGAGGTGGTGATATTTTAGGTCATAAAGCCTGGGAAGATTTTTGCCAGGTGGAGAACAGGGGGAGTTCTTCAGGCAACGTATACCGAAACCAGGAGAGTTGCAAAAAAAAAAAAAAAAAAAGCATATTTAGATAAAATATAGATTATAGATCAGCATTTAGAATTGTGGGTAGTAATTAAAGCATGGGAATGGATGAAATCACCCAGGGAGAATTTTTCTGGTTAGGAGACAAGGCAGTTTAGACAAATCGCTAGGGAACACCAACATTTAAGGTGTGAATGGAAGAAGAACTAGCTAAAGAGTGCTCAAAGGGGTAGGAAACCAGAGAAAGGTTAAAAAAAAGAAAAGAAAAGAAAAGGAAGCTGAGAGGAAAGTTGGTTAGAGGAAATGGTCAACTATGTTAGGAATTGCAGAGAGAGGGCAAATAGAATGAAGGCTGAAAAGAGACCATTGGATTTAACAATGAATAGGTAACCAAGGTAACAGTTTTAGTCCCTGCTGAAATTGGGGTGGACTTTTCATTTGTTTAGATTCACAGAGCTGATTTAGACCCAAACGAAGAGCTGCATACTTTTGCGTTGTACTACATCATATAGTAGTATGATATAATTAATACTACATCAGTGTATTTGCATTGCAAATGATAAGGCCTAGCTTACTTTTTTAACTTAAATTTTATTTATTGTCAGCTTGATATCAGCCATGAAAATTACATTACATATAACCCTTTAACCTTTAATATCAGTGTTTCTCAGTGGAATCCACTAGGATTACAATGGGGCTCTAGTTTGCATATAATTACAGCAAATCTAACTTACCTGCACTGCTTTTTCTCCCTTTCAAGAGGGCATATAGAAATGTATCTGAATGAGAACAACCTTCTTATAGGGATGTTTTTGAGTTAACTTTGTTTTTAAATTTTATTTATTTATTTACATCCTCCATAGGAGGATGTGAGCTCAGGATCTTCCTCCTCCACCATATTGGCCACTCCATAACACATTATTTTAGACATACTTTAAAGAGTCATTGTGTCTCCATATGAGGGTTTAAACTTTTTTTCCCATTTTTTATTTATAATATTTAATTTTAATTTTTTATTTATAATATTTAATTTAAATTAGGGTCTATACCATATTTAAAAATTTTTTCATATGACAGTTTTATAGTTCCAGTTGTTCAAAGCTTGCTCTACTTTCTTTTTACTTTTCCTAGTATTTTCATTGATACCTTTATCTCATTCAGTCATTCTGTATTTTCATTTTGTAGTGACTCATTGAATATTTGTTGAATATTGTATAGATGACTCTTTCTTTCACATACTCACCTAATATTACATGGTATAATTTATTCGTGAAGGTGCTTAGCAAAGTGTTTGGCTTATAATTTTGCATAATAAATGTTTTAGGTCTTTTACTCAATTGAATGATTCAGATTCTACTAATATTTACTGTTTCTTTAGCCAGCGTAGTTAAAAAATAAAGCATGACTGGATTCCGTGGACCTTATACAGAAGGAAAATTTAGCCTGGTATCCCTATTATTGTATTATTGCATTACCCTGAAGTTAATTGTATATAGTTCCAAAACAGTCATTTTCTTTATGTCATTGCTTGAGTTTTTGTTGTGGTTAGGGTCATTGACTTAGAATTGTCACATAAGTGTTGAATGAATTTTACAATCAGGATTTTTGAAGTCTATACCATTCTTGAAAGGCATCTTTATTTATACCATCTTTAACTTTATTTATATCATCTTAAAGGCATCTTTAACTATACCGTAAGTATAGTTAATTCCTCTGTGTTTTCAGCAGAAAAATAAGAAATAATTATAAGATCTTTATCTTGCCTTTAAGAATTTAGTTGGTGAGATAAGGCTAATGTGAACTAATACAAGTAATACAAGTATAAAATTAGTGTTAAATTGTGTAATAATTCTCAACTTTTCATACCTACCAAAAGGTATTTATTATAAGCCTTTATTTTTGTAAACAGTGATTTACTGAAGAAAATGAACGTGCTGTAATTTTAAAATGTCAAACACATTTTAGTCTGAGATGATGAAAATGTTGGAGTCCTGAGTTGTTAGCGTATTATGAAGAGGCACAGGCTCCTCATTGTGAATTCCTTTCTCTCGTGCTCAGGAGTCCAGTGTTGCCAGTATGAAAATACACTCCATTAATGATTTCCATAGCATACCTTTGTCCTTGTCATTATCTTCAGTTTCTGAAGATTAAATTCCCTTGAGTTCTAATAACTCCAGTTTTGGTAAGTGCTCTTCTATCTTGTTAATTCTGCTTAGCTTTTGGAATTTATGGTCACTAGGTCTAGTTATGGAGATGTAAACAATGTATTTGCCATGCTGTATATGTAAAATGGACCCTATTTTTTTTTTAATTTACAAAAGACATATAAAATATAAGCAATTTCAGTGTTTTATTTTATTTTATTTTGGCTGCACCGCGTGGTTTGCGGGACCTTAGTTCCCCAATCATGGATTGAACCTGGACCACAGCAGTGAAAGTGCTAAGTCCTAACCACTGGACTGCCAGGAAACTCCCAATTTCAATGTTTTATTGATCTTTCACTAAGTAAATGTCATTTGTTCCAAGATGGCTGTTAACAAAAGAAGGAACTAGTTGTTTTTGTCTTCACATAAGTAAGACTGTTAGTTCTACAAAGGGCTAACTACACAGGTTAAGGATTGTCACTTTAGTGGTGCAATAGGGTTCCTGTAATTTAATTCTTGAAACATACTTGAAATCAAATAAGATTTTACCACATTGAACAAAAAATTGATGAAATACTGCAGAGTCCTACTTTCCAACAGATTATAAGTGTTCCATTTTATTTGCTTAGCTTGCATTTCTTCTTGGAGGAGAGTCACTTCTTTTTTAAAAAAAATTATTTATTTAATTTATTTATTTTTGGCTGTGTTGGGTCTTTGTTGCTGCACGCGTGCTTTCTCTAGTTGAGGCGGGCGGAGATTACTCTTTGTTGGGGTGCACAGGCTTCTTATTGCAGCGGCTTCTCTTGTTGAGGAGCAGGGGCGCTAGGTGTGTGGGCTTCAGTAGTTGCAGCATGCGGGCTCATCAGTTGTGGCTCGCGGGCTCTAGAGCGCAGGCTCAGTAGTAGTGGCTCATGGGCTCCGTGGCATGTGGGATCTTCCCGGACCAGGGCTCGAACCTATGTCCCCTGCATTGGCAGGCGGATTCTTAACCACTGCGCCACCAGAGAAGTCCAGGAGAGTCACTTCTGACTTTTACAATTTATCTTAAATACTCAACCAAGAAAATATTCATCCCTTGATATAGGATGTGTTATGTTAAGATCACTGGTTTTGTGAAATCCAAGGAGAAAATATGGAATACTTAAATTCAGGCCTTACCATTAAATCCCAAAGATGTGAGATATTACTTCTAAAAATATTTAGAATTTAGGGTAACATTACTAGAACTGAATGAGTAAAACCAAAAAAATCAGACAGATGGTCAGTTGAAATGTTCTTTTTTACTGCAGAAAAGTTACAAATGCTCATGGAATGACAAATGTATTATAGTGAAATAATTGGACAGTATTGCAATTGTGTATATAAATGAACTACTGCCAAAAACAAATTGCCTGCAGTCCAAATTCAAAATTTAAAGCGAAGAGCCCAAAGTGGAATAATCAAGAAGGAAATGATTTTCCTATATTTCACATTATTATGAATAAGATTCTTTGGTTTGCGTACTTAAGGAAGACTTATTTAGCATGTCAGCTGGAAAGAGTTCATAGATCTACAAAAGTGAACAATTTATAGTCAATGTCTGCTTATTGATGGGTTGATTATTTGTACTGCTGATAGGAATTGACCTAATTAGAAGGCCAGTGTCTTTAATCCTGCAGCTGAGTGAGTTAACATGGCAGCTGGATAAGGGAGAGACTTATGAATAAGGCTGGTCCCAATATCGTGGGTTGGCAGAGCTACACATCACCCAGCTTTACTCTAGAAATGGGTTAAAGTTTCTTAAAGCCTCGGTTAAGGATGTGGTCATGAAGTATGAGGGGGGAATTTAGTACTGTGGGGGCAGAGAGGTAAGGTGTAGAGTGGAAGGTCCGCTGCCGGATTGTGTAGGGCCTTGTAAAGACTTTGGATTTTACTATGAGTGTAAAGAGAAGCCATTGGAAGGTTTTGAGCAGAATGGGCATTTAGAAGTCAGTCAGTAACTATTAAGTGCTTGTGGTGTGCCAGATATATTTTCAAATGTTTTCAAAAAGTTTATGGTCTGTAGGATACTTGGGACCTGTTTATTCATTTCTAATTTTTTTCTATAACTAAAAAAATATAGAAGTAACTTACTGATTTAACAAGTACAAGTGCCTTCTTATGCTAGGTACTATTCTTGATACTGGGGATTAATCAATCAGTGGACAAAATGCCTGCTTTCATGGAGCATATATTCCAACTGGAAGCAGATAGGTAATAAACAAGTAAATATATGGTTGGTCATTTGATGACAAGGAGCGCTGTAGAGAAAAGTAAGGCAGGGAAAGAGGATAGAGAGTTAAGGTGGAGGTTGGGTTGAGTTTGAAATAGCAGGGTCAGGAAAAGATCCTTGACAGTACTACCTGGAGTACCTGAAGGAGTGACATGCAGATGTCTGGGGAGAAGTATTCAGTCAAGAGGAATTGCATGTGCTCAGGCCCTGAGGCAGGAGAGTTTCTGACCTGTGAGCATCCACAAAGAGGCCAGTATGTCTAGATAGAGTGAATGAAGGAAGAGGGGGAACTTAGCAGATGAGGAGGTCAGAGAGGTAAGGGCCAGATTGTGTAGGGCTTTGTAAATCATTTTAAGGACTTGGATTTTACTCTGTGTGAGAAGGGAAGCCATTGGAGGGTTTTGAACAGAGGAGTGAGATGATCCACCTTACGTTTTTAATGTATCACTTTGTCTCCTGAACTAGGAATAGACTGCAGATTTGAGGCAGGGAGACCAGCAAGGAGACCACCACAGTAACCCAGGCAAGAGAAGGGGATGACTAAATCAGATTGGTGGTAGTGGAGAGCAGTGGTTGGATTCTGGATATATTTTGAAAGTAGAGCCAATGAGATTTGCTGATGGTTTAGATGTGGTATGTGAGGGAAAAAGATACCAAAGATGGACGCAAGGTTTTTTTGCCTAAACAGCTGGAAGTTTGGAATTGTTATCAAAATGAAAAAGATTGTGTAAAGAGGAATTTTTTAAAGGGGGAAGAGGTTCAAGAGCTTGAGCATGTTAAGTTTGAGATACCTATTAGGCATCCAAGAGGAGATATTAAGTAGGCAGTTGGATATATGAGTCTGGAGCTTAGGGAGGAGTTAGGCTAGAGATATAAGTTTGGGAGCCTAGGGTTATAGAGGGTATTAAGTACCCTGATTGGGTGAGACGTCAAGGGAGTGAATGTAGAAAGTGAAGAGGTCAGAGTACTAATCTCTGGGGCATTCCTGGAGCATTTCTGTCAGATAGGGTCAAGTAAGGTGATTACAGTACTGACAAGTGGCTTTGGAATTTGTCACTTTGGAGGTCTTTGGTGACCCTGACAAGCAGGTTAGGTGCAGTGGTGGGGCTGAAAGCCTGACTGGAGTGGGTTCAAGAGAGAAAGGAGAGGGACTTCCCTGGTGGTGCAGTAGATAGAAATCCGCCTGCCAATGCAGGGGACGCGGGTTCGATCCCTAGATCAGGAAGATCCTACATGCCGTGGAGCAACTAAGGCCGTGCGCCACAATTACTGAGCCTGCGCTTTAGAGCCCAGTGCCACAACTGCTGAGCCCACATGCCACAACTACTGAAACGTGCGCACCTAGAGCCTGTGCTCCACAACAAGAGAAGCCACCGCAAGGAGAAGCCCGTGCACCGCAACTAGAGAAAGCCCAGGCACAGCAGTGAAGACCCAATGCAGCCAAAAATAAATAAAGTTAAATCTTAAAAAAAAAAAAGAGAGAGAGAGAGAAAGGAGAGTTGTAGTTAGTATGTATTACTGTATAGGGGAGCAAGGAAATGGAATGGTATCTGGAAGGGAATGTTAGGTTATGAAGAGGAAGGAATAAATTGATGATGCAACAGGGAAAAGATAATCACTGGACTGATTTCCCTCTTTCTTTATAGAAAATTTAGCAAATACAGATGAGTTAAATAACCCTAATTTTAATACCCATAGAGAATCAGTTAAAAAGATATAGGTCTTCCAGTCTTTTTTGCCTATATACTGTGTATTTTTAAAGCAAAGCTATATACTTTTTTAGTGTAATATCGTAATTTGCTTTTTTCACTTACTAATATGTGGAGTCTGTTCATTTCTTAAAGTGATAGTCATTTTAGGGCAAATTGTAATTTAACCACTATCTTGGAAGAACCACTAAACTATTAGAAAATAGTGTCTTATTTTAAATAGTGTCTTGTATAGAGTGGGACCTTATTAATTACTAACTACAAGAACAAAGGGAATAACCTAACAGAAGAGTCAATACTAACGATGTTACATGTTAGCACTGACCAGGGCTTTCCACACATACCTGTATACACATGAGGCAGAGGGAATAGCATATACCTTGGTTTAGAGCTGTGTTGTTCAATACCGTAGATACCAGCCAAAGGTAACTATTTAAATTTAAACTAATTGAAATAATTTTAGTTTCTCAGTCACACTAGCCACATGTTTATGTGCTCAGTGTAGCTAGCAGTTAACATTGGATAATGTGGATAAAGAATATTTCTTTCTGTCATCATAGAGCATTCTATTGGACACTGCTGGTTTAGAGGCAAGGATTTAGGGCTTATTTAAAGAATAGGAAAAGTTCAGTATGGCTGGAGCACAGAGTTGGAGGGAAATTGGGACATGTGAAAGATGGTTGATAGATAGTCAGGGTCCATATTATGAAGGGTCTTGTATACCATGCTCATAAATTTGAACTTATCATAAAGGTTTGCACAGTAAGAAGCTACCAAAGGATTTTAAGTAGAGGTACAATGTGGTGAGATTTATATTTTAGAAAGATCACTCTGGCTGCATCTAAGTGTTTGGAATGGTCAGCTATGTGAATGGTGGAAGTATTCTGTGATATTGGAAACCCAGAAGATAGAGCAAGTTTGGAGTGAGGAAAGAAAGTGTTGAGTTCCATTTTGGACCTGTTGAGTTTGATAGTTGGGTGTCCATTAAGCCATTAGATACATGGGTGTGGTACTCAGGAGATATACCTAGGTTGGAGATATAGATTTGGGAGTCATCAATTGATGGATGATTTTGGAAGCCATTGAGAGGAAGTTGTGTGATATGTGAGGAGAAGGCCAAGGAGGAATCTTTGTACTAAGTTAACATTGAAGGGAGTGGGAGAATTGAACCTCACTTAGAAGACCAAGAAGAGAGAATGAAGTTTGGGGAAATGCTTGAAGTTCATCATACAAACAGAGCTTTTGCATTGTGCTTAAGATTTAGGAAAAGGGTCAGACCCACTTCCTACTTCTGTAGGAGGAAAATGGAAGATAAAGTTGTTTATTGTGGTTTACTGAGGCAGTATGGCATAATGCTTAATTAAGCACACCCACTCTGGAGCTACTCTGCCTGGGTATGAAAACTTGTTACAGAGTTAATAAGTGGCACTTGGGCAGGTTACTTTATCACTCTATGCACTTGGTTTCCTTATCTGAAAAATGGAGGTGAGGATGATAATAGTACTTGCACTCACTGAAATATTGTGAGGATTAAAAGGTTTAACATATGTAAACAGTTAACAGTGCCTGATACATAATAAGCACAATTATTATTAATACTATTTTAAACACCATTAAGATCAATTGAGCTTTTTAAAAGTTTTGTTTTTAATATACTTTCTCAACTTAAAAGTTTAGAATCATTGTTAATTTTCACATTAACCATTGCTTTATGTTTTTAATTTTCAAATTATCGTTAAGTTTGACATAATTGTTTTTCTGAATTATATTTCACAAGTACTTGAAACTATAAAATCATATAGTATCTTTAATGTGTACTACATAAAAATAAATGAAGTTAATAAGCACTAGGCCAGTTCTTCTGTGTGGTTATCAAGGATTTGAGAATAATGATTATAGATAGTATAAATGAAAAAATATATATTTGTTTTAAACTTCTTGCTTAACTATCAGTCTTGCTGATAGGTATTCTGTTGCTTTAAAGTTGTCTATTCTTAGAGAAGGAGTACATTTTTCCTAAAAGAAGAGGGACTTACATATGTTTTGCTTTAACAGAAATTGAAGGAAGAGAGGGTTTCAGGAAGGAGTTAAGTGGTCAGCAGTGCCAACTGCTGGTGAGTAGCCCAGTAAACTAAAGTCAGAGGTAGTGTTTCTTGGATTTACTGATAAGGTTTGTGATCGTGGTGGTAACAGCAGTGTCAGGGAAAATCAGATTGCAGAGGATTGACAGGTGGGAGAGAAGTGAGTAAAGGAAGAGCACTTTTCCAAAGAACTTTGGCTTTCAGGGGGAGGAGATAAGGGCTATTATGTATTTGAGAATGTATATTTGAGAATGTGAGGGAGCAATATACATAGTTGTCTGTGACTGAGGAATTGCACTTTTCATTAGATTTAACCAAATTCTGTCAAAAATTTCTTCTTGAGATATGTTTGTGATTATTGAAAAGGTCACTGTAATATTGGCCCAGAATAATGTGAGCAGTCAGATAACAAAAGGAATACAAATGGCTACTGCAAACATCCTTTCTACTTTATTTTATGAAGAGGGTAGTTTTTGTTACATTTTTATTTGGCAGACAAAAAAGTGGGCCACCCTGGGTCATTGCCTAGAATTTTTGTTGAAATTTTACCTAGGTCTTTATATCCAGAAGTCTGGAACACTATTCTGAATATTTGAGTTCATAGCCTTCAGGGGCAGTGAGAATTTTACAAACACTTTTTATGTACTTTAATAAAATAAAAACAGATGCCTTATATTTAACATTACATGTTGTAGAAATGCTGGGGTTAATTAAAAGTAAATTAAATAAAGTTAAAAATTCATAGTTCTTGTAGTTTCTGCCTATCTGTCAATATCAACAAGTATAAAATAACAGATTGATTTTCCCAAGGTGATTGGATGCTTGAACATTTCTTTAAAGAGAAAATGTGGTTAAGTTTCTGGAAGTCAGAGATAGTTTTTCTTTACACACACACACAGAGCCATCTTTCCTGGAACCTTGTACAATGCTTAACAGATGATTTTGGATAATAGTGACCACAACTGATTTTTTTCCCCTTCTTTAGCATTCTTAGTATTTTAAAACTTTTCATTAATGTGGTAAAAATTATAAAAATTTTCAGCATAATCTGGTCAATATCATATGTTTTATATTTCAAAAATTTAAAACCATATGTGGAAATAAATTAAACTTTTGAAAATGACAATAGTTGTTCAACAGATGGCAAAATTTAAATAATCATGTAAACTTCAGTGATTTGCATTTTTAGATTTTTTTTCCTGTCAAGTAGGACATTATAGGACCTTTTCTCTGTTTCTAGGCCTACATTACCTTCATCAGGAAATTGACAGGGCCATGTGACTTTTTAATGGTGATTAAAAAAACATACGTAACATAAAAATTTACCATCTTAACCATTTTTAAGTGTACGGTTCATTAGTGTTAAGTATATTCACATTGTTGTCCAGCAGATCCCCAGAACTTTTTCATCTTGTAACAGTGCCAAGTGACTTCTTAAAAACTGAATTTTTTACTGAGATTTTGAAGTGCTTCAGGGACAAAGCTGATCTAAGGTAGAGACTGCATATTGGTTTCCTCAATTCCCTGTACAAAAGGCTGATCCAAACTCATCAGATGGAAAACTTGCCTTCTGTGGCCTTGGAAAGTTTTTTTAAGGATTTAGAAATTAATCTGGCTTTGAGTTGGCATATCTTATTAACATAGAAGTAGAAAACTTATATTATTCTACTATAATTTATGAATTTCTTGGAGGAAAATCTAATACTAATTCTCAAACTTGATGCACACACTGATTCTTTGGCATGTCTGTATTTATGCCCATCTGTTACTGTGGCACCATGCCCATTATTACAGTGGCATGCCAGCAGCAGTGAGGCATGTGAGCCAACAAAGATGAATTGTTTGGATGGAATACACTATTCTATAATACTAATTAATTTTGAGCTGATGAATCTACATGAGATAATGTTAACCAAATATAGTCAAAGTAATGTCAGTGAAAATAAAATTTATTTTGACTTATACAGAAGTGTATCACAGATGTTTTAGACTACTACTGAGAATAGTTAGAATTAGTGTTTATTATGGTTCCAGTGATCAGTTGTCTTTTCATAAAAATTTTGAATTTAAGAGAAAAAAGAATGCAGCAGTTTTCTTGTGGTCGATTATAGATTAGGGAGGAAGTGTTGTAGCGCCTTAGGCTATGGATTTTATACTTATATTATAGTTCTTGAAATGTTTTTTTTTAATTTATCAATTTTATTTTATTTTTTATACAGCAGGTTATTATTATCTATTTTATACATATTAGTGTATACATGTCAATCCCAATCTCCCAATTCATCCCAACACCACCACCACCCCAGCCACTTTCCCCTCTTGGTGTCCATACGTTTGTTCTCTACATCTGTGTCTCTGTTTCTGTAGATGCCCTCCAAACTGGTTCATCTGTACCATTTTTCTAGGTTCAACATATATGTGTTACCATGCAATATTTGTTTCTCTCTTTCTGACTTACTTCACTCTGTATGACAGACTCTAGGTCCATCCACGTCTCTACAAATGATCCAATTTCATTCCTTTTTATGGCTGAGTAATATTCCATTGTATATATGTACCACTTCTTCTTTATCCATTCATCTGTCGATGGGCATTTAGGTTGCTTCCATGACCTGGCTATTGTAAATAGTCCTGCAGTGAACATTGGGGTGCATGTATCTTTTTTTTTTTTTTTTTTTTTTTTTTTTTTTTGCATTACACGGGCTTCTCACTGCTGTGGCCTCTCCCGTTGCGGAGCACAGGCTGTGGACGCGCAGGCCCAGCAGCCATGGCTCACGGGCCTAGCCGCTCCGCGGCATGTGGGATCTTCCCAGACCGGGGCACGAACCCGTGTCCCCTGCATTGGCAGGCGGACTCTCAACCACTGCGCCACCAGGGAAGCCCTATCTTTTTGAATTATGGTTTTCTCTGGGTATATGCCCAGTAGTGGGATTGCTGGGTAGTATGGTAATTCTATTTTTAGTTTTTTAAGGAACCTCCATACTGTTCTCCATAGTGGCTGTATCAATTTACATTCCCACCAACAGTGCAAGAGGGTTCCCTTTTCTCCACAGCCTCTCCAGCATTTGTTGTTTGTAGATTTTCTGATGATGCCCATTCTAACTGGTGTGAGGTGATACCTCATTGTAGTTTTGATGTCCATTTCTCTAATAATTAGTGATGTTGAGCAGCTTTTCATGTGCTTTATGGTCATCTGTATGTCTTCTTTGGAGAAATGTCTAGTTAGGTCTTCTGCCCATTTTTTTATTGGGTTTGTTTTTTAATATTGAGCTGCATGAGCTGTTTATATATTTTGGAGATAAATCCTTTGTCCGTTGATTCATTTGCAAATATTTTCTCTCATTCTGAGGGTTGTTTTTTCATCTTGTTTGTAGTTTCCTTTGCTGTGCAAAAGCTTTTAAGTTTCATTAGGTCCCATTTATTTATTTTTGTTTTTATTTCCATTACTCTAGGAGGTGGATCAAAAAAGATCTTGCTGTGATTTATATCAAAGAGTTTTCTTCCTATATTTTCCTCTAAGAGTTTTATAGGTCTTACATTTAGGTCGCTAATCCATTTTGAGTTTATTTTTGTGTATGGTGTTAGGGAGTGATCTAATTTCATTCTTTTACATGTAGCTGCCCAGTTTCCCCAGCACCACTTATTGAAGAGACTGTCTTTTTTCCACTGTATACCCTGCCTCCTTTGTCATAGATTAGTTGACCATAGGTGCATGGGTTTACCTCTGGGCTTTGTGTCCTGTTCCATTGATCTATCTTTCTGTTTTTTGTGCCAGTACCATATTGTCTTGATTACTGTAGCTTTGTAGTATAGTCTGAAGTCAGGGAGTGTGATTCCTCCAGCTCCATTTTTTTCCCCCAAGAATGCTTTGGCTATTTGGGGTCTTTTGTGTCTCCATGCAAATTTTAAGAATTTTTTGTTCTAGTTCTGTAAAAAATGCCACTGGTAATTTGATAGGGATTGCATTGAATCTGTAGATTGCTTTGGGTAGTATAGTTATTTTCACAATATTGATTCTTCCAATCCAAGAACATGGTGTATCTCTCCATCTGTTTGTATCATCTTTAATTTCTTTCATCAGTGTCTTGTAGTTTTCTGCATACAGGTCTTTTGTCTCCTTAGGTAGGTTTATTCCTAGGTGTTTTATTCTTTTTGTTGCAGTGGTAAATGGGAGTGTTTCCTTAATTTCTCTTTCAGATTTTTCATCATTAGCGTATAGGAATGCAAGAGATTTCTGTGCATTAATTTTGTATCCTGCAACTTTACCAAATTCATTGATTAGCTCTAGTAGTTTTCTGGTGGCATCTTTAGGATCCTCTATGTAAAGTATCATGTCATCTGCAAAAAGTGACAGTTTTACTTCTTCTTTTCCAATTTGTATTCCTTTTATTTCTTTTTCTTCTCTGATTGCTGTGGCTAGGACTTCCAAAACTCTGTTGAATAATAGTGGCGAGAATGAACATCCTTGTCTTGTTCCTGATCTTAGAGGAAATGCTTTCAGTTTTTCACCATTGAGAACGATGTTGGCTGTGGGTTTGTTGTATATGGCCTTTTATGTTGAGGTAGGTTCCCTCTGTGCCCACTTTCTGGAGAGTTTTTATCATAAATGGGTGTTGAATTTTGTCAAAAGCTTTTTCTGCCTCTATTGAGATGATCATATGGTTTTTATTCTTCAATTTGTTAATATGGTGTATCACATTGATTGATTTGCGTATATTGAAGAATACTTGCATCCCTGGGATAAATCCCACCTGATCATGGTGTATGATCCTTTTAATGTGTTGTTGGATTCTGTTTGCTAGTATTTTGTTGAGGATTTTTGCATCTATATTCATCAGTGATATTGGTCTGTAATTTTCTTTTTTTCGTAGTATCTTTTTCTGGTTTGGGTATCGGGGTGATGGTGGCCTCATAGAATGAGTTTGGGAGTATTCCTTCCTCTGCAATTTTTGTAAGAGTTTGAGAAGGATGGGTGTTAGCTCTTCTCTAAATATTTGATAGAATTCACCTGTGAAGCCATCTGGTCCTGGACTTCTGTTTTTTGGAAGTTGAAATATTTTCTTAATATACTCAACTTTAGAAGTTCATAGCAATGTGATAAATGGGCAGAATGTTGGTTTGAAAACAAGACTCAAGTTTAATTCCTTGTTCTGCTGTTCCCTAATTCTGTGGTGGTATACTTAAAAATTGTGTTTAGAGAGCAGTACCACTTCAGGTGGCTAAATAAGTTAATTATATGTCATAAATGTAAGGCATGTTAGTGGCTAGTTAGTAATAGAGAAAGTGTTTAAATCTCCCATTCCTATACCCCGCATGATAACCACAATGAAAATGTTCTTGTGTATCCTTCTAGAAAAAATTTTTTAAACTAAATGATAATACATATCCTATTCTCTATGTATTTTGCTTTTCCTTTAACATATCTTGGAGACCTGTCCATATCAGCATATGAAACTATTTGTCTTTTTAACTACCGTGTAATATTTCCCAGTGTTACTTTTATTTAGTTAGTTCTCTTTTTGAAGAGTATTTGATTGATTGATTTCACTTTTTATTGAGTATAAGAAATACTGCAACATAAATTTTTGCATATTTGTATGAATTTATTTGTAGGAAAAATTCCTACAGATAGAGTTGTTGGTCAAAGTTTATTGCATTTTAATTAGGATAGATCTTATTAAATTACCTTAGAGATAGGTAAGGTAATTTAGTGGAGGTTTTCTCCCTCCACTAACAGTAAAGTCTGTTTTCCTTACACCTTTGCCAATATTGGGTACCATCAAATTTCATATTTGCCAGTCTTATAGGTGCAAGATGTTATTACACTGAGTCTTTATAATTGTCAGTGCATTAAGTCTTCCCCCTCATATTTATTGGTTTATTCTTTCAGTGAAATACTTTCAAATGTCCTTTGTCCATTTCCCTATTGGATCAGCTCTTATTGATTAGTTAAGGGCCCTGTGTATTTTAAGGAAATTAGCCCTCCTATGAGATGAATCCCAAATTCATTTTACCTGTTTTTTGACTTAGTTTATAACAGTTATTTTTAGTGCAAAATTTTAAAATTTTCTGTGTTTATATTTATCAATTTTTAATGGCTTTTGAGACTCCCCCAATCTTAATCTTTTACCGAAAGTGGCATCTTTGGTTTATGGTGCTCTTAAACAGTGAAAAAGAACATTTGCCTGTTCAAAGCAATATTTTGTCTCAGCATCTATAAATCAAGTAGCTGAGTGGCTCTGTGACATTTCCTTTAAAACTTTAAGGTTGAGTAGTCACATTCTAGAAGGTATTCCTTATATCCTGAGCAAAAGTAGTATCTACTTCCTGTTGGCTGCCAACAGGATAAGTAGTTGAGGGTTTTGGTAAAGGGTTTGACAAATATGGAGATTTCCTGTGATATATGTATAGAATTATGGTTTTTAAAACATGCACAGATGGTATGCATACATGGAAGATATATGCCTAGTTTTTAATCTTTATTGGGGCCCATGACCAATAAGAATCCAGTGAAACCTTAAGAGTTTTTCTGTATCCCTCTAAGGAACACGATTAGCATATAGCCTATGTTCATTTATTCTGTCAACTAATATTTATTGTGTGTTTAGTGTACTTGAGAAAACAACCATAGTCTACATTTATAGACACTTTGTAGACCTTCTTTTGGGTCTTTATATATCCATGTTTATTCCTTCCATAGTATCTTTGCAAAATTCCTGTGATTGGCTCCTTGTCATTTGAGATCTCAGCTTAATTGGTCACCTTTACCCATAGAGGTGTTTTGTGATTGCCCAGAGTTACTTTATTGTGTTACCCTATTTTAATTATTTCAATAGTACTTATTTTGTCTTTCTATCTTTATGTTTTCCTTCCCTTTCCCTCTCTCTTCCCTCCTTCCCTCCCTCTTCCTTCCTTCTTCACTCATTTCTGTCATTCCCCGTCACCTCTGCCCCACCCCACTGCATTCTCACTTAGAATGTAAGTCCCAGTACTTAGAACAGTTCATGGAACCTAGTAGATACTGAATAAATGAATGTGTTAGGCCCAGTGATAAGTGCTTTACAGTCATCTCATTAAGTCTTCATAACAACCTATTTGAAAGATACCAACGTTTAGTTTTGCTGATTTTTCTCTATTGTAGTTTGCTTTCTATTGTATTGAATTCTCCTCTTATCCTTTATTTATTTGCTTGTTCTTTGAGTTTAATTTGCTATTCTTTTTCTAGTTTCCTGAAATGGAAGCTTAGAATATTGATTTTCAATCTTTCTTCTTTTATATTGCATTTAGAAATATAAATTTACTTTAAGTACTGCTTTCGCCGTATCTCATGAGTTGTGAAATGTTGCAGTTTTATTAGTCAGTTCAAAATATTTTCTAATTTCCCTGATGATTTCTTCTTTGGCCCATAGGTCACTTGAAGTGTGTTGCTTATCTTTCCAGACATCTGAGCATTTTCTAGTTAGTTTTCTGTTATTGATTTTTAGTTAGATTCCACATACCTTATATGATTTTAGACCTTTGAAATTTAAGATCTATCCAGCATATAGTCTATTTTGGTAAATGTTCTGTGTGCACTCGAAAAGAATGTTTATTCTGCAGTTGTTGGATATAGTTCTGTGCATGTCAGGTTAAGTTGGTTATTTGTGTTCAGATTTTCTACATCGTTATTGAATTTTTTACCTGCTTGTTCTAAGTGAGGTGTGTTAAAATTGCCAGTCATGGTTGTGGATACATGTTTTTCTTCTATTAGTTCTATCAGGTTTTGCTTTATAGATGGAAGCTATAAATTTAGAATACATACAAATTGCATATAAATTTCGAATTATTTTATCTTCCTTTTGAAATCATATCCTTTTATGTCCTGGCAGCAGATCCTCAGCAATTATTGGTCTGAAAACCACGTTTTTTCACCTTCAGTTTTGAAGGGTATTTTCAGTGGGTATAGATGGTATGTTGGCCTTTTTTCTTTCAGCTTTTAAAAGATGTCATTTCATTGTCTTCTGGCCTCTATATAGTCTGTTAAAAAGTTGGCTTTCAATATTATTGTTGGTCCTTTTAAAACAGGGATTAGCAAACTATGGTTTGCCCATTTGTATAAATAAAGTTTTATTGGAACACAGCCATGCCCATTTATTTATGTATTGTACATAGCTGATTTTACTCTGCAATCATCAGAGACGGTATGGCCTCTTGTAATACCTAAAATATTTACTATCTGGCCCTTTACTGAAAAGTTTTGTTGACCCTTTCCTTAAGGAAATGTCTTTTTTTCTTACATGCTTTTAAGATTTTTCTCATTGTCTTTTGATTTTCAGCAGTTTGGCTATGCTAGGCCTCATGTAGTTTTCTTTATGTTTTTCCTGTTTTCTTAAGATTTTAAAATATGTGGGTTTACATCTTTCATCAGTTTGGAAAAACTCTTAGCTGTTAATTTTTTTTAATATAAACTTATTTATTTATTTTTGGCTGCATTGGGTCTTTGTTGCTGTGCACAGCCTTTCTCTAGTTGCAGCGAGTGGGGGCTACTCTTCATTGCGGTGCACGGGCTTCTCATTGCGGTGGCTTCTCTTGTTGAGGAGCACAGGCTCGGTGAGTGGGCTTCAGTAGTTGTGGCATGTGGGCTCGGTAATTGTGACTTGCGGGCTCTAGAGCATATGCCTAGTAGTTGTGGCACACGGGCTTAGTTGCTCCGTGGCATGTGGGATCATCCTGGACCTGGGCTCGAACCCGTGTCCCCTGCATTGGCAGGCGGATTCTTAACTACTGCACCACCAGGGAAGCCCTTAGCCATTAACTTTTGAAATGTTGCTTTTGTCCCATTCTTTCTCTCTCCCTTCTCTTTTTAGGACTCTAATTTAAAGTATGTTAGATATTTTGACCATATTCTACGTGTCTCTGATGTGCTGTTTGGTGTTTTCCATTCTTTTATTTCTTGGTGCTTCAAATTGTATAATTTCTCTTGACCTGCCTTCACATTCAATAGTCCTATCTTCTGCTATTTCTAGTCTGCTGTTAAACCTATCTAGTGAGTTCTAATTTCATAAACTGTACTTTTCATTTCTGAATATTTATTATTTTGTATAGATTCTACTACTTTAATGACATTCTTTATCATTTTGTCTCTTTTGTCCATCTTTTCCTGTATTTTCCTGACCATATTAACTGTAGTTATTTTAAAGTCGCTATCTGATAACTGTAGTATCTGAATTACCCATGGATCTGTTTCTCTTCCTTTTGTTCTCTTTCTCTCCCTTCTCTCCTTCTCTCCTTCCTTCTTTCCTTCCTCCCTTCCTCCCTCCCTCCTTCCCTCCTTATCTCTCTCTTGTCATTTGTTCCTGTTTTTAGCCCGTCTCTTAAGTTTTGATCAGATGCTAGATAATTAAGATAAGAACACTGACGAGTCTCTGGATGCTGTCTTCTTCCAAAGAGAGTTGTGTTTTTTTTTTCTGATAGGTAGATAGAGTTCTAGCAGATAACTTTGATCCTGTTTAAGCTCAATTTTAGGCTTTTAAAGGTCTTGTCTATTTCAATTTTTCTTATACTCCTAGGGAATATCCTTACTTTTCAGTTGTGGCCCTTCTGTGGTCTTAACTGAAAGGCCAGGGTATTTACCAGTGCCTCTCTACTTGGGAGACTTGATTTCCAACTTCTCTTCCCAGCAATGTGTGGCTCCTGAAATCTCTGCTCAGGTATTTAATCTCCCAGCTGCTGTTGTTTTCTGCTGGATTTCCCAGAATCTTGCCCTGTGAAAATGTAGTCAACTACTTGAAGGGAGTTTGTACACAGATTTTTGTGTACCTTTTCACTGATTCCCTCCTCTGTAATTTTGCCCTTCAAGTTCCAGTGCCTTTGGTAACCCCAAACTTTAACATTTGTGTCCTCAGTCTTTTAAAACTGTCATTTCTCCTTGGGTTCTATTCTCTCAGATAGCAGTTGGGGAAATGCAGTCAGGGAAAAAAAGCTGATGTGAATAAAAAGTGCACTTTGTGTGCTTCTTTTCTTTCCAGGATCTTGGCCCCTTAAGTCCCGCCTGCATGGGTTGATCTCTCCGGAGATCAAATAAATTACTTTGTTTTTTCCAGCTTTTATAGTCATTTTCTGTGGCAGGCTTAGTATCTTACAAGCTACAACACCATGGGCAGATCTGGAAGTCTCTACAGTGTATTTGAAACATAACAGCCAGAATGATTCTGTATGTGTATTAGATTATGACTCCTCTATTCAGAACCCTCCACTGGTTCCTGACTTCATTCAGAGTAAACACCAAAGCCTTTAGTATTATTTACCCTCCTTCATCGTCTCTGCCTAGAGTGCTCTTCCTCCCTGTTCCTCCCCTCCAGTATCTGACTGGCTGACTACCTCACTTGCAAATCTTTGTTCAGATGTCTCTTTATTTAGCCTATGCTGACCACCCTGTATAAAATTACCTCCTCCTTTCCCTCCTGCATTCTCTCTCCCTTTGCTTTATTTTTCCCTCATATCATCTCATGACTGTAAAATTTACTTTTTTATTATGTTTGTTTTTTTACTTACTAAATGAAAACTCTACAAGGGCAAGGATTTTTGCCATTTTTTTCTCATTTGTGTGTCACAAATGCAAATGAGAACCAAATGAGAATAGAGAATTACAGAATCTAAGGTAGGGAATTTAAAGATGGAAGAGTAGTGGTCAATTATATCAAATAATCTAAACGTATTCATGAAACAGGGGAATGGATAAAGAAGATGTGGCACATATATACAATGGAATGTTACTCAGCCATAAAAAGGAACGAAATTGGGTCATTTGTAGAGACATGGGTGGACCTAGAGACTGTCATACAGAGTGAAGTAAGTCAGAAAGAGGAAAACAAATATCGTATATATATATATATATATATTTTAAAATAAATTTATTTATTTATTTATTATTTTTGCCTCTGTGGGGTCTTCATTGCTGCGCGTGGGCTTTCTCTAGTTGCGGCGAGTGGGGGCTACTTTTTATTGTGTGTGGGCTTCTCACTGTGGTGGCTTCTCTTGTGGAGCACGGGCTCTAGGTGTGTGGGCTTCAGTAGTTGTGGTACATGGGCTCAGTAGTTGTGGCTTGCCACCTCTAGAGCACAGGCTCAGTAGTTGTGGCACATGGGCTTAGTTGCTCCACGGCATGTGGGATCTTCTCAGACCAGGGCTCGAACCCGTGTCCCCTGCATTGGTAGGTGGATTGTTAACCACTGCGCCACCAGGGAAGTCCCCAAATAGCATATATTAACGCATATATGTGGAATCTGAAAAAATTGGTATAGACAATCTTATTTACAAAGCAGAAATAGAGACACAGACATAGAAAACAAACCTATGGATACCAAGGGGGAAAGAGGGGTGGGTGGGATGAATTGGGAGCTTGGGATTGACATATATATACTATTGATACTATGTATAAAATAGATAACTAATGAGAACCTACTGTATAGCACAGGGAACTCTACTCAGTGCTCTGTGGTGAGCTAAATGGGAAGGAAATCCAAAAAAGAGGGGATATATGTATACGTATAGCTGATTCCCTTTGCTGTACAGTAGAAACTAACACAATGTTGTAAAGCAACTATACTCCAATAAAAATGTTTTTTAAAAAGTGAGAAAAAGCCAAAAAAAGTACTCATGAGATTTTTGCATTGGATTTTTAAGTAAGGAAATTATTTGTTACTTTTGTGAGAGAAGTTTTAATAGAGGAGTAAGAGAAAAAGATTACCAAGGGTTGAGGATGTTGTGATAGCAATTGTAGACTATTCTTTCTTTAGTTTTGTGAACACTGTAGGAGGAAAAGTTCATATTTACTTGGATAATTTATGGTTTCTCCTTTTAGAGGGTTAATAGATGGATGATTAGGTAGATAGAGTTTTCTGGTTTTATTCACTCTTGTATTTATTAAATGAATACTTTGTGCCAAAAACTGCATAAGGTTCTGAGCGTCATGCAAGGGACGTACGTATAGGCCCTAAATGAACTGAAAGTTACTAAGCCTTCACCTTGTGCACGTAAACTAATTATGAAGGCCAGTTCCTTTAGATGCATAACGCTAGAAAAAAGTAAATTCTCTTATTCCCAGCTTTTTTTTTTTTCTGCATACCTATTCATGTATACAGTGGACCTCTTGGAGTAGAAGCATCTTTCATTTGAGTAGTTCTCAAAGCATGAAGAGGTGCCCATGTTTTAGAATTTTTTGGTAGGGCTTAAGAAAGATCCAGCCCTCCCCTTTTCATAGATTTTGATGCATCCTTTTGGGGATGTACCTCCAATTGTAAATCACTCTTCCTTATCACTTTTCTTAATCCATCATTCCTGGACTTAAATTTCAGGTGTTGCTTTCTGTAGTACACAAATTTTGGTGATTCTTTTGAGGGAGAAGGAAGTAATTGTGTAGTTCAGTGCTCTCAAACTGGTGAAGGGCCTTTTTAAAAAAAATTTCCAATCCATTATGGATGGATACTTATGTAAAATAGAATAAAAAAATAAATTGCTAGAAAAACGAAATGGAAAAAAAAATGCAAGCCCCAATTTTCTATTAGATTCAAAAATATAAAATTACACTGTTGAATTGCTCTAAGTGCTTGCTCTCAGTTTCTTTTTATATTTCCTTATGGATTAGTAACAAAAATTTGTGGATTGGCAATGGTTCTTGGACCAGTCTTTCTCAGATCATACTTGGAGAAGCACTGAGAGAGTGTACAGTGCTACATAGTGTTAATATTCCCCTTAATTTACACTGCTTTTCAAAGGAGTAGAAGGTTTTAATGAGTTATGAATTACAGGTATTTTTTAAAAGAGGTAACTTATACAATGTAAAAACCCTGCGACTTCTTAAATTCTGAAAGGTAACTGGTAAAAATTTGCTTTTTGATTATAGTTGCTGTTTTATACGGTACTGAAATAAAAGTGACTTCTTGGTAATAGTAAGATTTCCTTTAACCTTCCGGTTACATATTTTTCTCTGGTCATTGAAACTATAAAAAAAGGCATATTTTGATCATGAAAGGAAAAGTTATACCACTTAACACCACAAGATGTCACTTATGTAAAAATAAAGTTGGTATTTTAATGTTCAAAGCTGGATAGCTACAGATAAATAGGTAAATGAAGAACTAAGTAAATTAAAAAACAATATTTGAAACACATTGGTTTTTGGTAAAGAGTGAATGAAAATATTACTAATTCAGCATTATTTTGAATCAACTCTTCTGATGTTTAGCAAAAAGAATTTCTCAATTTCTAAGATTAATGTAGTAATACATATTAATAGGCCATATTTGAATCCATATAATGAAGGAGATAGACCTAAAATGGCTCAATACAAGTGAACATATTTTGAGGGTAAACTAGGTGTTATGGTATTAACTTCTCCCCAATCTTTGCTGTTTTGGTGACAAGCAGAGAGGAATTTGTGAAGAGATATGTAATTTATGTCAGAATTTTCAGTAGGTATTTATGACATATCTGAGAAGTTGACTATTACATCAGTTTGAAACAGTGCCTAGGATTTTCTTGTCTCTTTTCTCTGAACCTCAAAGTTATTAGCTCTCTACGTGAGTTAACACAAAAGATATTTGTATTGGTTTTGAAGACCGTCTTTTCTGTTAAACATGAAGAGCAAAACCTTTGGCTTTAATATTGAATTCGTGTTTTCTTGTGTTTAGTTTGAGAGAGCGGGTCAGGACCTAAAGGTGGTTGGGAAGGGGACTGTGGCATCTCGAGCTTTAGAGGAACAAACCAAGTTTCCGTTAGGCCATGAACACGATTGCACCTGGGGTTAGAGGTTGGAATGTCCTAAAAATTGACACTGCATTATTCTTCATTGCTCACTGCTCTCTCCAGATAACATTGGTGGAGAAGATTGGTGGAACACTCTTGGGGAAAAAAGGGATCAGACATGAGAAAATGAATTTTCTTTCTTTTTTGGACATGTATATGTGTGGTTACATTTTCATTCTATTTACTTCTTATCTAATTACTTCAGCTTTTTTTCACTTTCTTATTCCTCCAGAGTTTTTAAAAGTTTCATTTAGGTTTTTGTTTTTCATTCGTAAAAGTCTACATGGTCAGTAAGGAAAACAACAAAAATTAGAAGGGAAAAAACCTCATTTGTGGTTTTATTGATTTTTGTTCCTTTTCAGTTAATAATGCAATGTGAAAGAACAAGAAGTTTTAAGAAGGCATTCTGAATTCATTACAGAGAACAGTTACAGTATTTTATATTTGGTAGATGTATATCCTCGGATGTAGTTCTTATATGTTCCTGTCTTACTATTTATATATTTTCTAGCTGTATTTTTAATTAGAGGAAAGTAGTTATTGTAATTATTTAATTATTTTTGTGTCCTGCTAGTGGTCACCATTGCATTTAATTTTATGAGCTGCTTGGAAAGAAAGGGAAATTTTTTTCTTAGTAAATCCCATTGGCTTTAATCTTTTTGGGAAAAATATACTTAGCTTCCATTTGTTTATTTATTTATTTTTTACTGCCATGACAGTTTGAAACATTTAACTTATATGTTACTTTGCTAGTACTGCCATAACAAAATGCCACAGACTTGGTGGCGTAATTAACAGAAGTATATTTTCCCTGGATTCTGGAGACTAGAAATCTAAGATCAAGGTTTTGGCAGATTTAGTTTCCTCTGAGGCTTCTCTCCCTGGCTTGCAGATAGCCACCTTCTTGCTGTGCCCTCACATGATCATCTTTTTGTCTTTGTGTATCTGTCCTAATCTGCTCTTCTTGTAAAAAATCAGTCCTATTGGATTAGGGCCAACCCATGTTGACCTTATTTTAATTTAATGACCTTTTTTAAGACTGTATCTACAAATACATTCATATTCTGTGGTATTGGGGGTTAGGATTTTAACATAGGAATTTCGGAAGGGACACAACTCAGCCCATAATAACTCATGATCAGTCATTCATTATTGGTAAGTGCTTACTTGCCTACATTAGGCCTAAATTTGTAAAATGTACAAAGTAAAGCTTTTTTGTCAAGGCTGTCTATTTGGAGTAGTTAAGGAAGTTCTTGTCACCTACTTTTAAGCTTAAGCTGAGATGAAAGGGCTTCTGATACTTTTGTGTGTGTGTGTGTGTGTGCGTGCGCGTGCACGCGTGCTTGAACCATATTGCATGAAGGAGCTGTGTGGAGTAAATTTTTAAATCTCTTTTCTGGAGAGTTTGTTGTAGAAACTATTAAAAATTGCTAATCATAAACTAATAACTAGTACAAGTAGTTAATTATTGTTGGTAATACTACAGTCTTAGTTTCTTATCAATTTTCTTATAGTCATTTAAGAGAATTTTCCCTTGATGTCCTAAAATAAAATTCAGTGATTTAAATTCTTAAATAAGGGACTTCCCTGGTGGTGTAGTGGTTAAGAATCCGCCTGCCAATGCAGGGGACATGGGTTCAATCCCTGGTCCGGGAAGATCCCACATGGTGCAGAACAGCTAAGCCCGTGCACCACAACTACTGAGCCTGTGCTCTAGAGCCCATGAGCCACAACTACTGAGCCTGTGTGCCACAACTACTGAAGCCTGCACGCCTAGAGCCTGTGCTCCACAACAAGGGAAGCCACCGCAATGAGAAGCCCGTGCACCACAACGAAGAGTAATCCCCGCTCACCACAGCTAGAGAGAAAGCCCACGCACAGCAATGAAGATGCAGTGCAGCCAAAAGTAAATAAATAAAATAAACCAAAACATTAAAGAAAAAACCTGTAGAAATAAATAAATAAATAAATAAGTAAATAAATTCTTGAGTTAAGCTTGAAGCTTAAATGTGATACTCTAATTTCAGAGTATGAAAATGTGGCTTATCTCATCCTTAATAATGTATTTCTCAGAAATAGATATATGACTTCTGGTCTTGTTTTGGAGGACTAGTGTCTTATTCACAGCATGTGAATAAAATACTGTGAAACTTTTTTTTTTTTTTTTTTTGTGGTACGTGGGCCTCTCACTGTTGTGGCCTCTCCTGTTGCGGAGCACAGGCTCCGGACGCGCAGGCTCAGCGGCCATGGCTCATGGGCCCAGCCACTCTGCAGCATGTGGGATCTTCCTGGACCGGGGCACGAACCCGTGTCCCCTGCATCAGCAGGTGGACTCTCAACCACTGCGCCACCAGGGAAGCCCTGTGAAACTTTTTAATATCATTTTTATGGAGGTATAGTTTGCATACGACAAATTACCCACCTAAAGATTATAATTAGATGAGTTTTGACAGATGTATACACCTGTAAAATCACCATCACAGTTAAGAAGATACAGAACATTTCCATCTTCTTATGGAATAAGAAATTTTTTAATGTCCTTTTCATGTCCGTTTTTCCTTTTGCCTATGATACCACTGATCTTGGTTTTATCACTACAGATTAGTTTGCATTTTCTAGAACTTTAAATGAGTTAAATTATGCTCTTTTGTCTTTCACTCATAATGATTTTGAGAATTCATCCATCTTGTTGCATGTATCAATGGTTATTTCTTTTTCATTGCTGGGTTGTATTCCAGTGTATGGCTAAATCACATTATGCTGATCGACATTGAGATTGTTTCTAGTTTTTTAATATGTATAAAGCTGCTATGAATATTCATTTAAGTTATTATGTGGAAATATGTTTTTATTTCTCTGGGAAGTGGAATGACTGGATCACATAGTAGATTTATGTTTAAATCTGTAAGAAACTTCCAGTTTTCCAAAGTGGTTGTACTGTTTTATGTTGCTACTGGCAGCGTGTGAGAGTTCTAGTTGCTCCATAGTCTTGGCAACATTTGTTATTATCATTGTCTTTCATCTATTCTCATGGGTGTGTAATGCTATCTCATTTAATTTGCATTTTCTGATAGTTAATGACCTTAAGTATCTTTTCATGTACTTAGTGGTCTTCCTAATCTTACTTTGTGAAATATCTGTTCAAATTTTTTGACCGTTTTTTAAAATAGGCTTCTCTTCTTATAAATGAGTTGTAATTGTCATATAACTTTTTTCTAATTAAACTTTTGATTTTGAGATAATTGTAGATTCATATGCAGGTATAAAAAATAATACAGAGAGATCCTGTGTGCCCCTTACTCAGTTTCCTTCAATGATAAACTATAGTACCATATCACAACCAAGATGTTTACATTGACATACTTCACCAGTCTTGTTCAGATTTCTCCAGTTTTACTTGTACTTATTTGTGTGTGTGTGTTGGGGTGGTATTCTGTTCCCATTTAATCACATCTCTAGTTTCATGTAGCCACCTCAAAGGTAAAGATAAAACAGTTTCATCACCATAGGGATCTCTTGTGTTATATTTTTATATCCACACTTCCCGCTTCTTGTCCTTACCCTCAGCAACCACTAATCTTTGTCCATTTCTATAATTTTGTTATTTCAAGAATGTTGTATAAATGGAGTAATACAGTATGTAACCTTTTAGGATTAATTTTTTTCACTCAGTATGCTTCTGTGGAGATTAATCAGAGTTGTTGAGTTGTCAACAGCTTGTTTCATTTTACTGCTGAGTGGTATTCCATGCTGTGGGTGTACCACAGTTTGTTGAACCATCCACTGACTGAAGGGCATCTGGGTTGTTTCCAGAAGGGTTTTTTTTCCATTTTGGCTAGTAGGAATGAAGCTGCTATGAATACTTGAATACAGATATTTGCGTGAGTATAAATTTAACATTTCCTGGGGATAAATGCTCAAGAGTGCAATTACTGGCTTGTATGGTAATTGCAGGTTTAGTTCTATAAGAAACTGCTAAACTGCCAGTGTGGCTATAACTTTTACAATGCCCACTAGCAGTATGTGAGCAATCCAGTTCTTCCACATCCTCACTATCATTTGGTGTTGCCACTATTTTATTTAAGTGAGCCATTCTCATACGTGATATCTTTCTGTGGTTTTAATTTGCTAATGGCTAATTATGTTGAATATCTTTTCATGTGCTTTTTGCCATTTGTTTATCTCCTTCAGTGAGTTGTTTGTTGATGTCTGTATTAGTTTACTAGGCCTGCCATAACAAATAGCACAGATTGAGTAGCTTGATCAACAGACATTATTTCTCACATTTGAATCTGGGACTCAAGATCAAGGTGTTGGCAGTTTTGATTTATTCTGAAGCCTCTCTCCTTGGCTTGCAGATGGCTGTCTTCTCTCTGTGTCCTCACATTGTCCTGTCCTGTAGAATCCAGCTTTCCTTTGTTTTGTCCCAACTCTTCCTTTTAGTCCAAACTGGTAGTGTCTCTGCTGGTATAATCCCATCTCTATTCCTGGTTTCAGCTGAGATGTCTGATTAAATCCATGAGGGGCATCCGTGATTTCATTATCAAATGATTTTTCAGTGTTCTCTGGTGTTCTCTTCTGAAGACACTTGCTTGATTTTTGCAACATGGATAAGCTGAGATTTTTTCCAAATCTTCAAGTTCTAGTTCCTTTTTTGCTTAACAATTCCTTCAATTTATCTTTCTTTCTCATTTTACTGTAAGCAGTAGGAGAAACCAGGCTGTGACTTCCACACTTTGCTTAGAAATCTCCTCAGCTAAATATTCAAGTTCATCACTTTTAACTTCTGTTTTCCACAAAACACTGGAACATAGTTGGACCAAGTTCTTTTCACTTTATAATAAGGATTGCCTTTGCTCCAGTTTCCAGTAATACGTTCCTCATTTCCATCTGAGATCTCATCAGAATCACCTTTAACTCCATATATTTACCAACAGTCTCTTCAAGGCATGTTTAAAAAAAAACAAACATGCACTTCAGAGCTGTTCCAGCCTCTACCTGTTGCCCAGTTCCAAAGCCACTTCCACGTTTTTAGGTATTTATTACAAGAACACTTCACTTCTTGTTACCAGAATCTGTAATAGTTTGTTAAGGCTGCCATAACAAAATACCTTAGACTGGATGGCTTAAATTTATTTCTCATAGTTTCTCACAGTTCTTCCGGGAGGCTGGAAGTCCAAGATCAAGATGTTGGCAAGTTTGTTTTCTCATGAGGCCTCTCTCCTTGCCTTGCAGGTGACTGTCTTCTCACTGTATTCTCACAAGGCCTTTTTTCTGTGCATGTGCACCACTCTCTGTCTTAGGACACCAGTCCTTTTGGATTAGAATCCCATCCTTATGACCTCATTTAATGTTAGCTACCTCTTTTTAAAGGCCCTGTTTCCACATAACGTCACATTGAGGGTCAGGGCTTCAGCATGTGAACTTTGGGGAGGCACCAATTCAGTCTGTAACAATGTGTTCTGCCCCTTTTCTAATTGAATTGGTTGTTTTTTACTGTTGAGTTTTGGGAGTTCTTTTTATATTTTGGATACTAGTCTTTTGCATATATGTGGTTACAAACATTTTCTGCCAGTCTGTAATTTGTTTTTTTCTTCTTCTTAAGAGAGAATTCCCTGGAACAAGTTTTAAATTTTGATGAAATTAATCAGTGTTCCCTTTTATGGACTGTGCTTTTGGTGTCAAGTCTAAGAACTCTTTGTCTAGCTATATAATAACTTTAAAAAATTCTGTTTTTCTGTGTTGAAGGAAAAATGATTAGATATTACAAATTATGAATTTTTTTTTTTTTGCTGGGAGGGATTTTGTAATTGCTGGGGGGAACGCTCACTTTGAAGAATAGGAGCAGGTCAGTTGTAAGCCCAAAAAAAAATATTGGGAGGCAATTCTGTGTGGGTTTTTCTCCTTTTTGCAGCCCTTCTATATGAAGGCATTGATTGTTTTTGTTCTAAATTATCTTTTAAGGATGTTTGTATAGCAAGCAGCTTTGGAAAGGAGAAAATGTCTACCACTTCAGCAAAGTTATCTTACTTGGTAACATCAACATCTGCTTGGTCATCCAAGCTGGGAATGGGGGCATCCTTATTGAGTGCCTGTCTTATCCTTTACATTCAGTCACTGCATCCCACTGATTTCAACTTCCAAGAAGTTCCTAAATCTGTCCTACATTTTCATCCTTATCACTAACTGCTCTGGTTCATTACCTCATCCTCTCATTTACATGTTAAAATTGCCTTAACTTAATTCTTTGAATTAGGGAGTATTGATGTGGGTTTCCCTACAGATTTATGTTTTTTTCTTTTTGCGAGCTAGGAAGAAAAAAGGATGTGTGAATGACACATAGCTTTTCTTCATTTGGTGCTCTTTCTTGACATATTCTGAAGAAAGTTCTTACTTTTTTTTTTTTCTGTTATAGGGAATTCTTTGCATTTCTATTTTGAGTAACAGTTTATTTGGGGGAAGTCATATTAAGCAGAAATAACTGCTATTGGTTCTTTTTTTTTTTTTCTTTAAAGATGTGGACCATTTTTTTTTTAAGTCTTTATTGAATTTGTTACAATATTGCTTCTGTTTTATGTTTTGGTTTTTTGGTCCCGAGACATGTGGGATCTTAACTCCCCCACCAGGGATGGAACCTGCACCCCCTGCATTGGAAGGCGAAGTCTTAACCATTAGACCGCCAGGGAAGTCCTGAAAGATCTTACATTTTGGCTTATGAAAATATTTTAGTGCTGATTCAAGAATTTTAATTATCTCTTTTTTTCTGATGATTATACAAGAGAAATTTTGGGATGAGAGAATCTGTATGCCTCTGATTGTTGATATTTTGCCCAGAATTGAGGTACAGTTCTATATTTTTATTTTATTGATGGGCTTTGTGACAACATAGTACTTTGATATTATTTGGTAGAGTTAGATGAAAAATATATATTTAATTATAAATAACAAAGTAGTTATATAACATTGTGCATCAGGTTATTTCTAATTCTTATATTATTAAAATTACATGTTTTAATACCTGTGTAATGTAAAAATCTAAATATGTAATTTTTTCTTTTGTATAGGAATGAAGATCTAAAGCAAATGTTAGAGAGCAACAAAGATTCTGCTAAATTGGATGCTATGAAACGGATTGTTGGGGTAGGTAAAAGAGTAGATCATTTCGACTTTTGGATAAATGACAAGTAGTGATATATTAAAAATATATATTAAAAATACGTTAAATACCAAATCTACCCTTTATTATTAACTTAAAATTTCCTGTCTAAAATGTTTTGGAGGAAGTAATGAAGTGACAAAATTCAGAAACTTGAGTTCCTATTCTGTTTTTTCTGTTTTTTAATTTCTGTATCTCTAATATTAAGGTATTTCTTCTGTCAGAGAGTGCTAATCAGTTTGAAGACAAAATAAGATTACATACAACAATATTTTGACTTCCTACAAAGAGGGATACTAATGAGCTAAAGTATTTTTTTTGGTCATTCTATGACCTAAAAATTGTGAGCATGCTTCTGATTTTCAAATTCCATTACTACCAATAGAAATGCTTTATTCAATTTATCAGTGTAGAACTTCTAATGAATACTAGTAAATGTAAGAGCATTTCTCTAGTTTAAGTTGTAATGTAAAATTCAAACAGTGGACTGATATGTTATTATGTAGAGGGTTCCATTGTCAGAGAACTAAATATAACGCAATTTCTGATTATATATAAAATCTTATGTAGTTTTGTAACTTGTGTTGGTCTCACTCTTTTTTTGCTAAAGAGTTCTGCTCGTCTCACTGGAATTAAATTCATAAAACCTTTCTTATTCTTACTATGCATTTTTCACCACCACTGCTGATTTTGTTTTCCAGAAATTTTTGTATAAGGTCAAAATGTAGTAAATTTGCATAATTGCACAAATAAACTCTACTGTAGTAGGGTGTAAACACAACTGAAACAATATTGTTTTCCAGCAGACAATGCCACCATGTGAGAGTTTGAGAGTCTGTAGTTTGAGAATCAGGTAGTTCTTGCTTTGCATGACTTTGATATTTGAATTTCAGTTACCACAGTTTAGTTAAATAACACCAGCCCCCTAACAAGACGGTTCAAATTTCAGATATCGTGGTATATTAACTTAGTAATTGCATAATGTACAAACTTCATCACTAACTCTTCAGTCCACAACTCACTATGTATATAACAAATGTGCATCATGATCAGTGACCAGTCATGTTACTTCTTTCAAAGTTATTTTTAGTGATTGGTCGCTGTGTATATTATTCAGTTTGTGTATAGACTGCGAAGCATACAGTAGTGGTCCCTACTTGTTTCCCAGTGAGAAGCCCACTTAACATTTTATAAAAATGGTTAATTAAAAGAGGGATTTGGTCAACAAAGATTAAAATGCAGCAAGGAAATGAAAATAACACTAGAAATGAAATTCAGGTAGAATGTAGCTGGAGTTATAGAGAAATAGCTGACTGTGGGAATGGTGACACTGCCCCTTTTTGAGAGACTCTAAATATGTAGCTTGAGGAACTTCAGTAAGGCAAGATATCAACATAAATGAGGAAAATAGTTGTGATGAAAAGGCCGAAGGTATGCCAGAGGAAGTGATGCTGCCAAAAATCTTCACATTAGAGGAACTCCAGGAGATAATTCACAACATTGAAAGTACAAAGGATACAATGTTGGAAGCTGATCCAAACTTAGAAAGGAGTAATTTACCAAGGAATAGAAAAGATGCTTGCTTGGTACTTTTCTTTCTCTTTTTAAAAATTAATTTATTTATTTTTGGCTGCGTTGGGTCTTCGTTGCTGCGCACCGGCTTTCTCTCTAGCTGTGGTGAGTGGGGGCTACTCTTCATGGTGGTGCATGGGCTTCTCGTTGCGGTGGCTTCTCTTGTTGTGGAGCACGGGCTCTAGGCGCGTGGGCTTCAGTAGTTGTGGCACGTGGGCTCAGTTGTGGCTCGCGGGCTCTAGTGCGCAGGCTGAGAGTTGTGGCGCATGGGCTTAGCTGCTTCGCGGCGTGTAGGATCTTTCTGGACCAGGGCTCGGACCCGTGTCCCCTGCATCGGCAGGTGGATCTTAACCACCGTGCCACCAGGGAAGCCTGCTTGCTTGGTACTTTAAATCAGTGGTCCCCAACCTCTTTGGCACCAGGGATCGGTTTCTTGGAGAACAGTGTTTCCACGGACAGGGGTGGGGTTGTGGGGTGTGGTGGTGATGGTTCAGGCGGTACAGCAATGGGGGGGAATGGTTCAGGCCAGGGGTCCTGTGGCCTGTTAGGAGCTGGGCCACACAGCAGGAGCTGAGAGGCAGGCGAGCGAGCTAAGCTTCGGCTGCCCCTCCCCATTGCTCACGTTACCACCTGAGCCATCTCTTTCCCCCCAACCCCATCCGTGGAAAAATTGTCTTCCATGAAACCCGTCCCTAGTGCCAAAAAGGTTGGGACCACTGGTTCAGGTGGTAATTAATGTGAGCGATGGGGAGCGGCAGATGAAGCTTCACTTGCTCGCCCGCCACTCACCTCCTGCTGTGCAGCCCGGTTCCTAACAGGCCGCAGACCAGTACTGGTTGGGGGCCCCTGCTTTAAAGGATGAGAATAAGGCGAGTCCATTCAAACTACTCTTGATCGTTTTTCATTTTCCTATACATTTCTGACTGACAGTAATAAGAGAGTTTTAAATGTTTCTACAAAATTTTTAGAAGTCACAGATCCAGGACTTCCCTGGTGGCGCAGTGGATAAGACACCGTGTTCCCAATGCAGGGGGCCTGGGTTCGATCCCTGGTCAGGGAACCAGATCCCACATGCATGCCACAACTAAGAGTTTGCATGCCACAACCAAGGAGCTGGTGAGCCACAGCTAAGACCTGGCTCAACCAAAAAATAAATTAATTAATTAATTAAATAAATAAAACTTAAAAAAAAAAGTCACAGATCCATTATAAGTTTTACAGTTGGTTATCAAGATTGCTTTGCATGGTTTCAGCTTGCGGTCCTGCAGGTTACAGTCCTGCACTGCCATCCATTTAAAGCAGGCAGTGCTCTTCATTATTTCATTAAACTTTGGCTTTACATTCCATTAAGGTAAATTATTTCATTAAATCTGAGGATACTATTGAAATTACTAAATATGAAAATGAGACATTTGGTAGTTTTTTCTATATTCCTCTTTCAAACTGATAAATAAAAATTGATATTCTCATATTCTAGACTACTTGACTATTATAAATGTAACTTAAATGTAAATAAACATCATAAAGAAATGTAAATATATCAGGAGATGGGGGTGGTGGTGGGATGAATTGGGAGATTGGGATTGACATGTATACACTGATGTGTATAAAATGGTTGACTAATAAGAAAAAAAATAAAAAATAAACATTAAAAAAAAAGAAATGTAAATATAGCCATACTAGTAGTTAGTCTAGTAGTTATAGACTGTCTCTCATTAGGAAGTTTGTATAAAGGTAAATTTGGAATTTGATCTTTTAAGTGTAGGAAAATGGTAATTAATTAAAAGTTATTCTGTCACTTTACATAATGTCTTCAGAATCTAGTCATGTTGTCAAAAATGGCAGGATTTCTTCCTTTCTCATGGCTGAATAATATCCCATTTTACACACAACACACATACAGATATATGTATTTGTGTGTGTATAAGAAATATGTGAGATATATCTCACATTACCAGTTTACCACCAGCAGTGCACAGTGTTTCCCGTTTATCCACATCCTCACCAACTCTTGTTATTTCTTGTCTTTTCGGTGATAGACATTCTAACAGGTTTAAGGTAATAACCTCACTGTGGATTTGATGTGCAGCTCCCTGATAATTAGTAATGTTGAGCATCTTTTCATGTACCTGTTGGCACGTTAAACTTACATAATGTTCTATGTCAGTTATATCGCCATAGATCTGGAAAAAATTATTTTATTATGCAAGTGGCACAAATACGTATTTGTAAATTTTCAAATAATATTGAGGTATAAAAAGTAAAAGTTTCATCTTCCAGATAAACTTTAGGATCAAATTGTCAAGTTCTGTTAAAAGTAGTTTTTGGAATTTGATTAGGGTAATGTGGAATTTGTGTATTTCCATCTCCCTTCCCTCCCTTTTTTCCTGTCTTTCAGTAGCATTATATTTATATTTTATAGTTTCTAATCATAAGGATTCTTAAGCATTCCTTGTTAGATTCACTCCTGTGTACTTTTAAATTTTGGTTGCCATTATGAATGGTTCCCTTCGTTATATTTTCAAAATTAATTATTACTGGTGTATAGGAAAACAAATGACTTTTCTCTTCTGGCATTTGGCCTTCTCAGTGAACTCTCTTCTTAGATCTGGTAGTTTTTTGGTTTCTTTGCTTGGTTTTCTGGATACTTAATTACATTGTCCAGAAGTTATGACAGATTTATATTTTATTTTCAAATATTTTTATCTCATTTGTTTTTCTCCTCTCTTTGCTTGGATAAAGCTCCACTATGATGTTGAATAGTAGTGGTGGTGGAAGACAACACTATCTTGTTTCTGATTTTATTGGAAATATTTGTAATGTTCTAGTCTTGGTTTCAATATATCCTGCAGAGTTCAAGTAGATATATTTCTGTGTATTTAAGTGATGTTGGATTATAGTTTTCTTTTTGTTCTCTGTTGAGGTTTTTGATTAGGGTCAAGCTAGATTCATAGCATGAGTTGTTATTTAAGCCATCTTGGCCTGCTCCAAGTTTGCAAAGATTTCCCCTCTTGTTTTTAGCTTTTATGTTTAGGTCTATGATCCATTTTGCATTATTTTTTATGTATGGTGTGAGGTTAAGAGCCGAATGCATGTCTGATTTTCCTCTATTTGTTATTAAATATTCCACCATTTGTTATTAAAAAGCTGTCCTTTCCCCACTGAATTTCAGCTTCAAGTGAAAATCAGTTTACTGTGTGTTTGTTGATCTACATCTGAACTCTCTCTTCTGGTTCATGGATCTTTGTGGCTCTCGGTTTACCTATACGTCACTCATGATTTCTGTAGTCTGTAGAGAAAACAAAGTTTTTTTTCTGTTGAGAAAACAAAGTTTTCTCCATGGCACTACCCTACACCACAGTCACAGTAATTCAACTGTGTTCTCATTTGGCAATAATGTCATGCAAGTGAATTTGCTGATGACTAGCAAAATTACAAAATGAACCCAAGGCCACTTAATCAAGAGTCCCAACAACAAAGAAACCCTAGGAAGGAAGGTCAATGCAGGAGGTTGCAGCTGGCCAGATACGATACCATTTGCCCAGTTTTCATTTAGGAATTTGCTACAACAAATAAAATAAGGATCTCCTCTTAGTTACTAGAAAAGAAAAGAAAACAACAGGTATTACCTATCACCATTCTTTGACCATGAAATTAAAATATTTCCTGAATGTATGATTAAAAGAAAAAAGTCTTTAAAAAGAATATTAATCATTCTTATATGTTCACAGTAGAAGCCCTATATTTGAATTTAAAACACTACTCAGTATTTGCCTAAGAAACACATTTAGACAATATGGCTTTTGACATATTAAAGTTCCATGGGGAAAACTAAGACATCTTTTAATTTTGCTTTAATATCAAACTAACAGCAACTTAAAAATTCAGTAAGAGCATGGTTGGTCTGATTCAAGATGTGCTTCCAAAATTCAGTCACCTAGTCTCCTTTCAGAAGAAACTGTTCATCATCACAGATCTTTTCTAACTTAACTTTTGGAGAAGAAAATGGAAAATCAAACTCATAGCACAACGGTTATGTAAGATATATCCTCCCCTTTTCACTTTTAAACTAGCAGTTATTGTTTGCTAATTTCTTTTTTTATGAAATAACTAATAGTTATTTTTCTTGAAATTTTTTCCAGTGAAATATTATAACAATCATTTGTTCACCTTTACTTCTGTCCAGTTTTTAGTTCGATTTCTAGCTAGCACCATATTTCTATGTGGGAGCTTCAAAAATTATTTTTAAAATGTTATGTTCATGTATTCACATGTATGCATCATTTCAAAACATCTGTTGGGTGGAGGTAGTTTGCTAGAGGTCAATTAGCAGAATATTATATTGGCTTCAAAATTTCTTGGATTTTTAAAAATGTAATTGTCAATATTTATATTTCTCTGCATAATTTAGGTTTCATGAGCCCTGAATATGGGGTTTTATCACCTCGTGATTACAGAGTAGTTTTAACACCTTAGCTTCATAGTTAAAAACCTTTAAACATTTCTAAATTTTAATCTGCCAAAATTTTAAGTGTTATATATTTGTTTTAACACATTACTTTCTAATATATATCAAAATGCTGGCAGTGCACATCTGGCTATCTTTCATAGTCGGTAGTCCTACGAGTCAACAGAGCATCTTGTCAGCAATATCTACTAGAGAGAAACCCTAATGATAGTTTCAGTTCATTTTATTATCTTTCTTTGGTAATATCTGAGGCTTGTTTAGAATCATGGGGAAATATTTCCAATGGTTCATATGTTGAATAAAGTCTCATGTATGCCAAAGCATGCTTAGGGAAGAAAAGCTACCTACTTCAAAATCTTGTGGTCACTTATTACACAGCAGGACTCAAGTTGAAACATACATATGTTATTTTTCTTGATATTTCTGAAAAATATGTGTCTAATGTTTAAAGCACATGTTTGTATTTTATCTTGGCTTGATGAAATGTGAACTAAGAATATGAAATGTATTGCTTCATATAGTGAACTTGTAATAAGTTTTTTAGCTAAAATACTGATGAGTTGATTTTTCAGAGTCCTTGAAAGAATGGAATATTTGGTGTATTGAAATCTTTGATGTATTTTCTTTTAGTAAGTGTTGGATATTAAAGGTCTTTCTCAGATGAGTTTGCTTATCTTTGTAGTTTTGGGATAATGAGCAAATCTGAACCTTTCTTTGATAGATAAAATTCTTAAAATTCCTAATTAGAGTTATTGATCTATATTATTTCATAGCCATATATGTTACATGGTATTTGGTTGGATATT
Source organism: Hyperoodon ampullatus (assembly GCF_949752795.1). Classification (NCBI taxonomy): domain Eukaryota; kingdom Metazoa; phylum Chordata; class Mammalia; order Artiodactyla; family Ziphiidae; genus Hyperoodon; species Hyperoodon ampullatus. The sequence continues at coordinate 113,950,183 of NC_136917.1, forward strand.
ATTGACCCTAAGAAAATTAAAGGTAATTTCAAAGTTCTAGATATTTTTGTTTAATATTTGTAAAAAAAAATAAAGCCAAATTCAAATGGTATGTTATTGTTGTAGAAAATTTTTGAGAAAGTCCATATAAGAAGAAGAAAATAAAAACATGCGTAATTCTTACTGTCTTGAGTTAATGATTATAATGAACATTTTGGGCTAAGTCTTTCTAGACTGATTGCCCATCCCTTGTTCTCTTTCTCCCTTCAACAAAAATGCTTCAGTTCTGTGTATACTTTAAAGGATTCAACTTGTGGCTGATGTTGGCATCTTCTTTTGTTCTTAGGTTGGAAGTTGTTTAAAGGGTCAAGTTTTTTCTGCCATGCTAATATACATCAGGACCAGTTCCTGGTTAGCAGGCCTGAATTTTTACTAGTGATGTAATGCCTATAGAACCTGTTTTTGCTTCAGAGTACTTTCTGGGATAGAAGTCAAGGGTCAGTTCATTTTCTATTTCTCTATTTATTCTTGGGGGCTGATTCTTAAGAGTTGCAGTTGGGTCTGAAAATTAACTGCTGGTTTGTAAATTAACTAGTAATTATTTATAAAGTAAAAATGCTGAATTTTCTCCCCATCTGTATATCTGTAAAAAATGAAGCTAGTTGAAATTGTTGAGAAAGTAAGTACAATTTCTCCTCTTTATCTTGCTGAGTTAAAAAAAGATTAATGCTTTTTAACATTAATTATGTTTTTAGATCTGAATTTTTTGGGAGGGAGCCATGCTGTGTGGCATGTGGGATCTTAGTTCCCTGACCAGGGATCAAACCCGTGCCCCCTGCATTGGAAGCATGGAGTCTTAACCACTGGACTGCCAGGGAAGTCCCTAGATCTGAATTTTTAGATCTAGATTATTATTCAGTATTTTAAAAATAACATGAATAACATGAAAATCATCATTGTAATGTACCACATTAACAGAATGAAGGAGAAAAAACAAGTTTATTTTAATGATACAGAAAAAGCATTTGACAGAATTCAACACCCTTTCAGGATAAAACACTCAACAAACTAGGAATAAAAGGAAACTACCTCAACATTTTAAAGGCCAAATATGAAAAATTCACAGCTAATATCGTACTCAGTGGTGAAAGACTGAAAGCTTTTCCTCTAAGTTCAGGAACAAAACAAGGATGCCCACTTTCACCACTTCTATTCAACATGGTATTGGAAGTTTTAGCCACAGAAGTTGGGTAAGAAAAAGAAATAAAAGGCAGCCAAATTGGAAAAGAAGTAAAATTATCTTCATTCACAGACAACATGCTTTTATATTTAGAAAACCCTAAAGAGTCCACAAAAAACTTTTAGAACTAATAAACAAATTCAACAAAGTTGCAGGATACAAAATTAATACATAAAAATTAGTTGTGTTCCTATATGGTAACAGTAATCAACCCTAAAAGGAAGTTATGAAAACAGTCTCATTTATGGTAACATCAAAAAGAATAAAATACTTAGGAATACTTAGTTACCCAAGGAAGCAAAAGATTTATACCTTGAAAACTAAAATGTTGCTGAAAGAAATTAAGATACAAATAAATGGAAAGATGTCCCATGTTCATTGATTGGAAGATTTAATATTATTAGGATGTCAGTATTCCCAAAATTATCTACATATTCAGTGCAGTTCCTATCAAAATCCCAGGGGTGTTTTTTGCAAATATAGAAAAATCTGTCTTAAAATCATATGGAATCTTACTGGACCCTGAATGGCCAAAACACTCTTGAAAAAGAAGAACAAAGAAGTCTTACACTTTCTGATTTCAAAACTTACTACAAAGCTACAGTAATCAAAATGTGTGATACCAACATAAGACAGACATATAGAGAGACATATACACACAATAGAGAGCCTTAAAAGAAAACCCTCACTTATATGGCCAAATTATTTTCAACAAGGGTGCAAGACAATTCAGTGGGGGTAGAATTTCCCCAAATGGTGTTTGGAAACTGGATATTCACGTGCAAGAGAATGGATTTTTAGACCCCTACCTCATACAATATATATAATAAGTGAAAAAATGAATGAAAGACCTAAATGTAAGAGCTAAAACCATAAAGCTCATAGAAGAAAGCATAGGATAAAAACTTCATGACACTGGATTTGTCAAAGGATTCTTGGATATAACATCAAAAGGTGAGCAACAAAAGAAATAATTTAGACTATGTCAAAATTTAAAACTTTGTGCATCAAATGACACTGTCAACCAGTGAGAAGGCAACCCACAGAATGGGAGAAAATATTTTTAATCATATATCTGATACAGACTCCAGAATATATAAAGAACTCATATAACCCAATAACTAAAAACAGCCCAATTAAAAATGGGTGAAGACTTAAATAGACATTTCTCTTGTTTTATACATAGACATTTCTCTTGTTTTATACTTCAGTAGTGAGTAATATTAGGGCCACTTATGATTGGATGGTAAGTTACGCTAGGGAAAGGGATATCCTATATCTACTTATTCCCCACGTAGTAACTAATGGGTAAATAGTTGTTTTCCAAGATATATCAAGTGAACCACATCATTAGAAATTTGTTGAAATTTCTGTCATGTGTATAGTGTCATATCTGGATATCTTTTTTTTTTTTTTTTTGGCCACAAAACGTGGCATGCGGGATCTTAGTTCCCTGACCAGGGAACAAGCCTGTGCCCTGCTACAGTGGCAGCATGGAATCTTAACCACTGGGCTGCCAGGGAAGTCCTAGTATCATATCTGAAATAAAAATATCTTGGGTTGACTAAACAGCAGAATTGATATAATAGAAGAAGGAGTGAAAAGTTGAAGACAGATCACTAGAAATTAGTCAATTCTTAGAATAGAGATTAAAAAGAAAAGAGATGAACAAAGCCTCAGGTCTTGTTGGATGATACCAAAACATTATGTCCATGTAACATATATTTTTTGGGGTGGAAAAAATACTTGAAGACATTATTGCTGGAAACTTCCCAAACTGATGAATGACTTAAATTTATAGATGAAAGAAACTCAATGAACCCCAATCAGGATAAACTGAATGACTACTGAAAGAAAATAATTGTTAACCTAGAATTCTCTATCCAGTGAAAGAATGAAGATGAATAGAGACATTCTCAGGCAGAAAAAAATAGTAGAGTATTTCTAGCCGATCTGCTTTAATGAAAGGCTAATGGAAGTTCTCCAGGCTGAAGGGAAATATGTGATGGATTTTGAGGGAGACCAATAGAAATGGTAAATATCTGGTAAGCATAAAGGACTAATTTTATCCTCCTAAGTATCCCATTGTCTGAGAGGTTTTCGATGGATGTAGATATAAAATATATGATGGCTATAACATAAAGAGTAGTGGGGAGGTCAGATTAAAACGGCCTATATGGTTGGAAGGTTTCTACATTTTATTTGACCTTGTGAAATATTAACTCTAAGTAAACTGTGGAAGGTTTGACATATCTTGACTTACCTGTCTACATGTATCTGTCAACTGTGTTTGTGCATCTATGTAATTATCTGGTAATCTCTAGAAGAAGAACCAATAAAAATTATACAAAAAGATATAGCCAAATAGTCAATATAAAAATTAAAATAAAAAAGAAAAGTTAAATTATTAAATACTAAAAAATTTCCAAATAATGAGGGTAACAGCAATCAGAACAACAAAACACAGGGATTAAACAGAAAACTGATAATAAAATGGTAGACCTGAATATAACTACATCAATAATTATATTAAATGCAAGTGATCTAAAGTCACCAACTAAGAGAGACTGTCATATTTGATGAAAATATCAAGATGCAACTGTACGTTCTCTTGGAAAACCCCACTTTTAATATAAAGGCATAGATAGATTAAAAATATAAGGATAAAAAAATATATGCTGTGCAAACACTAACCAAAACATAAAACAGGAACTCCCACCCCTACCCTAGCACTTCCCATTTCTCCTGCAGTTCTTTATCTTTCTCCATAGTACCCTTGTTACCACCTCACATACTATATTTGTTTATTGTCCCTCACCCTCATTAAAAGGTGAGCTCTGATGGGTAAAGACTATATTGTTCACGGTTGTATCCCCAAGGCCTAGAATAGTCCCTGGCATGTAGTATCCTCTCGTCACATATCTGTTGAATGAATTTGACTATAGGTTTTTTTTTCTCCCTTGTGTATTAACATCTTTTTGAATAGCATTCTGTAGAATAAAGTTGGGGAAGCCTTGGAGTAGGATATCATAGGACAGGATCTCTGACTTTAGGTAATTACTGAATGACTGAAGGAAGGGGCCCTAGAGAACATTTAATCCCTCTCTCCTCATTTTACAGATGAGAAAATTGTAAAAGTCATATAAAGATACTTTAGTTGCACTATTTCGTGAACCTTCTTTAATACTCAGAAGGTTTCACAGAATACTCAAATAATTTCACAGGTAAAGAAATAGAAAATGAAAAGACTAGTTTGTATTAGAGTGTTCTAAAGCTGTCATGTAGAAAGGTCTTCTGAGATATTGTTAACTGGGATTATTGTTGTTTAAAATGTCACATAGTATTTATAAAACATTTTTTTAAATTTATAAAACTAATGCCTTCCACCTTTTTAAGGTAGTTTCTTAGATATGATGTATAATTCATAAAGATCCCTTTTCTTAAAATGGTATTTTAGACTTTATATATATATTTACTTAGTTTTTGACGTGGACCATTTATAAAGTCTTTATTGAATTTGTTACAATAGTGCTGCTGCTTTATGTTTTGTTTTTTTGGCCCCGAGGCATGTGGGATCTTAGCTCCCTGACCAGGGATTGAACCTGCACCCCCTGCATTGGAAGGCGAAGTCTTAACCATTGGACCGCCAGGGAAGTCCCAAGGTCCCTTTTCCAAAAAATTATCCTGTAGTTAAAACTTTATTTTGTGGCTACCAAAGAAAGTCCATACTATTAAAAGACATAAAGATATATTCTGGGAATGAGAGTGAAGGAAATGGAAATACAGGTAGACATAAAACTGAAATAAATAGAAATAAAAGGTAACACATAGGAAATTCTAAATGAAAAACGTAGATTAAAAAATTATAGAGGAAATTAGGATTGGACGCCATAGTGGGCTAGGTGTTAGGAGATGGATCTAGCAAGGGAGAATGATTAGAATTTGATGATACTCTAGATAGAAGGGTAGAACTTAGAAAAGTAAAAAGAAGTGGGTTGGGGGCATGATATGAGCACCAGCATAGAGGAGCCAGAGAATGTGCAAGAAGTGAGTAGATTAGTTTACTTTTATAATAACATTGGTGTAGAACAATAATGGTTGATGAGCTTAAAAGGGATGTTAATGCAATTAAGTCATTTGAATAGTAAATGAAATAGTTTGGGCTCTTAGGCAGTCAGGGGCTTTTGAGATCTTTGAGGGGGAGCTGACGTGCAAAGTGGTAGTTTGAGCATATTAAACTGTCGGTGATGTACGTTATGGACAGAAGGAGGAGATTGTCGGAAAAGTCCTCTGTAGGTGACATTGACCTATACTAGGATAGTAACAGGAGAAAGGGATTAATGTGAGTGTGCTAAGAATTCACAACAGGACCTGGTTACTGTGTAGATGTGAGGAGAGACCAAGATAATTTCATGGTTTCTGGTATCTGGGAAAATTGGTGGAAATAGGAGATTCTAGAACGAATGCCATTTTATCAGGAAAAATAGGTTTGGTTTTAGACATAGCAAGTTTTGGATGAGAAAGACATCTAATAATGTTCAGTTAGAGAAATGGAACTAGGGCCTAGAGTTAGGGCTAGAGTTTGGGGAGTTGATCCCTGTAGAGCTAGGAGTTAACATATTGAGGGTGAATGAAATCTCAGGCGTTTCAGAGATTGTAGAACAGTGTAGCCTGAAAAGATGTTGGTGCACAGAACTTTAGTGGGGAAAGGAAGAGGACCTGGTGAAGGGAACTTTGAAAAAAATGGTTGGAGAAGTAGGGGAATCTATAAAAAGAAAGCCGAAGGAGAAAGAATTATTGTAGTTTGTTTAAAATAACATTCATTCTCCACCCACACCCCCATTGCAAAAGCATTACATCTTTAATGTAAGAACTTGGAAAATAAAGAAGAGTACAAATATTTAAAAAGTGTTTACAACACCATTAGCCAGAGAAAACTATTGTAAATATTATGTCTTTAAATTAGTTTCTTCCTTAATATGTCTATGTGTATTTATATTGATTTCCAAGAGATTGTTTGTTCTTTGCTGCAGATAGTTGGAATAAATTAAAGTGACTGAAAAAGAGTTGTTTGTTAACTCTATAGCTTATTTGTTTCTGTAGCTTATCTTCTAAATATTTAATGTATGTAGAAGTTATGTTTTGTTTTCAAATGACTGATTTTAAAAGTTTCAGTCCTAATATTCCACTTTTATTCTTCAGATGATTGCAAAAGGGAAAAATGCATCTGAACTGTTTCCTGCTGTTGTGAAGAATGTGGCCAGTAAAAATATTGAGGTACTGTTTTGATTCATAATTTTCATGATTCCTTTTGTTGTGAAAGAATCATATACTTTTCAGTTACTTTGAAACACAACATATTATAAGATACTTGTGTCACTAGATTTTCGATACAATTACAATGTCCATAATCTTAAATAGGTGAAATAGAATACAAAGTAGACAATCTTAGCTTTGGAATTTTGGTGGAGAATATGAAAAGTAAAATTGAGATTAATTCACCTGGGTGAAGGGTGGTAACTTGCTGAATATTCTTAGAAGCCAGTTTAGTTGAAATTCTGCTCTAGGGACTTAATTGTAAGATACCATTATGTCCAGTGAAACAGACCTAAATTCCTGCAGTATCAGGGCAGGGATTGAACCCAGGTGTTGTAACTCCAAATCTAGTGCTCTTCCTGGAGCATCTTAATTATGATAGACCTTGCCTCAGTATAGTAGGAGGTGAGCAGAAGGCAGGATGTGGTGGGAGCCTTCAATTACTGGTCCCTGTATAGCCTTGTACATGGAATTTGAAACAGAAATTCACAGAACTTTGAGGCCAAGGTAGTTAATGTTAGGTCAAATGGACTAATGACTTCTAATAGAGTGCAAAAGAAAAATATGAGCCAGTGTAGAAACCATTGAGAAAGATGAGTAGTATGAAAAGTTCAATGAAGAGAATTAGAGATTGATCTGAGCAAATGGCTTATATTTCAAAAGAACAGAAGGTTGTAATGAAGATTGAATGGCCACATCTGTCATGAGACTCAACTTCAACTGATGTTGGGTAGTGATTGTCTGGGGGTATGTTGGGAGTGTTGAGGAGGGTGTGTTTACTCAGTAGGAAGTGGTGATATCTGCATGAGAATGAAAATGCCAGCACACATGTTTCATATTTGCCCATGCTAGCAACAGTGAGCATCAAGAAATAAGCCTAGTCCTCTTTTTCAGTCTGGTAAATTTGGGAGAAGCAGCAGTCTCCATTGACGAATATTTTCAAGGACCTGGTGACATCAGGGGCAGGTTGTTTTAGGTGGAGGGAAATGGAGTATAAGTAGTAGAAATTAAAGATAAAGGGAAGTTTTTTCACATATAATCTAGTATTATTAATATTACTCTTGAAGCTGTACCTCTTTATTCTGTAGGTGCTTGCTCTAGTGGCTACAATATATATATTTAACTTACTACAGTCTACCACTAGGATTTACATACACATTTTTAAGTTATCACTGTCTAGTTTCAAATAATTATACCCCTTCATATATTCTTACATCAGTACATTTCTATTTGCTCCCTCCAGTCTGTTCCCATTTTATGCATTTCACTTCTAAATATGCTAAAGCACCCTAAATACATGGTTATTATTATTATTTATTTTATTTTATTTTTGCGGCACGCGGGCCTCTCACCACTGCGGCCCCTCCCACCGCGGGGCACAGGGGACGCGCAGGCCCAGCGGCCACGGCTCACGGGCCCAGTAGCTCCGCGGCATGTGGGATCCCCCCGGACCGGGGCACGAACCCGTGTGCTCCGCATCGGCAAGCGGACTCCCTACCACCGCGCCACCGGGGAAGCCCCCATGGTTATTATTTTTACTTTGAAGAATCAGCTTTTCCCCCGCTCCTCCCGCAGGATGAGGCGTGCAGGCCTGGGTGAAGGAGTACCTCCTGGCAACTATGGGAACTATGGCTATCCTAATAGTGGGTATAGTGCCTGTGAAGAAGAAAATGAGAGACTCGCGGAAAGTCTGAGAAACAAAGTAACTGCTATAAAACCTCTTTCCATTGAAATAGGCCATGAAGTTAAACATCAAAATAAATTATTAGCTGAAATGGATTCACAGTTTGATTCTACAACTGGATTTCTAGGTAAAACCATGGGAAAACTGAAGATTTTATCCAGAGGGAGCCAAACAAAGCTGCTGTGCTATATGATGCTGTTTTCATTGTTTGTCTTTTTTGTCATTTATTGGATTATTAAACTGAGGTGATGCAAGTAACTGTGAGTTTGGAACTTGTTCCAACTTAACGGCTTGGAGTACCACTTTAGTAAAAAAATCAGCATCAAAACATTCCTAAATTTCAAATAATACTATGGCTTTTTCCATCAAAGATTACTGAATTTTACTTGTTTTATAAATCACATTAGATAATACAGTGCTCTTTGAATACTGTTTCTTAATGATTCCTTTTTTTGCCCCTATTTTCAGGGGTATTGAGATGTTCTGAGGTCAGTCTGGCCCTAATAAGTTTTTTTCCTGTTTTTTGCTGTCAGGTTAAATAGCAGTATAATATCCTGTTGTTACCATAAATGTAGGTTTACGTTCCACATGAAGAAACTTAGTGGGAAAATAACAATGCCTGGAGAGCCTTGTGCTGAGCTCTTGAGGTGGTGAGAAAGTTTGTGATGGATGGTGAATGTATTTTCCTGAACTGTCATCGCCCCTGATGATGTACTCTCCTTTCCTCCTTTATTTGGTTAAAATTGTAGGCTGATTTCTTTTTACCTACAGTTTTCCTAATAATTTTTGATGATATGACTCTTCTTCCGCTTCTGTCCAAGGACCTCATTCTTTAATAAAACTTGTTATTTTGGCATATTTCTAGTAAGGTTCAAAACAAATGTATACCCGGATAGTTGTCATTTTCTATTAACTTTATATATATACCATTGACTTGGCTTATAATAGTTTTATGATTTTGCTACTTAGGCCATTTGGTTATCATTTATGACAATAATGTGAAGCTAAAGTAATTGCTAAGCTCTGAATGGAAATAAAATGTTCAAGAAAAAAAAAAGAATCAGTCATCTTTTAAAAAGATTATCAAAACATAATTAACATGTTACAAACTTCTCACTTTTAAAGTGTACAATTCAGTGATGTGTAGTGTATTCACAGAATTGTGCGATCATCACCACCATCTAATTCCACAACATTTTTGTCACCTCAACAAGGAACGTTATATTCATTAGCAGTTACTCCACAACACCCCCTGGCCCTAGACAACCATTAATTTACTTTTTGTCTCTATGGATTTGCCTACTCTGGGCATTTCATATAAATTGAGTTATACAGTATGTGCTTTTGTGTCTGACTTCTTTCACATAGCATAATGTTTTCAGGGTTCATCCATGTCGTAGTATGTATCATTACTCTATTGCTCGTTTTTTGCTGAATAATATTCTATTGTATGGATATACTGCATTTTGTTTATTCATCAGTTGATGGACATTTGGGTTGTTTCCACTTTTTGCCTCTTGTCAGTAATGTTGCTGTAAACATTCTGTAGAAGTTTTTGTGTGCACATATGTGTTCATTTCTTTTGGATATATACCTTGGAGTGATATTGCTAGGTCATAAAATAACTTTGTGTTTAACATTTTGAGGAACTTCAAAACTGTTTTCCACAGCAGCTGTAACCATTTTATATTTCCATCAGCAATGTATGCGAGTTCTGATTTCTCCACATCCTCACCAACACTTACTTTCCTTTTTTTAAAGAAAAATTGTCTGTCTTTTAGATTGTATACTGTAGTGGGTATGAAGTGGTATCTCACTGAAATTTTGATTTACATTTCCTTAATAGAAAATTGTTGAGAATCTGTTGGCCAGTTGTATATCTTCTTTAGAAAAATGTCTATTCAGATCCTTTTCCCATTTTATAATTGGGTTGTTGGTCTTTTTATTGTGTATTTTTAACAGTTTTTTATGTATTCTGAATATTAGACCCTTATCTGATGTATGATTTGCAAATATTTTTCTCCTATTTTGTGGGTTATCTTTTTATTTTCTTGATAATGCCCTTTGAAGCACAGAAGTTTTTAATTTTGATGACAGCTATTGATATATATATATATTTTTGCTTATGCTTTTAGATGTCTTATCTAAGAAACTGATGCTTAATTCAAGGTCACAAAGATTTACACTTGTCTTTTTTTTTCTAAGAGTTTTATATTTTTAGCTTTTATATTTAGGACTGTGATCCATTTGGGGTTAATTTTCGGGTATGGTGTCTTCATGAAACTACTGATCTGCTTTCTGTCAGTATAGTTTTGTCGTTTCTAGAATTTTTTATAAATCAAATCATACAGTATAGAAGCTGTTGTGTTGACTTCTTTTACTTAGGCTACTGAGATTCATCTGTGCTGTTTCATGTGTTCATGTTTTGTTCCTTTTTTTGCTATAATATGGATATTTCACAGTTTTTTTTTTTTTTTTAGCTAATTGGGCCTCTCACTGTTGTGGCCTCCCCCGTTGCGGAGCACAGGCTCCAGACGCGCAGGCTCAGCGGCCATGGCTCACGGGCCCAGCCGCTCCGCGGCATGTGGGATCCTCCCGGACCAGGGCACGAACCCGCGTCCCCTGCATCGGCAGGCGGACTCCCAACCACTGCGCCACCAGGGAAGCCCCCAACAGTTTTTAAATTTACCCATTGAAATACACTTGGATCGAATAAAACCCTATTTATGGGCATATATTTTAATTTTTCTTGGGTAAATACCTAGGCTTAGATGTGTTGCATTGTCTGGGAAGAATATGTTTAGTTTTTATAAAATAGTACCATGTAGTTTTCCAAAGTGGCTGTGCCCTTTGCATTCCCACCAGCAGTGTGTGGAGTTCCAGTCAGCTCATATCCCTTTCAACACTTGATCTTGTTAGAATCTGACTTCAACTATTTTGGTGGATGCGTAATGGTGTTTCACTGTGCCTTTAATTGCATTTTCCTGATACTTTGTGGTGTTGAGCATCTTTTCATGATCTTTTTGATCAGTCGTAAAACTTCTCTAAAATATCTGTTCAGATCTTTAATCTATTTTTAATTTTTTTGTTTAGAGTATAAAAATTCTTTATATATTCTGATACAAGCCTTTTGTCAGATTGATGGTTATTTACTATTATTTATTTTTTCCTAGCCTGTAGCTTGCCTTTTTGTTTTCTTAATGTCTTTCAAAGAATAAACGTTTGATTTGATAAAGTACATTTTTATCAGTTTTCTTAGTTATACTTGAGGCTTTTTTGTGATCTGCTTGATAAATCTTTGCCTAACCTAATGTTATGAAGATTTCTCCCAGTTTGTTCTAAAAGTTTAAATAGTTTTAGCTATTAAATTTTGCACTATGATCTATGTCAGGGGAGAATCCCAAGACTACTCACAGGTTCCCTCATTCTTTGGGCTAATCCACAGGATCTCAGGTTATAGTCAGATTCATAGCTATGACTTATTACACTGAAAGACGCACAACAAAAATTAGGTACTGAAAGAGGTGCATGAAGTGAAGTCCAGAGAAAACCAGATGCAAGCTTCTAAGAAGCCTCCCCAGTAATTTTCCCTGTGACATTCGATTCCTCCAGCATCACCTCTGACAAAATGTGTGAAGTGTGTCTACTAGGAAAGTTCATAAGAGACTCAGTGCCCAAGTCTTTATTGGGGGCTGCTCGTGTACCCATTAACTGCCTAGCACATTCCAGAATTGCAGACTCTCAGAAAGTAAGCACATGTTCAGCATAAACCATATTGTTTTTATGTAAACCACTCTTATCAGTTAGGGAATGGTGGCAATACCTCTGAAGTTCAAGTTCCCAGACAACAGTCAAGGCCAACTTTATAAGTAGGCTTTCTAAGGATAGCAATCTCTGGCCTACTGTTTTAACTCTTTACTACAGAATCATTTCAAATTAGATTTTAAAAAATTAAAGTATAATTGACTTACAATATAAAATTATTTTCAGGTGTACAGCATCATGATTCGATATTTTTATACATTACAAAATGATCTTGACAATAAAGTCTAATTGCCATCTGTTGCCGTACAAAGTTATTACAGTATTATTGACTATATTCCCTATGCTGTACATTACATGACTTATTTATTTTATAACTGAAGTTTGTACCTCTTAATCTCCCTCACCTATTTCACTCATGCCCCCTGCCCCTTTCCCCTCTGTCAACCACCAGTTTGTTCTCTGTATCTGTGAGTCTCTTTCTATTCTGTTTGTCCATTTGTTTTGTATTTAGATTCCTTATATATAAGTGAAATCATATGGTATTTATCTTTCTTTGTCTGACTTATTTCACTTAGCACAATACCTTCTGGATCCATACGTGCTGTTTCAGATTTCATTCCTTTTTATGGCTAATATTCCATTGTGTGTGTGTGTGTGTGTGTACACACACATCTTCTTTATTCATTCATCTATCGATGGATACTTAGGTTGCTTCCGTATCTTAGCTATTGTAAATATGCTGCAATGAATATAGGGATCATGTATCAATATCTTTTTGAATTAGTGTTTTTGTTTTCTTCGAATGTATACCTACCTAAGAGTGGGATTGCTGGATTGTATGGTAGTTCTATTTTTAATTTTTTGAGGAACCTACATTCTGTTTTCCACTGTGGCTGCATCAACTTACAATCCCACCAATGGAGCACAAAGGTTGCCTTTTCTCCACATCCTCACCAATACTTGTTACTTGCTGTCCTTTTTTTTTTAAGTTTATTTGTTTGTTTATTTATTTATTTATGGTTGTGTTGGTTCTTTGTTGCTGGGCACAGGCTTTCTTTAGCTTTGGAGAGCAGGGGCTACTTTTCATTGCAGTGCGTGGGCTTCTCTTGTTGTGAAGCATGGGCTCTAGGCACGCAGGCTTCAGCAGTTGTGGCACACGGGCTCTAGAGCTCAGGCTCGGTAGTTGTGGTGCGTGGGCTTAGTTGCTCCGCAGCATGTGGGATCTTCCAGGACCAGGGCTCAAACCCCTGTCCATTGCATTGGCAGGCACCAATAACCTGTGGTGCGTAACCACTGCACCACACCACAGGGAAGTCCTTTATGTACTTTTTTAAATTCTTTTTTTAATTGAAGTATAGTTGATTTACAATGTTGTGTTAATTACTGCTGTACAGCAAAGTGATTCAATTATATGCACACACACACATAAATATACATTCTTTTTTAAAAATATTCTTTTCCATATGGTTTATCATAGGACAATGAATATAGTTCTCTGTGTTATACAGTAGGACCTTGTTGTTTATTCATTATATATAAAAGTTTACATCTGCTAACCCCAAACTCCCACTCCATCCATCCCCCTAAAAATATTTTCTTATTTTATGATTTCTTTTTTGACCTATGGTGTATTTAGAAGTATGTTGTTTAATTTCCAGATATTGGGGGAGGGTTATCTCATTATCTTATATTGTTATTGCTTTGTAATATAATTCCTTTTTAGTCAGGAAACATCATTGTCTTAAAATTTTATGAAGACTTGTTTATAGCTAATCATCTAGTTTGTTTTGGTATGCATATCACGTGCAGTGGAAAAAGAATGTGTATTCCACTGTTGGTTGTAATGTTCTATAAATATTATTTAAGCAAATGTGTTGTTTAGATTTTTAAAATGTTTTTACTGACCTCTTGTCTAGATGTTCTACCAGTTGCTGAGACAGGGATCTTAAATCTCCCAATCATGATCCTGGAACTGTTTATTTTTCCCTTTAATTTAGTCATTTTTTGCTTATATTTTGAAGCACTCCTATTAGGCATAGCTCTTTTCAGGTGTTCCTGATGAATTGCCCCTTTATCCTAAAATAAACCTTTCTTTTTCTCTGGTAATACTTTTCTGTCTTAAAGTCTATTGATTTCTTGTTGTTAATATTGTCATTCCAGCCTTCTCATCTCTTTGTATGGTATATCCTGTTTTCATTCATTTGTTCCTAGCCTGTGTCTTCATATCTATTTGTGTCTCTTATTGACAGCATCTAGTTCCATGTTTTTCCCACCCATTCTATCAGTCTCTGCCTTTTAATTGGAGTGTTTATTCTGTTAACACTTGATGTGGTTGGATTTGAGTGTAGTATTACATGATTTCTTTTTTTAAGTTCGTCCCCTTTATTTTTGTTCCTCTCTTCTTCTTTTCCTCTTTTTTATAGAGGAAATCACACTTAAAATTTTCCTGTTTTTATTTTTAACCTGTACTTCTTTGCAGTTTTTTTAAGTGTTGGCTGTATCCATTCTTAACTTTTCACAGTTGGATTATAGTTAATGTTGCACTTCTTCACATAAAATATAGAAATCTTGCAACTGTATACATCCATATCTCTTATTTTATGTTTTAGTTATTATCAGATTTATATAAGTTAAAAGCATCATAAGGGACTTCCCTGGTGGTGCAGTGGTTAAGAATCCACCTGCCTGTGCAGGGGACACGGGTTCGAGCCCTGGTCCATGAAGATCCCACATGCTGTGGAACAACTAAGCCCATGCGAGCCAAGCTCACAGCTACTGAGCCTGCGCTCTAGAGCCCGCGAGCCACAGCTGCTGAGCCCGCATGCCACAACTACTGAAGCCTGTGTGCCTAGAGCCCATGCTCCACAACGAGAGAAGCCACCACAATGAGAAGCCTGTGCACCACAACTAGAGAAAGCCCGCCTGTAGCAGAGAATACCCAACACAGCCATAAACAAACAAACAAATAAATAAAAAATAAGCAAGCAAGCATCATAAGGCAGTACAATTTTTCCTTTAAATATCAATACTTATGACATAAAGAAATTAAAAGGAAAAACAGGGCTTCCCTGGTGGTGCAGTGGTTGAGAGTCCGCCTGCCGATGCAGGGGACACGGGTTCGTGCCCCGGTCCGGGAGGATCCCACATGCCGTGGAGCGGCTGGGCCCGTGAGCCATGGCCGCTGAGCCTGCGTGTCCGGAGCCTGTGCTCTGCAACGGGAGAGGCCACAACAGTGAGAGGCCCGCGTACCGCAAAAAAAAAAAAAGGAAAAACAGAAAAGAGTATTTATCATTTATTAAGATATTTATCATGTCCAGTGTTCCCTTTGAGTTCTAAGGATCCAAATTTCTATCAGTATCATGATCCTCCTGCCTTAAAAACTTTTGTTGGCTTTTTCTATAATGGAGGTCTGCTAGTGATGAATTCTCTTACTTTTATCTGAAAATGTTTGCATTTTACCTTCATTTCTAAAGAATTATTTCATTGGTCATAGACTTCTGGATTAATAGTTTCTTTTTGTTTCAGCATTTTAAAGATGCTTTGAAGACTCTTCTGCCCTCCATAACTTCTTATGTAAAGTCCCTGTTAATTGGATCATTCATCTGCCCATGTAATTTGTCATTTTTCTCTTGACACTTTCATGTTTTACTCCATCTTTGGCTTTTGGTAGTTTGACTTTGGTGTACCTTGGTGTGATCTTATTCCTGTTCATTTGGTTTTGTGTGTGTTGAGCATCTTAGTTCTAAAAATTACTGTCTTTGATCAAAAGTAGGAAATTTGGGGCCATTATTTCTTTTCTTTTTTTTCTTTCTATAAATTTTTTAATTTTTATTTTTGGCTGCATTGGGTCTTTGTTGCTGCACACAGGCTTTTCTCTAGTTGCGGCGAGCGGGGGCTACTCTTTGATGCGGTGTGCAGGCTTCTCATTGGGTGACTTCTCTTGTTGCAGAGCATGGGCTCCAGGCACGCAGGCTTCAGTAGTTGTGGCACACGAGCTCAGTAGTTGTGGCTCGCAGACTCTAGAGCGCGAGCTCAGTAGTTGTGGCGCACAGGCTTAGTTGCTCCACAGCATGTGGTATCTTCCTGGACCAGGGCTTGACCCATGTCCCCTGCATTGGCAGGTGGATTCTTTTTTTTTTTTTTTGCGGTACGTGGGCCTCTCACTGTTGTGGCCTCTCCCTTTGCGGAGCACAGGCTCCGGACGCGCAGGCTCAGCGGCCATGGCTCAGAGGCTCAGCTGCTCCGCGGCATGTGGGATCTTCCCAGACCGGGGCACGAACCCATATCCCCTGCATTGGCAGGCGGACTCTCAACCACTGCGCCACCAGGGAAGCCCGGCAGGTGGATTCTTAACCACTGTGCCATGAGGGAAGCCCTGGGCCATTCTTTCTTCAGATAGTATTTGCCCCCTTCTCCTTTCTCTTTCTGGTATTGAAATTACATATATGTTATATTGTTTTATTTTTATCTGACAATGTATGAAACGTTGTTTGTTTTTTTAGATCTTTTGTGTGTGTGTTGTTTACATTAGGTAGTCTTTAGTCACCTGTTTTCAAGTTTGCTTACTCGTTCTTCTGTCCTCCCCATTTGATTGAGTACATTCATTTTTATTTTAGAAATTGTATTTTTTCATTTTAGAATTTCAGTTTGTCCCTTTTTTTATCCTTTCTGTTTCTTTGCTGAGATTTCCTCTATTCTTTATTAATGGAAAGCACATTTTCTTTTACTTAAGTGTAATAGTAGCTCTAAAATCCTCGCCTGCTAGTTCTAGTATGTTTTTCTCAGGCTTTCATTTAGTTAATTTCCTTTTCTTGTGTGCATATGTTCCATTTTTTTAGTTTTTCATATATTGGGTAATTTGAGTTGTACCTTTTGACATTATGAATATTAAATTATGTTGATCCTGTATTCTTTTATATTTACTCCATAGGTGGTGCTTTTGTTTTAGAAAGCAGTTATTTTGACAGGGTTCAAATTGCAAATTCTGTTGCTTAGGCAGCTTCAGTCTCATATTTTTTGTCTTTTGCTGAGCTGCTTTGAGTCTATTCTGAGCTTGCATGGTTCAGGAGTTTGACAGATGTGGGTAGAGATTACTTGAAGAGTAATTATGATTCATATTGTCGTGATTTTTGTTTAAATTGTGTTGGGTTTTCTTGTGATGCACAATTAAGTTATATGGAATCACTTGATTCTTTCAAAGCATACTTTTAATCTTTAGTAGGGGATATGGAAACACCTTTAGTCTAGACTAATGTAATCCCACTATTAAAGCAGTGCCCTTCTTAGGATTCTGCTCAATGATACATGTATTTGTGAGATACTTTCTCTCTGGCTTGTGGGAATATGAACTTTTCCTAGCTTTTTGTGATCTTTGAGACCTGTTCTGCCTACTTCTTTCCATTGTTTTTTGGTCTGGCCGCAGGTAGCTTCATCTTACTCATGTGCATGACAGTGCTTAGCCCACAGTATGATGGTACTTCTCCCCAGAATGCATTCTCCCTCTCTCTCGCTGAAGTGCCCTCCTCTTTGTTATTCTGCTCTGCAAATTCTAGCAACCTTGGCCTCTGTGAACTTTGATCACTGTCTCCTCAGCACAGTGAGTCTTCTGGATTCTGTTTGAGTTGCCTTCCTTTCCTGGTAGACTCACCCTCAGTTGAAGGCTCACCTTGATTTTTTTCCCTCTCTCAGGGCTCACAGTAATGTGCTGCCTGTTGTCCAACATATGAAAACTTCTTTTTCATTTTTTGCCCCTGATTTTCTGTTTCATTAAGGTAGGAAGGGTAAATCAGATCTCTCAGTTATTATTTCTAAATTATAGCTTTATATCATAATCTGTAAATATTTTTAAAACCTTAAAATATACGGAATGTTATCAGTCAAATGAAAACATTAGTCTCAGTTTTCCCTACTTTCCATGCAGACTTTTCAATTTGTAACTGGTGACATACTTGAAAATTCTCTTTCTCTTTTCCGTCCTTACATCAGAGTTCTGTAACGGTGTCTTGTAATGCTTTATAGCCAGAATATACCGAGTGAACCACATGTCATTAGCAGTTTTATAGTCAGTACTTAAGTATTTATAGTTTGAAAAACAAGGCATTTTCTAATGAAAAGATTGCATCGGTACAAGAAAAACAGAGTGTATAAAATAATCATGACCTGAGAATGATGGTAGAATTTTTTAAGTGGAGCAATAAGATCAGCCAGGTCACACTTCATTTGTATTATACAAGCACAAGGTTGATATGATGTAGACTCTAAGCTATTATTTTTACACTATGCAGTAGATTGGGTGTTACTGTGTCTCATATAAGGAAAATGAGTAGTTTAAATAATCTTGCATTTGTATGTTCAAAATCTGGAAAAGTACACTGAAGTATATGTTATACAGTTTCTGGAGTACACATTTCTATATACAAAATGAATTATTTTCCTATCATCTTAACTTTTTTATTAGAATAATTTATATTATAGAATTTTAAAGATATGTACTTTAAACCTACTTTTTAGATACATTTTAAAGTACAGTTCATTTTTTTGTTAGATAGTAAGTACATTACATATTTCAGATATTGAAATATCTGAATTTTGCTGCCAAAATGAATAGGCATCATAAAGTGAATTTGACTAACTTGGGTAAATTAAAATCAAAACACTTGTACACTTATTGCCAACTTAGGAACTAAGATAAATTAATTAATATTGGATTTAAATAACTTGATAAACCATCCTTTCTAAGATTCTAATTAATGGGAGGAGTCTAGACTGCACATGTAATCTTATAGTATTTGCAAAGTTTACTTATGATTAATTTAGTAGATACTTATTAAGCACTATTTATGTGCTTGTTTCCATGTAAATATAATTGAGTTATTTGTAGTGAGGTGGATGGACCTAGAGACTTATCATACAGAGTGAAGTAAGTCAGAAAGAGAAAAACAGATACCGTATGCTAACACATATGTATGGAATCTAAAAAAAAAAAAAAAGGTTCTGAAGAACCTAGGGGCAGGACAGGAATAAAGACGCAGATGTAAAGAAGGGACTTGAGGACACTGGGAGGGGGAAGGGTAAGCTGGGGCCAAGTGAGAGAGTGGCATGGACATATGTACACTACCAAATGTAAAATAGATAGCTAGTGGGAAGCAGCTGCATAGCACAGGGAGATCAGCTCGGTGCTTTGTGACCACCTAGAGGGGTGGGATAGGGAGGATGGGAGGGAGACGCAAGAGGGAGGCAATATGGGGATATATGTATATGTATAGCTGATTCATTTTGTTATACAGCAGAAACTAACACACCATTGTAAAGCAATTATACTCCAATAAAGATGCTAAAAATAAATAAATAAAAAGTTTTTAAAAAAAATTTAAAAATATATCTATATATAATTCTGAATTGATAGTTCAGTTAAACTGTCTTTGACTTGTTATGGCCATGATATCTTAGCTTCTAATTTGATATATACATTAGTTTTATGGCTTCTGGTATAAGAAAGTTCAAGTAGCTGAAAAAGAAAAATCAAGATTTCACTTAGAAAATTTGTGAGCTGTAGGTAAAACTTGTCTTAGCGTTACTGGGATTAGAGTCTCTCAGTAGCAACAATGATTGCTAACACTTAAAAAATGCCGTCTGTGCTAGGCTGTTAATGCCTTACTTATATCAACTCATTTTATCCTCACAAATAGCCCTGTGGAGTTGGTTCTTTCATTTTCCATATTTTCTGTATGAGGATAAGGTAGCAGAGAGGTTAGATTATCTGACCACGGTTACATAGCTACTATGTGGCAGTCAGAATCTAAAGCCAGGTAGCTTGGCTTCAGAAATCATTTTAGGTCATTCCCCTTTTAGAGCCATCCTTTCTGTTTGATTCCTTCCTCCTCTTTCTTCTTTAGTGTCTTTGACCTCTTATCATCATCTGGTATTAGCTATCCTTTGGAGGTATCTGGCATTGGTATAATTTTTTTAAACTTTATTTTATTGAAGTATAATTGATTTACAATGTGTTAATTTCTGCTGTACAGCAACATGGTTCAGTTATACATATGTATACATTCTTTTTCATATTCTTTCCCATTATGGTTTATCACAGGATATTGAATATAGTTCCCTGTGCTGTACAGCAGGACCTTGTTGTTTATCCATACTGTATAACAGTTTGTATCTGCTAAGCCCAAACTCCCAATCCATCCCTTCCCCTCTCCCCTCCAATTTGGCAACCACAGGTCTGTTCTTTATGTCTGTGAGTCTCTTTCTGTTTCATGGATAAGTTCATTTGCGTCACATTTTGGATTCCACATGTAAGTGACATCATGTGGTATTTGTCTTTCTCTTTCTGATTTACTTCACTTAGTATCATAATCTCTAGGTCCATTCATGTTGCTGCAAATGGTATTATTTAATTCTTTTTTATGGCTGAGTAGTATTCCATTGTGTATACCTACAACATCTTGTTTATTCATTCGTCTGTCGATGGACATTTAGGTTGTTTCCATGTCTTGGCTATTGTGAACAGTGCTGCTATGAACATAGGGATGCGTGTATCCTTTCAAATTACAGTTTTGTCTGGGTATATGCCCAGGAGTGGGATTGCTGGATCCTATGGCAGCTCTATTTTTAGTTTTTTGAGGAACCTCCATACTTTTTTCTGGAGTGGCTGTACCACTTTACATTCCCACCAACAGTTTAGGAGGGTTCCCCTTTCTCCACACCCTCTCCTGCATTTGTTATTTGTAGATTTTTTTTAAAGAATCAATTTTATCTATCTATCTATCTATCTATCTATCTATCTATATCTATTTATTTATTTATGGCTGTGTTGGGTCTTTGTTGCTGCACATGGGCTTTCTCTAGTTGTAT
This sequence comes from Hyperoodon ampullatus, assembly GCF_949752795.1. NCBI lineage: Eukaryota > Metazoa > Chordata > Mammalia > Artiodactyla > Ziphiidae > Hyperoodon > Hyperoodon ampullatus. The sequence continues at coordinate 113,971,026 of NC_136917.1, forward strand.
CGATCAAGGCCTTCTTTTCCTTGCCATGTGCAGACTTCTTGTTGCGGTGGCTTCTCTTGTTGTGGAGCACGGGCTCTAGGCATGTGGGCTTCAGTAGTTGTGGCTCGCGGACTAGAGCACAGGCTCAGTAGTTGTGGCACACAGGCTTAATTGCTCCGTGGCATGTGAGATCTTCCTGGACCAGGGATCGAACCCGTGTTCCCTGCATTGGCAGGCGGATTCTTAACCACTGCTCCACCAGGGAAGTCCCTGTAGATTTTTTTAATGATGGTTATTCTGACTGGAGTGCGATGGCACCTCATTGTAGTTTTGATTTGCATTTCTCTAATATTTAGTGACATTGAGCACCTTTTCATATGCCTGTTGACCATCTGTATGTCTTTAGAGAAATGTCTATTTAGGTCTTCTGCCCATTTGGGTATAAATTTTTTATGTTTTAGATGTGGGTAGAAATGACCAAGTCCTGAGATATTGGTAATAAGTTATGCTGTAAATAGTTCACTCTGGAATTCCAGTCTTGTTGTAAACAGAAAATTCTGTACTGTTTATTATTTATTCAGAGCTGTTTGTAATGTTCAGTTAGTTATCAACAGTAGAACTTTTCTATTCATCTTTATCCTTTACAATCAGATTCTGGTATGCTATCTAATGTTCTGTAACAAAAATGTCACTATAAACATAATTACAGTAGTCTCCCCTTCCTTGTGGTTTCACTTTCCACGGTTTCAGTTACCTGTGGTTAGCAGTCCAAAAATATTAAATGGAAAATTCTGGAGATAAACAATTCATAAGTTTAAATTGCACACTATTACGAGTAGTGTGATGAAATTTTGTGCCGTTCTGTCTGGGATCCCCAACCATTGACATTATCTGCTCCTGACATCTAACCATCGACACTGTCATGTTCAGTGATCCAGGATCACCTAGAGCAGATGATCCTCCTTCTGATGTACCATGAGAGGGTCAATAGTAGCCTAACCCTGCATCACAAGGCCTACTTCATTCACCTTGCTTCATCTTATCACATAGACGTTTCATCATCTCACATCACCACAAAAAGAAGGGTAAGTGCAGTCCAACATGAGAGAGAGAGAAAGAGAGAGAACACATTCACATAACTTTTATTTAAGTATATTCTTACAACTGTTCTATTTTATTACTAGCTATTGTTGTTAGCCTCGTACTGTGCCTAATTTATAAATTAAACTTTATCATAGGTATCTGTGTATAGGAAAAAACATAGTGTATATAGAATTTGGTAGTGTCCATAGTTTCAGGCATCTACTGGGTGTCTTAGAACGTATCCCCCACAGATAGAGGGGGACTACTCTATTGATCTATTTGTTTTGGATTTTTTTTGTTCTTGAAATACCTTGTTAGTTCTTGGAAACATGCTTAATCCTCTAATGTTGTGGGAAAACTGACAGGCTTCTTAAAATTTGTGTTCAGAATTGATTGATGTTTCATTGCTATCAAGTACAAAATTTCATTTTTACCAGTACATACTGCCTTAGACACACAGTTGAGCTGTACGTCATCTGCCATTCGATGTCAAATGATACCAAAAGTGACCTAGTAAGCTATAGTACTAAAATAATCAAAGGTTTAGTCAATAACTCATGAAGTTTGATGTACTAGTATTGATAAACTAATTAAACAGATCTGCCTGTGTTCTTCCAGCCTACTGGGGCTCTGCTATGATTAGCTTTACAGCAAGGAGTATTGTAACACTGAATGAAAGTAACTGATAAGAGAATGGTGTAGTCACGGAACTTTAAGTACTCCCATTTCTGATCACAGAATGGTGTCAGGGAAAGTAGGCTTTCTCTGCACACCTGCAGCCGGTCAGTGCATAGGCCTCTTGTGGTCAATTTTGATTGATTCTTAGAACTAGAACAAATTTAGTGTTTTGCAACCTTCTGTGATTTAATAATGTTATGCTTTTTGCTATAACAGTCACAATAATCCTTCTCCAATAGTGAGTAATTATAGCAGTGCCTGGTAGCTCAGCTGTGGTTTGAATGTTTCAGTGTTGCCAGTATAAACTCCTGGATATATTCTGGAGTTCATAATTCACCTTTAAAAGTTGGCTGTACAGTTAAGTAAATAAAGGTGTTGCTGAGAAAATACATCCCAAGAAGATGAGGGTGTGGGTGGATCCTAACCCATTCTTGTTTCAAAAGTTTCCTGAGAACTGTAGACTGAGATCTGAATATAATTGGTAAAGAGAAAGAATATTTTAAATGATTAATTTTCTAAAAAACCCCCACAAGTTAAAGACATTTGAGGCAGTCTTCTTAATACCTTTTGTTTTCTCACAGTATGTTGATGTCCTTTTAGACATCTACTTCATGAATTATATCTATTGGTGGTAAGTTAGGTCCTAGATATAGCAATCTAATGGGAAATGTCTTTTTTTTTTTTTTTTTTTCAGTCTCTCATTGGGCTGTGATGTTTCATTCAGCTGATAATTATTGGGCTTTTACTATATTGCCAGGCTATGTGATAGGTTGTGGGAATATGTAGATTAATAAAGAATGGTTCCTGTACTAAATAACCTCATGTTCATTCCAAGGTGAATTTGAGAAATATCTTATTTAAAATACATCTTGTGTGTTGATTTGATATATTTAAATTGGTATAAATCAGTCAACCAGCAAGTGTTGGTTGCTTTTTGGCACTGTTGTAACTTAGGAACTTTTTTTTTTTTTTAACATCTTTGTTGGAGTATAATTGCTTTACAGTGGTGTGTTAGTTTCTGCTTTATAACAAAGTGAATCCCAGCTATGCATATACATATATCCTTAACTTAGGAACTTTAAAATCTGGTTGGGGAGAAAATCATTTATAACTCAAACAATTAGATAAGTGCTTCTTAAACTGTGATTTAAGAATTTTTAAAATTTATATTTCCATTTAAATATGATCTAAAATATTGGGTATATTTTGGATCATTTGGTTGCCATCTTGTACACTAGTACCACATAATATTGGAACCCATTTTTTGTATTCTTGTGTGAGAACACTTGATTCCATGATCATTTGAAAATTTCATGGACTTTAAGGGGCCTGAGTGGGTTGATATCATCTGTAGATGAGTGGTCACTTGGGTGAGACTACTTTTGATTGATTGGCACTAAGAGGTGTGTTTTTTTAGAGTGAATTTGTTCCTGATTGGCTAACGTTCAGAAGCAAGGGGCTGTCCCAGGTTGGTTGACTTGCAAGAACTTGTTGATTTAGCTGAGTTTTTGTCTATTGAACAGGTTTAAAATAGTTCTGGTGGCTACATGTTGCCAATGCTATAGAAAAAGCCATCATAGGAATGTGGAAACTTAAAAATATTTTCAGTTTCAGATTGTTTATAATGAAAAATTTAAAATACTTTTATAATCAGAGAAAGTACTATTATTCTGTGTTGGAGGATGTCTAGAAAGATGAGATTCACCCCTAAAATGAAAGTGTCTTTATTGTTTTATCTGAACATAAAATTAATATTCATTGTAAAAAAAATTAAATAGTATATAGAAAGATGTAAAGAGTGAGGGTCACTGGTTAATGCCGTCACCCAGAGATAGTCACTGTTAACATTTTACTATATAAATTTTTTCAACTTTTATGCTTACCTGGTTTGAATCCTGGTTCTTCATTTAATAGATTTCTATATTGGTCAAGTTACTTAACTTCTCTGTGCTTCAGTTTCTTCACCTGTATAACAGGAAAGGTAATACCTGTTCATTGAGTTGTGAATATAAAATGAATTAATCTAAATATAACATGTAGAACAGTACCTGACACATAGTTAAGTATATAAATATTTGCTATTATTACCATATAATGTCCATTCTAAGACATCTGTTTTCTATTTTAAAGTTTATGCAGTTGGGACTTAACAATTGAGGGTGGCTTACAATTGGCAGATTTTTTTCTTCGTCTCTTTGTGGTCTGTAAAATTATGGTACATCTTACAATTGGTGGTTTATCTTAGAGTGATAAAATACAATATATGTGTATCTATTTTTTATTAACACAGAAGTGCGATCATACAGTGCATACTGTTTTGCACCCTTAAAATTTTTTACAAGGACATATTTTCAATGTCAAGTATAGATTTACTTAATTATATATAGTGACCACATAGTACAGCATTATATGGATGTACTGTAATTTGTTGTACTGTTCCTCTCTTAGTGGAAATTTTATTGTTTCATTTTTTGCTTTTGTGGAAGATTTTGATTAGTAGAACTTGGGAGAAAGTAGGATTGATAAAATGAGTGGAGATTGAGACAAAAAGTCAAGTTATATTTGGGGACTCTTCCTTGTTTGACTTTAAAGGAAGATTATGGGCTGTATTGAATACTTAGTTAAGGATTTTAGGTTTCGTTTTTAAGATTTTGTGGATCTATTCAGCACTGAAGAGTAATTGGAAATATGTTTTTTGTTAGTTTCACCTATAACCCTGTCAATATAGTACAGACGAATCGATTGGTATCATCTTAAAATGGTGTGTTTAGCATTTTATCAATAATGATAAAGATGCAGAAAGTATGTTCATTAAGTTTTCACTTGTGTCCATGAAATTGTGAAGAATAGCAAAATAGGTTGGATTAAAGATTAAGATCTAAAATATCTGAGGAGGGTGCCGTGATGTGTTGAATTTAAGTTGTTGAAAATGTCTATAGGTAAGTGTAAGATATTGCCCTCCTTTTAAAAGAAGAAACCTCACTAGGACAATTACTCGAGTATGGATTGATTTAGTCAGTAGCACATTTGGAAAAAAATATGGTTTTAATCAAGAATTAGTTGTATCAGTAGAAACACCTCATCTGGAACAAAATCTTAACTAGTTTGTCTTGCTTAGACTTCATTTGTAGTTTGGAGTGCTGTACTGAAAAAAAAATAGACAAATTGAGTGAGTTCAGAAGGGAACAAACAGGATGGTGGAGGAACTCAAAACACTGCTGTGTCAAGGGAAACTGGACTGTAAGGGAGAGAAGGCCATGACAGTTGTCTTTAAAGAAGTCCAGATTGGTTACTGTGATATAAAATATGGCCCAGTATAGCACTGTTTTCCTTTTCAGCATTGATTCCACCTATTACAAGCTACTTCCCCTCATTTCCCATGCTCTTTGAACATTCCATTAACTTTTAGATATGTACTTTGGGGATGTATCAGAAAATTAATCAAGCAATGGTATCTGAAGATATTTGAGAAGGGAGATACAAGCTACAAGCAGTGTCAGAAGGAAGCAGTTGATGAATTTCAACTCAAATTCCAATTTTCATTTAATTTTTCTGCTCATCATAATTTTGTTATAAATATAGTGATTAAATTGACTTTGAAAACAGTTTTCAGGACACACTTCCATCCTTTTGGAATTTTTATTACATTAAATTAATATTGTCACACATTATTCTTACTGAGCTGAAAATATCATGTAATGTATATTGGAATGTGACTCTTACCATAGAATCAGAGCTGGGCCTCAGAACCTTTTGACAGATGAAGAAACGTAAGCTCCCATACCATATAGTTAGTGGACAGAGCCCAAGGTCTTTATATTATTTGTATCCCTCATTTTGAAAATACTTTTCCAAATCAGTTAATATTTTAATATTCTTGTGTGAGTTTTGCTCAAGAACTCTTTTTTCCCATCAAGAGGAAGGACAACTTGATAGGATATTGCTATTGTGGATTGGATTATTAAAATGCTTATTACTTCACAAGCTTTTTCTGTTCCTATTCATTATCCTACAATACATTATCTTTATTTTACCATCTAGGCTAGCTATGATCAGGTTCAGTTATTTAGTTCAGGAAAGTTGAGTGTGGATTTTACTATAGAAAATATTAAATTTTTAATTTTCACTCTGGCTAGGATTAAATTATTTTTTCTTATTCACAGATCAAGAAGTTAGTATATGTTTACCTGGTCCGATATGCTGAAGAACAGCAGGATCTGGCACTCTTGTCCATAAGCACTTTTCAGCGAGCTCTGAAGGTAAATAATAGAGTGAGTAGGCAAATAGTTGCAATGTTTCTGCACAGTTGAAGGTGTGTCATTTAAAGAAGTGGAGCAATAATCCACTAAATGGTACAGTCATGTTTTGAAAGAGTTAAAAGGCCTCTCACGGTCCCTATTCAATGCCCTTAGAAAATAATTTATTATTATAATCAACTGGACTTTGCCTTATATGTTTCAGTTTCTGTATGTTCCTTTATGTTCAATATAGTCATTATTGTGCCTCAAAGAGCTCTTCATCATTACACCAACTAGTTGTTGAAAGTGTACAAAGAGGGGACATGACTTTTTTTAAAGATAAAATTTATGACCTGCAGCATTTTGTTATTATGAAACTCTAAAAACCCAGCATGTTTAGTAATATATGCTCAAGTAGAATTATAACCATTACTTTTCTTGTTAAAACATTATTCAGAGAAATAAACATTTATTTAATTCTCTTTTTCCTCAGCCATTTCCATATACTGGGTATTTAAATTAAGTAGCCTGTTTTTTTTGTTTTTTTTTTTTTTTTGCTATTGTTGTATTACATCCTATAAGCACCTGTTAACTGTATCATAAAGATGTATTTGAAATATTGAAAACTTGAAATTTTGATGAATATTTTTGCACTGTCTTTAGGACCCAAATCAACTAATTCGTGCAAGTGCTTTGAGAGTTCTGTCAAGTATTAGAGTGCCAATTATTGTACCTATTATGATGCTTGCTATTAAGGAAGCTTCTGCTGACTTATCACCATACGTTAGGAAGAATGCAGCCCATGCGATACAAAAATTGTACAGGTTGGTACTTTGTAAATGATACCAAAGATCCCTAATGTCGTGTGGAATGTTAAAGCCCCTGGAGGCTTATTTTATTAGCGCTTATAACTAGTCTGTCCTTAAACTAAGTAAACTCAGTGACTGTGTTTCCCCTGCCCACAAACATTCTTTAGACATCTTTAATTTTATTTTGGTTATAGAGACCCTAGGCAGGTTTTTATTTGTGAGCCTGTTAGGGCCTGTGATAATTTATGGATTTTATAACTTAAAAATAATCAGAAATTGAATTATCATTTATATAGTCCATCTCTCATTACACATACACATATGTTATTAGAAAATTAAGATTTTTTTTCCTGTTTATTGCAGGGTAGAATCTTAAGTGTGTTATTGTCTCAACTCACTTTGTTACCCCTTCTTCCGTCTTTGATCCTGCTGTTCCCTTCCTTGCCTGATTCTTTTCCAGAGCTATTTTATTAAATATTATTTTAATACTGATTTTTAAATATAGCACCATACCATATTTATATGATATTTATTAAATTATCGTACGATACCTTGATCTCTGTGGAAAACATTTTGCCTAAATAAAATAATTATTATCTGTAATCATTTGGTATTATTTTCTGTTACCATTTATTCCACAAACTTTTATCAAGATCATTTTGTGTTTCTAGTGTTGTGTTACATGCATAAGATGTATGAAAATGATAGGAGATGTGGTATCACATCCCTATTGAGGGAAAAAAATCAAACGTATGCCAAATAATTAAAGGCAATCTATAATTGAATAAGATATTTCTATATGATAAATATGTACATACAAAGGCACACTAACAATGCCTTTGATAGGATAGGGCTCAGAGATTATCATATAGGGTTTCATAAGGTAAAGATGTAAAGAAATGGCATTAGTTAGGAAAGACTGGAGAAGGGAGTCTGTTGTTGGCATTTGAAATAATTAAAAGGTTTGAATGTTCAGATAATTATAATGGTCAGTAGTAAACTTATATAATGTTTGTGAAAAGTAAAAAATCATTTTCTTAGGTTAACTGTCAGACAGAGTTATCTCACACTTCTTAGTCATTATCCTTTCTTGTTATCAACTTACAAAATAAGATCCAAGCTCACTACGATAGTTTAAAAGCCCATCACTGGGCTCCATTTAACCTCTCTTTGTCTTGAATTTACAGTCTCGTAGCTCAGTACTGCCTGTTAGTCCTCTACATAAAATGTTTTTTTTTTTTTTTTTTTTTTTTTTTTTTTTTTTGCGGTACGCGGGCCTCTCACTGTTGTGGCCTCTCCCGTTGCGGAGCACAGGCTCCGGACGCACAGGCTCAGCGGCCATGGCTCACGGGCCCAGCCGCTCCGCGGCATATGGGATCCTCCCGGATCGGGGCACGAACCCGTATCCCCTGCATCGGCAGGCGGACTCTCAACCACTGCGCCACCAGGGAGGCCCCCATAAAATGTTTTTATCTCATTACCATCTCTTGTTCCTCCTTTAGTCTCTACCTAGAATATTTCCTACTTTTTCCAGCTCTAAAGTCCAGTTGTTTAAGATTCATCTGAGATGTCACTTCCCAGAAGAAACCCTCCACAACCTTCCTGCCTCCATTGGTGTCCTTCTTCTTTATCCCCATAATCCCTTATATATATCTCCATTATATGGTATGATTATGTTTGGGACTGTCTTTATTAGACTGTCTTACTTATCTTTGTATGCCCATCATTTAGCTTCTCAGTAAATGAACAGTTGAATTCTATGCTAGGAAGAAATTATATTATATTATATTATATTATATTATATTATATTATTTATTTATTTATTTATTTATTTATTTGCGGTACGTGGGCCTCTCACTGTTGTGGCCTCTCCTGTTGCGGAGCACAGGCTCCAGATGCACAGGCTCAGCGGCCATGGTTCATGGGCCCAGCCGCTCCGCGGCATGTGGGATCTTCCCGGACCGGGGCATGAACCCGTGTCCCCTGCATCGGCAGGCGGACTCTCAACCACTGCGCCACCAGGGAATCCCCAGAAATTATATTATTAACAATATTTCAGTGCTTACAGCTGCTGTTTAGATGCATCTGTCAATTCTGTGCGTATGTGGGCCTTTGTTTATATTTCTTGGTTTTAGATGGCAGGTTTTATTATGCATGTCTCTATCAGTAAACTAGAATGGTACAAAATTCTTATTTGGAAATTCTGTATATTTCTTTTTGACAATTATGTGTCCATGCTCAAAAATGATTGCTATCCTGTTATTTTCCCCCCAGTTAAAAAAAGATTTTGTGGTTTATCTACTTGCAATTACTTTCTTAAGGCTTTCCAACTTTTTTTTTTTTTTTTTTGGCGGTATGCGGGCCTCTCACTGCTGTGGCCTCTCCCATTGTGGAGCACAGGCTCCCGATGTGCAGGCTCAGTGGCAATGGCTCACGGGCCCAGCTGCTCTGTGGCATGTGGGATCCTCCCGGACCGGGGCACGAACCCACATCCCCTGCATCGGCAGGCGGACTCTCAACCACTGCGCCACCAGGGAAGCCCTCCAACTTCTTTTTAAGAAGTGGATTTGTTCTTTAACTATTTTCTTAATGGTATTGGTATCTGGGTTTAATTAATATGAGCAACTTTAGATAGAAAGATTAGGACACATCTGTGGGAAAAATCAACCCGTTCCACTTTAAATTTGTTTTCTGTTTATTTTTGTCTAGACATAAGTCTCCCCCACTTTAAAAATTTTTCAATATCCTTGAAATGATTAGCTTCATTTAAAGTTAGAATTAAAGGAAAAAAACCTTAATGTAAATTTTTTTCTTTTTATGGTTTAGCCTTGATCCAGAGCAGAAGGAAATGTTAATTCAAATAATTGAAAAGCTTCTGAAGGATAAAAGCACAGTAAGTAATATCTTTTTATGTCCAAGTAAAATCGTGCTTTATTTACATAGTATCATTTTACTGTTGTATATTTGATATAATTATTCTTATTGATTTTGAGTTGGTATAAATATTAATGGAGCTCATTAAAATCCTTGAAGAATAAAAATGTCCAGGTAAAGAGAAAGATTGCATTTGGAATTTTAGTTTGTTACATGTTTCTTCATCAGAATCTGAAGAAGAGAAAGTTGGGGAAAGAAAATTCTTTTCTTAACCTGTGGCTAAATTGTTGACTGCTTTTAAGGTCAGCTTTTTTATTTTTATTTTTTTTTTTTTTTTATTTATTTTTTTTTTTTTTTGTGGTACGCGGGCCTCTCACTGTTGTGGCCTCTCCCGTTGCGGAGCACAGGCTCCGGATGCGCAGGCTCAGCAGCCATGGCTCACGGGCCCAGCCGCTCCGCGGCATATGGGATCCTCCCAGACCGGGGCACGAACCCGTATCCCCTGCATCGGCAGGCGGACTCTCAACCACTGCGCCACCAGGGAGGCCCCAGCTTTTTTATTTTAAGCAATGATTTATTAGGATTTTTAAAGGCTGAATCACTTGGGAACAAATAATTATTTTAAAATGGAGTATTCAGTATTAAAGAGATAATGAAAAATTAGAGGAGTGTGTTTTAGTATTACAAGCATTTTTTTTTTCTTAAATACTATAATGTTTTCATATGTATAATGCTGTTTTATTGGCTTGGTAGAATGATCTTACTGGATAAATTTCCCATCTTTTGGGAATGTACATGTCTCTTCCTCCTTCCTATTCCACTCCTATTCTTTGTGTGTAGTGACATGATAATGAGATCTACAAATAGTGATGCATGGGGTCTCTGAGCAGACCTCTGGAGGAGCTGGTGTAATGGTATCTTTGATGGAGGCTTCTGCACCCATATATATGGCTCAAAACTATTCAGGAAAAGGATTCCAGCTCATCTTAGGATGGTATCACCCAGGTGCACGTATATCTGTATATAGCAGCTATCTGATACAATAACCACTAGACTCATATAGCTATTATTATATGGCTTAGCATATGGTCTGTCTTGGAGAATGCTCAGTGTGTATTTGAGAGGAGTGTATTGGGTTGGCCAAAAAGTTCGTTAGGGTTTTTCCATAAGATGGTATGGAAAAACCCAACCAAACTTTTTGACCAACCCAATATATTCCGCTCTTTTTGAGTGGAGTGTTCAGTAGATGTCTCTTGGGTGTAATTGGTTTATAGTGTTGTTCAAGTCTTCTATTTCTTTGTTGATCTTCTTTCTTGTGGCTCATTGAAAGCAGAGTGTTGAAGTCTACTATTGCTATAGAGCTGTCTATTTCTCCCTTCAATTCTGTCAGTGTTTACTTCATATACTTAGGAGCTCTGGTATTTGGTGCATCTGTATTTATAATTGTTTTACCTTCCTTTCGTCATTGTAAAATGTCTCAATCTCTAGTAACAGTTTTTGTTTTAAATTCTATCTTGTCCTATTTAAGTACAACTTTCTTATAATTGCTGTTTACATGGTATATCTTTTTCCCTCCTTTTACTCTCAACCTGTTGGTATTTTTTATTTAATGTGTGTCTCCTGTAGACAACATACATTTTTTAAGTCTAGTCTGATGATGTATGCCTTTTGATTAAATTGTCTAATCAGCTGACATTTATTGTTACTATTGATACAGTTGAATTTATAGCTGCCATTATGTTTTTCTAAGTCTTAGGTCTTTTTTTTTGTTCCTCATTCCTCTTCACTGATTTTTTTTTTTGTATTCAATGGATATGTTGTATATGTTAATGATTTTTTTCACTGCATATTTTTGAAAATGTTGTATTTACCTGAGACTATATTTGGAGACTAGGCCATTCAGCAAATTTCTTTTAGTCTATAATGTAGCAGAAATCTTCATTTCTTCTATAGTGGTTGGCATAATGAAGACAGAGAAAAGAAATTTGATTCCTTTTTGTTTTCTGTATGGCATACTTGTTATCTCCTTCTAGACCCAAATATGAAATCAATATTATTGATAATTGTGCTTAACTTGATTTTAGTAATAATAAAAAAAAAATTTAGTTTCTTCTGTGTTGAAGACATTTGCCAGGTACTGTGGAGAATACTAAGATCTGTAAGAAACAGATCCTTTGTTTTAATGTAGATTGCCATGATTTCTGCTACATAATAAACTAAAAGAAATTGGTTGTATGGCATAGAAATGAAATCTCCGTATATAACGTGTGCATGTCTAACAAGATATAGCATGTCACAGGTAAAAACTACCTTCTTTGGAATTAAACAGAATTGGATTTGTGTTTGAAGTTCCACCACTTAGTAGCTATGTGTTAAGCCTTCATAAGTTTCAGCTTGCAAAGTTTTAGGGCTTATAATTTCCCATGTATAAAGTTTTTGTTTGTGTTGAAAGAGCTGTTGTATATAAAACCCTCAGCACATGCCTGACACCATAAAAGGATAAATAAGAAACAAATGACTCAAAAAGAAATGTAAAGAATACAATTTCTTTGTAAATTTAGAATGTCTGTTCTTGGGTTCTGACCATTTATTTCCAAAATACAGTAGAAAAAAATATTGTACTTGTTCATAGTAGGTCTTTAATAGTTGTTGAATAATTGTGAGAATTAATTTGTTAATATTCTTGGTGATAGTAATTAGGTATTTTCTATTATTTTCAGTGTTTTGCTTCCCAGATGGTCTGTGTCATGCTCAGAGTTCATAGGTAGATCCTTTGGGAGCTTTGTCTATCATTTATAAGGCACTCTGCATTTCTAAAGTGTTATATAGGATACATTTATTTTTTAAAAATTAAAAAAACACCTATATCTATTTTTCTATCCATATGAAACAGCAGTAGTTTATACTGAATTCTCTAATTCCAGAGCAAGAGCACAACGTTCCTTCCAGTGTCCTACCTTTTCATATTTGTAACTTCCTTTTTTCCAACATTAAGAAATGTGACTTGCATTATCCACAATATATTTACTTATTTACTCAGTCCCAGAATGCAGATAAAGTAGTGTTTCAGAATTGCTAGCATGTACTCTGCGAAGAGTAGTGAGATGGGGACTACTAATTGAGTTAAATATTGGTTTAGAGTTATATTTATCGTTAGCCTTACTTCTATGAATGCTGTTGTAAATTGAAATCGCTTTATCATTGTATGGTTGAACTTGTTATATTGTTCTTTAAGAAAGCTATTGATTTTCTGTGTGGTAATTTTATATCCTGCTTCTTTACTGAATTCTTTTATTGTTTGATTTAGTTTTATCTTTCAATCTCCATTTGTTTTATTCTAGAAAATAAATCATATCATTTGCAAACAGATAATTTTACTTCCTCTTTTCCAATACCTATGACTTTAATTTTTCTTGTCTAATTATATTGGTTTATAACTTTAGTACAGTGTTCAATAGTAGTGGAGATGGTGGGCATCCTTGCCTTGTTTTAGTTTAAAGGAAATGCCTGTAATGTATCTGTGTTAAGTAAGATGCTGACCCTGAGGATTTTCTCTTTATCTTTGAAATATAATAGTTTTACCTGGTGTCTCAGGGTTAGTTGATATGGGTCAATTTTTTTCCTAGTACCCGGTGAGGCTTTTTAAAATATAGATCTAGAAATTATATTATTTCTGGCAAACTGTTGTTGTTGTTGTTTAAGCTTTAAATATTAATTCTGTTCAATTGTTACTTTTTCTTCTTCAGGGATCTCAATTTTCTCTAAGTTGCATTTTCTTTGCCTGTCTTACATTTCAACCATTATCTCTCTAAACCTTTTTACTTCTTTATCTCATTTTCATTCTTTGGTTCTTTTTGTACTTTTCTTTAATGCCCCTTCCTAAATTTTTATTCAACTGTTTTCTGCCAGGGGCACTTTGCAACTTAATTATGATGTCTGGTTATTTCTTTTCTAGTTTCAACTTCTGTTTCTTCCTGATGTCTTTTAAAGTTCATTTCTGTTGTCTGTTTTTCAATTTCTGATTCCTGTTCATTTTTCTGATCTTGAAATTCTTCTTTGAGGCAACTTAATTCATTTTGAAGTGTTGTGTTACAGTTGGGTTTTTGTTGTTGTTGTTGTTGTTTTGCTTCATCATTGATTTTTGTGTGGGTAATTTTCATGAGTTGAATTGTCTTGATTTTCATTTTCTGTTTTCAATACTTACAGATTACTTGCATCTTTACGTTTCTTTGGACAGGGTTGGTGGTTTGAATATGAGGTAGTTTGCATGATTCCTAGTATAAGAGCACCCTCTCTGTCAGAATAGCAAAGTATGATTTTTTATTAGATGGCTTTTGTGGAGAGGACATATATAGGAAGGGGTGTATGTCCTAAGATTATTCTGATTTTTTTTTTCTTGTAGGGGCCTAAATTTCCTCTTCTTATTTCTTTTTTCTGTCACCTTACAGTTTTTAAGGTGCTCCTTTTCATCCACCTCTTTTTTTTTTTTTTTTTGCTGTAGGCGGGCCTCTCACTGTTGTGGCCTCTCCCCTTGCGGAGCACAGGCTCCGGACGCGCAGGCTCAGCGGCCATGGCTCACGGGCCCAGCCGCTCTGCGGCATGTGGGATCTTCCCAGACCGGGGCACGAACCCGTGTCCCCTGCATCGGCAGGCGGACTCCCAACCACTGCGCCACCAGGGAAGCCCATCCACCTCTTTTTTAAACTTGTTTCTTTTTGAAACTTTACCTTTCCAAGGTAGCCTCATTGAATCTTATTCTCCTTTGAAGTCTCTTCCCTGTATCTGCTCTGATCTCCCAGGAATCTTTTTTAGTATTTTCACACTTAGGGTCCTTTCTTTCTCTCTGCCTTTGATTTTAGTTCCCTCCTTTGCCCACCACTAACTCCTGTCTGCTTTGTTCTGGGCAGTTGTTTCAGACTGTCATAGATCTTTGTGAGGTTTTATGATGTATACATGAAAGATAACTCTCTGGGATTTAGGACTTATTTTTCTACTTGTGTATAATCGAAGTTTGGAGATCCTCTGTATTTTAATTATGCTTAGAACTTAAGTTTTAATCTTTTTGCTTTTTCTGAGTTTGGGTTGAGAGATTCAGATTTCCCTAGGTACCATTAACTTGTCTACCCAGTATTTAATTATGTTTTGTGAATGCTTTCTGATAATTTTTTCCTTTGTGAGGTTATAATTTGATGTAGAAAGGTTAAAAATATTCTGATATCTATATAGATATTTATGAATCTTATCTTTATTATTACTTTTTCTTGTCACATATAATATATTGAAGGGATACAGCTATATTTCTTCTCCCCTCCCGTAATTAATAATGTTAGCATTGACATTTGAAATCAGTAATCCTAAATCATTTTTGCTTAAAAATTTCCTAATTAAATGAACCAGGTCTAATTTATTTCCACATTTTGAAAAGGAATTTATTTGCTGTCAGCAGGAGCTTCTTGGGATCATTATGATGATGATGACATTGCTATTGCTACTGATAAATATAAATTTGAAAGGTGTTAACATGTTTAAAAACTTTTCTTTCTTTAACCTCTGTTGATTATGAGATATACCTTCTGTTGCTTCTTTTAGCCTAAAGGAAGATTTTCTTGAAATTGAGATCTCAAAGAAAATTAGTTGTATAATTCTCATTTTAAGGAAAGGTAGAAATAAAAAGCTTATTAAAATATAATAGAAATGTTGTTCACTTTTACTGGAGAAAGACCAGTATTTGTCATATGAATAGTCCTTTCCCCAAAATAAGTCACTTTGGGATTAGGAATACAGTTATGGTAATGTAACTAGAAGAACATTTTAGAGTTACTTAGATAACTGTTGTCTGAAGGTATCTAAATTTTAAAAGGTATAGTAGAAGCTTACAATTGTCAGTATAATTGAAAGGGAACATTTTATTTATCCTTGATCATACACAGTCAACTGTTATAAGTTTTTTTTTTTTTTTTTTTGCGGTATGCGGGCCTCTCACTGTTGCGGCCTCTCCCGTTGCGAAGCACAGGCTCCGGACGCGCAGGCTCAGCAGCCATGGCTCACGGGCCCAGCCGCTCCGCGGCATGTGGGATCTTCCCAGACCGGGACACGAACCCGTATCCCCTGCATCGGCAGGCGGACTCTCAACCACTGCGCCACCAGGGAAACCCTATAAGTTTTTTTTAATATAATTTCTTTATTGTATATTCCTACATTTATCATTTTCATCATATTTTCTCTATTTAAGATATCCTAAACACTTTTCTTCTTTATTGAAACCTTTCCTAATGTTCAGGTATAAATTCCTTTTTAAAATTTATAATACTTTCTCGTTTTTCTTTAAAATGTAGAAATTCATACTTGTTGCGCAATTTAAGCTTTGTAGTGAACCTTCTTTATTTTATTTAGAACACCTCAAAAGGTGTTTATTTCCTTTTCCTTTCAGGTTAATTTAAAAGAAATCCTTTTGTAGCATTTAACTTTCTAATAGAAAACAGTTTCTTAGGAAAACAAATTAGGTCAGTGCCTACTGAAAATCTGAGTTGTTTATTTATATTTTTTTATGACAAAGTTTCTTCTTAATTTAGTTACAAAATGATGTTTAGTGAATATATTGGTAGTTCATAGCTAAGCTGTGAGGGTAAGACACCATTTTATAAGTTATTGGTTTAATGTTGGTAAAAGCTTCACTATTGTGGGCAAAAAATCACACCTCTTCGTTTGTGCAGATGTTTTATTGTGTTAAATCTATTATCCAGCTATTAGAAGATAAATGACTGTGATCTTTCCCATTTTCTATGCCTCAAGAAAATTGAAATAAGAAGGGGAATATCATTTGGGCTGTATGATTAGGGCAAGTTGGATGGCCATTAATTTAAGAGAAGAAAATCTTGGCTGCATTGGCCAACTTACACCATATTATCAATCAAACCTTGATGCACTTCTTGTGATGACCCAGCACTCTCAGGTTTTTGCAACGTTAATTAGAATTCATGACAAAATAGATGCAAGGAAACGTTTTGTACCCTTCATAATTTTATAGAAAATTTATTGTTATTAGAGGAACCATTTGCTTAGTGTGATTTTTTTCATTACCAGCTTGTCAACTAGCATAGATAATCTGGTGAAAATATGAACTCCATAGATGGAGTGTCACTTTTGTTGATGGTTCATGTAGTTTACCTTGGAGCACAGCTAATGGCTGAAGTTCATAGCAACAGCACAGAAAAACGTGACAACCAAGGGAAGATAAATGAACCATGTTTATTGCTTTAATATAAAAAATACATAAATGGAAAACTGCATTTGAATTTGATGAGTTCATTGCTAGTTTTGTTGGAGTGATTTATTTTTCCCCTTATATAAAAAGCTACTATTGACACAGTGAGATGGAAATTAACTGTCTCTTTTTGGGAAACCAATATTTTTGTTTTTTAAATCTGAGTAGATAATTTTATTTTAATTCTGTAAGTTGTATAGAATATTGAATATTGAATATACCAGAATAATCAATTCTTCTGGCAGTGTTTAGGCTAGAGTCAATTGTTAAAACCATATAATGAAATATCTAAAATCATCAGTTTTATTTTGTAAAAGTTCTTTTCTTTATGTTCTTCCTATTTTTTTTGTGTTTCCATGAACTTTATCTTTACTTAAGTAGTTAATTATTTTCTTTCATTTTCATGTTATTTGTTAATACTTTAGAACTATTTTGTACCTGTAGCTCTTGTTTTGATAAATTTAGTACCATGTGGGAGCTGATTTTCCTTTTAATTGTTTGGTGTCTAAACATATTTGAGAAAGATAATCTCTAGGTTTGGCCAGAATAACTTGATTTTACATAGTATTCCTTAAATTGAAACTTTGTTGAATCCCCATTTCAATTTCATAGATTATTTTATTCTAAGTGGTATTATTTATTTTTGTACCTTAGCACCCTTGCCAATTAAAAAATATATCTTAATATAAGATTGACATATATAAATATAAATGTATTTCACAAATACTGTGTTACTCTATAGTTTGATGTCATAAATTTAGTTGTTTTAAGAGATTTTTAAATGATAATTCTAATCTTTTAGAAATATGATTATCACAGAATATAATTTCTGAAGAGTGATTTGTGCAGAAGACATCAAAATGTGGTGTTGAAAACACAAACATAACTTCCTTCCCATATCAATAGCACATAGAAAATTATACATATAATACATTTTTATTTAGTTCACACAAATAATCAATTCTTTGCTTTTTCGATTGAGGTGCATACATGCTGGGACCAGCAGGCACCAGTACATGGGCAGGGCTGGAGTCAATAAATGCAGCTTCACGTTTATACTGATTGGTAATTCATAAAATCCCCACAGGACTGGAAACTTGTTTAGCATAATAGCAAGTCTATATTCTGAGCTGTTTTCTTTCAATTGTATTGTTGGTTGCACATTAATAAACTAAATGTCAGCCAAGTAGAGGGACACTAAACACTAAAAATATGAATATCATTGTATCCAATATTTTTCAAAAAGTACCATTTCAGTAAGTTATATTTCTATTTAATTGCTTATTTTAAGACGTTGGGGAAATTTTAGATACTAAAATGAAGATCCCTAGTGTTCAGAAAGAATATAATATTAATTTATTTTTTCATAACCATATTATATTGTGGGCTAACAGCAGACATACCAGTGTACCTATATAAAAATATTTGTATATTATATATTCTGCTTAGCTTGTATATTCATACCAAAGAAATCTTAATTTCATCACTTTGCAAAAACATGGCAATTCCAAAAACAACATTTATGTTTCATTAACTGGTCTTGGAGAAAGCTACTTTTTGTTGGTAATATATTATTTCAATTTATACACATTATTATATAAGTAATAATAATGTTCTAAAATTTTAGCCAGTATTTTTTCCTTGTAAATAAATTATATCGGTAAAAATTAACAGGTTGATTAAAGTGTGTAAGATTTTAAAGTATTTTTATACTAAAGACATTTATGAGGTCCTCACACGCTTTAAGATAAGTTCATTGTGGAATTGTGGTCATTCTCATTTTAAACTGACATGATACGGTCCTTGTTATTGTACTAAATAATGATCTTTAGATTAGAGTTCAGGTAAGCTTTAAAAATGAAAACTGTGCATGCTTAATATGTCTAATCCATATGTGAACAATTTGTTGAAATTTTATGTGATGAGATAAAAAATATTATGATTTTTTAATGCTAATACTTCTAATTCAAATACTTTAGAAAAGTATTTGTTTTTCAGACATGTTACAGCTATCAAAGTTATTCTTTGAAGGAGTGACTCTTCAAAATTTGTTATTCAAACATGAACATTTTATTAATCAAATGACTGAATACTTTTAATATTGATTGCCATAACACCGATTGCATCTCTATAATGCCTGAGTGGAATCCTTGATGGAAGGAAAACATTTTTTTTTTTTTTTTTTTTTTGTGGTACGCGGGCCTCTCACTGTTGTGGCCTCTCCCGTTGTGGAGCACAGGCTCCAGACGCGCAGGCTCAACGGCCATGGCTCATGGGCCCAGCCGCTCTGCGGCATGTGGGATCTTCCTGGACCGGGGCACGAACCCGTGTCCCCTGCATCGGCAGGCGGACTCTCAACCACTGCGCCACCAGGGAAGCCCGGAAAACATTTTTTAATGAGTTACTATTTCTTTCTTTTCTAGTTGGTGGCTGGCAGTGTTGTCATGGCTTTTGAAGAAGTATGCCCGGATAGAATAGATCTCATTCACAAGAATTACCGCAAGCTGTGTAATTTACTAGTTGATGTAGAAGAGTGGGGGCAGGTTGTCATAATCCACATGCTAACTCGATATGCTCGTACACAGTTTGTCAGTCCTTGGAAAGAGGTAAGTGTTGAATAATCTTACACTTAAAAATTATAATAAGAAAATGGATGAGTTTTTTAACATGTGTACAAAAAATTAAGAGTAGAGAAATATAGAAGTCTGCATGTTTAAGGAGGACTAATTTTTCTCATGTTCTTTTGGAAAGCAGGAAACCAATATAAATGCAAGGATAATTGTTCGTTGTTTTGGCACTGATTGACGCATATTTAATGGCATAGTGTATAAACTTTCAGTATGAGGCCTGGCAAGAGCCCCTGGTTAGGAGTGGCAGCATGATACGATGTTTGCAGTGACATTGCCAGATCATGGATATTTTTGGTTATTAGTCAGTTTCACACCTTTGAGACCCAGCTGTTCCAGGTACTCACTTGTGAAGTAGGTAATGTGACTCTAACATATGTGAATTTATACCTAAGATAATTTCTCACCTTTACAGATAAATTATTGTTGAACTTTTAAACTACTTTTTTGTAGTTTTAAATTTCTAAAATGTTTGTTTTACTTTTTTTTCACTTAAGCTGGTAGAATTTTAGTAAAATTAATAATTAAGTATACCTTACAGTGAAGTTATTTGTTTTCTTTGTGCAGATTAACATTAGAAGCATACCTTATTCTTTTCATTATATTAACAATTTAGAAAGCTTTATTACACAGTTTGCAATAAAGATCTCTCAGTGTATATCTAAGATTTAAGTGTAAGCTTTAAGTTGTTTAAAGAAATCATTAAATATTACAAGAATAGCACTCTCATTCATTCTAATCTTGTGATATTTCTTTTTTGTCTTTTTAAAAAGCAGTATTATAGATTTTAAAAGCAGTATAGAAAGTAAAAGATCAGATATCTCCCAATTATGTCATAGTGTTTTTTATACAAACTTATGAATAGGCTTTGATTGAGTGTTCAGTACTAATTGCTTTTGTTAATTAGAAATAATATTAAAGTGAGAGAAAAATGTATATAAAATGGAAAAATGTTTGTAATTCTTGCTTTAGGTGACATGTCAAGTTTTCAGATATTTAAGGAGTTTAAATGTTTAAAATATTCATCAATGTTTTCTGCCTTTACTAAGTATCATTAGTATTAAAAAGTATTTAAAATTTTAAAAATATATCTTTATCCAGAAGGCTATCTGTAATATTGACTCTATCTTAATTTTAGTATTTAAAAAGTGATTGGGTTATTCTACTTAAAATTCAAAGTATGTTTTAAAGTATTCGTATGTAAAAGTCTAATACCACATAGGGCTCTTAGATTGATGAAATTTTATCATTGAACGAAGTAAACTTTTGATGGCACTTTTGCTGGATTAAGCAACATGTCCATGCTGCAAGTGTCTTGACCCTTTTGTCTCTCCTTTGAAGAGAGATTTTTGTTGCTAATAGCCATCTGTTTGATTTCAGCCAGTTCCTTTCCAGAATGCTCTTCAGATATATTTTTTTCCTATTGTGTAAGATTGTAGGTAATTTTATGTTATCTAACCACTGTCTCTATTTAAAATTTAAAATTTTACTTTCCTGTCATCATCAAATCATCTTCAGTAGCTGTATGCAAGTGATCCCTGCTTTATCATTATATAGAAACTGGAGTTTAAAAAATGTATTTTCCTTACCTTATCTTCTAAAAGTAGACTTTAAAATCTCTGTTTTTGTACTTTGTCTGTTTGTGTTTCTGTTCCTTGAATTTTGTTTCATCTTATTTTAGATAAAATTAGTTTTTAAAGCTATGCACAAAGCAGGAGAGTTAAATTCTACACTAACATATATATTTATTCTTTCGACAGGTAGTTTTTAAAATTGGTACTATAATGCATTCTTTGTGTTTCACATGTAGCTCTGTGAACGTTAATTTTTACAAACACGAGATGAAGTCTGATCATTGTCCTGGGTACACTGGAATTGTGCTAAATCATTTCTTATCTTTGCCATTTATTTGCAATCTGACTTTGGCATTATTCTAAATTATGTGGTTAGTAGACGAATTTTGTGGCTTCCGAGTGCGCAGCTGTCCTCAGGAAGCTAGCACTGCCGCAGGAGCAACCACGGGGGGCAGTGACATTCTCGAGTGTGCAACTCTGGCTCTTGCCACCATTCCAACGGAGCAACTTCACCTTTGCTTGCCTTTCATAGGCAGCTTTGCATATGATTTCCCTTTGAGAAAGACTCCTTGGCTTAAGGAAGGAAAAGAAAGAAAACCACCTCAGTAGAACATTTATAAGGGTGTAGCTAACTATAATCATATGTATTTTTTTTTTTAGTTACAGAAGCAATTCAAGCACATGGTGAAATAAAAAATAAGTCTTCCTTCTCATAACTCTTGGTCGACCCCTTAGAGACAATTACTGGCAACCACTGAATTTCACTTGTTTTGGTGGTTATAGATTTTACTTTGAATAATACATTTCACTTTATTTATTGATTTAAAATAATATCGGACTCCAATAAAGCTATTTAAAAAAATGATATTGGTTGACTCCAAAATAATCAGGATAGCAGGCTTGTGTCTCCTTGTATACACATGTGTTCTGTTAAGTACCACAGGGAAAGATTTGAAAGTGTCATCCTTTATTGTAGTGTTAGAAGTAAGGGATTGTCAAAGATGTAAGACTTTTGGTGCAAATATATTTTATAAAATGAAAGTTCAGGTGGATTATCATAATTTAGACTATGTCCACGCTCACTCTTTCAGTTAACCCATCTCTGTGACTAGCTGTTAATTCTGTTTAATGGAGAAACTTTAGAATGAGCAGTCCAGCCACTTACAGTCTTGGGGACTTTTTGGCCTAGACTTCAAGTTGCATCCAACTTTTTAGGACTAGGCAGGGTGATTTTAACTTTATGATTCAGTTTGCCAATTTCTAAAGCAAAGTTTGACCATACCTGGAAGAAACTGAGAAGTATTCGGCATTTATATCTGCTTTCATTCTTAACTTCTCATGTTGTAAAAAGCATACGATGGAGTAAAGAACTGTTAAAGTATTATAGAATAGAAAGAAATTGGAACAGTACTCCAGCAGAGTTAGTGCTGAGTTGTTAATATCCTTTTATGTCTCTTAATCATCAACACTTGAATGTGTTTTTTTCACAGAATTAGCAGAATAGAAGGGGGTTCATTCTAGCATCCCATCTCTTTACATAAGGCAGAAGCCACTTGCATAAATGCTATGTAAACACCATTTTATGATGTATAAAGAGCCATTTACCTTGAAGAGAAAGGATTTACGAGTGAGAAAACTCACTAAAATAATTCATTGACTTGTTACCTAAAATAATAAATACCGAATTCATTAAAATCAAGAGGTTTCTCTTTTTAAGTACTAAGAAAATGTGAAGAGTAATACTATGATACTTAATATTTAGCGAATTATTATTTTGGTGTATTTTCTTATGTTCTATTTTATTTGAGATAGGGCAGTGCGAATTATTATACCCATTTTATAGGTGACAAAACTGAGATGTATAGATTTTAATTACTCACCTAAGGTAATATTGCTTATAAAAGGTGGAGCCAGAAATATAAACAGAATAATCTAATCCCTAGGTCAACATTCTTTCCTTTATATCTGTTCACTCGTGACATTTAAATTAAAATATATTTTTGCTCACTTTAATAAGTTTCTGAGTGTTTGCTTATCGTGTTCTAGTCAAAGCTAATTTTGAAGCCCCCTCCCCAATCCTTAGTGCTCAGACATTGCAGTTAGCTAACAACCATAATTACATTTGCTTTTCAAAGAGAAAAATTATGTTTCTCATTGAATTCTTTAAAACATTTGTTTGTGTTCATACGCTTGAAGGGTAGCAAAATTGTTTTTTTTGAGGAATTGAAAATTAGTAGAAGTACTTTTTGAGATGAGCTGATATACATACTTTTGTCAGTAAGTCCTCAAATGAACACATCATATACAAACAAGCTTCTTCAGGGGCAGAAGAGATTTTTAATTTAGTTTATTTGCATCATTATAGATCAGTACTTAGCCTGTTTATATGTAAATGTATGATTTGAGGAACAATTAAGTGTTGACAAAGTAGATTGCAGTCATATCAATTGCAGTGCATTTTCCATAATTTTTCTAACTGACATCTTTGATGATAAATAGTGGATGCCAAGTCAAAGCCGATTATACAGTGCACTAGGAATTCATGGGGCTGTCAGGGAGAAGACCGATTGACTTTGAATTTACATATTAATGAGAAGATTTGTTAAGAGGGTGCTTGACTATAGAAAATAACAGCGTTGTTTATAGGGCACGACATTTTATAAATACAGCTGATGCAGGAAAATGGAAATTAAACCTTTTAGGTTAATAAATTCAAGAGACTGCTAAAATGCATATTTGCATTTTTATTTTCTTAAATTTACCTTACTCTTTGCAGTCCAAGTGGCTTTTTTTAAAATTCTAGGTCAACTTTGTATAATTTTCAAGGATATAAAATTACTTAAATGTTTTCTTTGTATCATTCAAGCCTATTGTAGGAGAATACTTGAAGCCTAAATGTAAGTCTCTAAGTCTAAAGTTGCTTTTATAGAAGTAATAGATTTTAAAAAATAAATGTTATAAAAAAACCAAGTAAATTTTAAGAGTGATTAAAAAAAACAGTAGTGGCATTAATTATAAACTGAAGTGAAACTGGGCCTGACAAGAATGTCTTTAATTTTATGAATTAAAGTTGAACTTCCTCTAGGATGTGATGGTTTTGCAAGAATTATCAAAATATTTTACTTCACTAATTTAGAACTTAAAATTCTGTATGTTCACAGTTACTTTTTAACATATGAATCTAGGTAATAACATTCTGGTGGGAATATGTATGTCATTTTGAAATTGAAAATGATGATTTTACTTTTCTTCCTCTCATTATATCTGTATTTCAATTATAAAACCTTATATAGGTGTATGAAAGTTCCAAGTTTACAATTTTCTTTCAAGTATTTTTAAGATACGTTTCTTAAGTTTTTCAAGGGTAGCTATAAAATAAGAACCCATCAGAACACAAAATTCATGTACATACTTCTTGATTAGCAATTTTCTGCAAGTACAAAAATATTTTGGGAATAGACTCGAAACTCCACATCTAGGCCCTGTTTTAGAAGACCCAAGTGTTAGAGATTATTTTTTATTTTTTAAATTTTCTTTATGGGTTAACTTTCTTTTTAAAATAAATTTTGTATTTTGTCTTACTAATGGGCTGTTTTTGAATCTTACTTGCTATTCTGTGGAATTTTTAAAAAACAAAATAGTGAAGAGTTGTGGTAGAATTCATGCTTTACAATGCAAATAAAAAAGTTTTTAGCTCACTCTTTCAGGCAACTATTGACGAAGGAAGGGTTCAGTGTGCAGTTTAATGGGAAACTATGGACCATGTGCTGATATTGAAATGAGGTCTCTGTTCCCTGCATTGGTTATGGAGCATTTATCTTAAAGTTTGCTTATTCTTTTTGTTGTTTATAGTTTATTTTTGATTGGGTTTTTTAAACTTACATAGTTTCTTTTCTAAAGAAACATTTAAAATTTTATTCAAGTAACATGTATGTGGTTAAAAAAAAAGAAGTTAAATAATACAAGGCTTATAAGAAGCAACACTTTCCTATCCCACCTTTTCCCATGCCTGAATTAGCTCCTTCAAATTCTTTTAGGCTTTTGTATATTTGTGTGCATTTAACTTTCTCCATTTCTGAGTAATATACATATATTGCTGTTTCTTGATTTATCAATTTTAGACATGACTTTCAATTATAGAAATGGAGGATTTGGCATTCTTCTATTGTATTACCGTGTGCTTCCATTTTCTCTGTTCCATCTTTGCAATATAATTGTATTACAGTTTTTCAACCAGTGTTTATTGTTCATTTAATTATGACTATGAATATTATTTATGCTGTATAGTAACATTTTCATCTCCTTTTTTGTGGAACTTTAAGTTCTTCCTGGAATCAAAAATTACCTCATTTTTAATTTGCCTAGTTTATCATGTCACTATTACAAAGCACTCCAAATTCTCCATCAGAAAATTAAATCCTCTCCAAATATTATTTTATATGCATTTGTTGAGATACTGCTAGTTGCCTACCTAATATCAGTTCTTCAACTCCACTTATTAAATAACAGAATCCTGATTTTTGTTCAGAGTAGTGATAAGTCTAGTTAAAAATAACCAACTTCCTCAAACACCCTTGGAGTCGGAAATGGCTATATGACCCAGTTGTAGAAATTGAGATAGTTGTAGAAATATTCTGGCAGAGATTCTAGGAAAGCTATTATTTTTCTGACAGGCTTACTTGACATATATATATTTTACCCTTTGCCTTTTTTCATTGTTTCTTCTTGGAATGTATGTGTGATGATTAGAGGTACAGCAGCCATTTTGCAGGCATGAGGATGAAGCCACACTCTGAAAGTGGATGGTACTGAGAAAAAAAAATGTTCTCCTTATGGATAACTTGATATTTCTGTTATATATAGCTGAACACAGTCCTAGTTAGTACTGTTGTCATATATTCAGTATTCCAATAACTTCATACTCTTCCAGGAGACATTCTCCTGGAGGCTTTACCCTCCTTTTCTAACCTGATTGCTTGCTAGGCTTGCTACACAGCTGTTGTTCTGGAACATAATTTCTTCTCTTTTCTGTGTTAAATCCTCTATTTCTTAGGCCTTCGTCTCCCTAATGTCTTCTTTTTTGGTCTTCCTGGATGGAGAACATCTTCCAGTACCTTCTTAAGAATGGGTAGATTAGAGATAAAATTTTGAGACTTTGCAGTGTCACTCTCACACTTGATATTTTGCCTGGACTCTTGGATCAGTATTCTCTTAGGTCTTATATGTTTGAAATGTCTTGCTACTTTTACACTTGACTTCTTGGTTGGATATAAATGTTGGGATACCTTTTGAGAGCTCTGTAGCCACAGATTTTTCTTTTCTGCAGGTAACTTGGTTTTTTTGTTTGTATTCTCAAAAATCTGTTTTTTGGGTTTTTTTTTCTTAAAATAGTTTGAAGATTAGCAAGGTTGCCTCTCAGTGTGGATCATTTTATATGCTCTGTATATTCACTTCTTCCTTTATTTTAGGGAATTGCCTTTTATGTTTGAATTTTTAAATTTGATATTCAAACTGTTTTTCATACTCCATTTGTCAATTATATGCTTCAGGAATACCAATTATTCTATTTTATAATCTTTGCCTACTGTATCTGTCACCTCTTTAAAAAATTGCTTTAATGTTTGTCTTTTTATTTGTATTCCTTTATCTCCAGTCTTTTTTTTTCTGTCAGTAATTTGATTTTCAGTGATCTAATCTGTTATTTATAGTTTTTATTTAATTTGGTAATGATACAGCTTTCATCTTTAAGTTTCTATACTCAGGTTTAAATCTTATATTTCCTTTATTCTGTGGTTCGAACATGTGGTTTTTTTGAGTTCGTGTTCTTAGTAACTTGCTGGAGAATTTCTTTTGATATATGGAGGATTTTCTTCCAGAATGATTTCTTTGTTTTTTGCATGTTTCCCCCCCCCCCCTTTTGTGCTGTGAATGTATTGCACAGTTATTATGCTCTTTTCATATTGCAACTACTTGGGAAGTGCTGGTATAGACATTTTATTTGTTCTGATATAGTGTGACTTATTCATTCTGTCCCAGCACACCTAAAGACAGTTTGTTTCTTCCTCTCAGTTTCAACCTGATTGTGGGTGTTTTGTGCCTTATTCCTTTTTTGTTTAGTAGCCTTAGGGCATTTGGGGAAAGGAGTAATTTGTGGGATAGTAAATTCAGTCTTAGCAGAGATGGATGTCGTTTTCAGAATACTTGAGCACTTCTTCGGGACCTTTCTTAAATGTCCTATAGTGACATTGATGCCACCTACTATGTTCCTATGGAGAATTTTTCTTGAACTTTAAATTGTTCTTTTTTATTCATTGTTTAACCCAAGAATTCTCCTGTCCAATATGGTAATTGCTAGCCACATGTGGCTATTTAAACTTAAATTAACTGAAATTGAAAATCACTTCCTCAGTTGCACTGGCCCCACATTAAGGGTTCAGTAGTCATGAGAGGCTAGTGCCTACTGTGTTGGATAGTGTGATATAAAATGTTTCCGATATCACAGAAGTTTCTATTGGGCAATGTTGCCCCAGAGTCATCAGTTCTTTCAGAGAGAGACAGGCTTGTTGTTTACTCTCCCACCTGCTTCTCCTCACCACCTGTTTCCACTGCCAACCTCCCTCACCACCCCCCCACCCCAAGTAGGATGAAAGGTAAGACTAACCCCTCAGTTTTCTTCTGTCTAGCAGGCAAAGGTTAATCATGAACAGTCTCAAGAAGTGAGGAATATGTTTTTCTAGAGTCTTTTCTTTTTAAAAAAAACTTTAAAAAAAGTTTATGCCATTAGATTGTGTTTCTCTTCTTGTTTCTTTCTCCACTGACTTATTTTTGCTAGTTTTAATTTTCCGCATATTATTTATATTGGGGAAAGAAATTCTGTTTTCTGTCTTTCTCTCACCATATTTACCTAGTAGCCCCAAAATGTTCACAGTATTAAAAGTATTTTATGAATTTTAACGGGTACTAAATGAATTTTAGGAGGAGAAACTTAGAGCTTAAGATGTTAAGAAATGTGATGAATTCTGCTGCCCTCCTCTGATGTCTGTCCTTTTTCCACTGTGCTTTTCTCCTTGACATTCTGTCATGGATATTTATATCATTGTGTTTTCTTGACCTTATAGTCCATTTATTTCCTTATATTTTTCTCTGTGTTAGTCTTATTACTGTAGCATAAAGGAGTAAATATGATTAATATTGAATTTATCTTCTGACAAGTCAGTTATTTAATTTTTAAATTTGTGATTTTGCTGCTTAGTTTTCTATATTCATCTCAGAAAAGATTATGATTTTATGTAATCTAATAATGTGGTAATTTAAAACAGTCAATTTTATTCTATTATTCATTTAGCTGTATATATACAAGACTTTAAGTTTCTGATACATATCTTAAAATTACTGCAGTCCTACTGGAAGTTGCAAGCCTTCAATAGACTCCAGAGTTCCAAAATGGTTACGTCAGACAGATTCTGCTACTGCATTGTTGTCTAGGTGGTATAGAGAAAGTGGCAGACACTGTTGATTGTCTCCAGCAGACAAACCCTATGCACACAGGTCTTCTTCCTTGCAGACAGATTTTCTACAGGGATTGAGCACCCAGGTGTCTTTGCAGAAGCCATGTTGCTTCCCAGCCTAAACTAGTCTAATGTTAATTACATTCCCCTTGTAGGTGATAGGTTTAGGAATGGGCATATAACACAATTCTGGCTAATGTGAAGTAATGGGAAATGTGAGGAAAGTGGAGTGTAGAGGGTTATATGAGAAAGGTTTACTTTCACATAAAAAGCATGAAGACCTCTGACCTGCGGCTGAGATATACTTCATGGACTTACAGTTTCCACTTCCATTGATGGAATACCTTGATCAGACTAACTCTCTGGGAAATTATTATTATTTTTTTTTCTTTTTTTTTTTTTTTTTTTTTTTTTGCGGTACGCGGGCCTCTCACTGTTGTGGTCTCTCCCGTTGCGGAGCACAGGCTCCGGACGTGCAGGCTCAGCGGCCATGGCTCACGGGCCCAGCAGCTCCGCGGCATGTGGGATCTTCCCGGACCGGGGCACGAACCCGTGTCCCCTGCATCGGCAGGCGGACTCGCTACCACTGCGCCACCAGGGAAGCCCTGGGAAATTATTTTGAAAACCAGCAGCTAAAGGTGTACTATAGGATGATCAAAAATAGGCAAGGGCTTCCCTGGTGGCGCAGTGGTTGAGAGTCTGCCTGCCAATGCAGGGGACACGGGTTTGTGCCCCGGTCTGGGAAGATCCCACATGCCGCGGAGCGGCTAGGCCCGTGAGCCGTGGCTGCTGAGCCTGCGTGTCCGGAGCCTGTGCTCCGCAACGGGAGAGACCACAACAGTGAGAGGCCCGTGTACCGCAAAAAACAAACAAACAAAAAACAAACAAAAAGTAGTCAAAACTAGAGAGGACTCTACACATGAAGGACTGAAATTTCAAGGTGTGAGTTTCTAGGTTTTTGCCTGGGGGAATTCCCCTATCCCATATAAAAATGGAAAAAGTTACAGCCTCACTTACCTAGGTATTAGAGAACAGACTTCAAGGCTGGAAGAATACCTAAAACTTTTGGGGAGAAATTCCAGAAAGGTGTGGGAACCACAGGAGGGTGCAGCCCTGGAAATGCATGTAAACACCATTCAAGTCATTGGCTGACCAACTCTACATGTGTGGAGAAGACTCCAGTGTGTCTAGCAAAAAAAAAGCAGCAACTGGAAACTAAATGGAGATGTCACTTGTTGGTCATATTAGGATACCCAGAGTTTGGAGTTCAGTAAAATGCCTGCTATAACAAATATTAATACACTTCAGAGGAATGCAACACAAGGAAGAATTTATAGTGTATGGTTGATAGTATTCAGAATACAATTTGAAAAAATCAGCAGACATGAGAAACAAAAAAATAACTAATGCTGAAGAGAAAAAGTAGGCAATAGATAATCAAGAAGAGGCAATTACTAGACAAATAATGCAGCTATTTTATATATTATATATATATGGCAAAAATATTAAAAAGCAACATAGTTGTATTGATTGAATAAATGAATCTTAACAGGAAAGACACTAAAAGAAAGAACGAAATGGAAATTCTAGGGCTGAAAAATACAATGATTCAATGAAAAATAAGCTAGATAGGCTTAATAGCCAGGAGGAGGCTGTAAAAGTGTTAAGAAACCTGAAGATAGATTAATAGAAATTATTCATTCTGAAGAACAAAGAGAAAAACAAGTGAAGTGAACAGTCTCAGAGCCACGTGGAACAATATGAAACAGAATAAAATACTTGTAATTGAAGTCCCAAAATGAGAGAAAAGGGTCAATGGAGTAGAAATAATACCTGAAGAAATAAAAGCTAAAAAAATTTCAAGTTTAAGGGGGGAAAAAAACAAGTGTACAGATCCAGGGAACACGTCAAATTCCCAGGCAAAATATTAAAATGTCACACCTATGTACATAATAGTCATACTTCTGAAATCAAAGGGGAAAGAGAAAACCTTGAAAGCAGACAGAGATAAACAATGCATTATATACAGAGAAACAATGATTATGACTAACTGCTGATAAGAAACAATGGAGTCTAGGAAGCAATGGAATATCATCTTTAAATTGTTGAGAGAAATCTGTCAACAAAGAATTCCATATTGAACAAAACCATTCTTCAAAAATAAAGATGGAATGAAGACATTTTCAGATTAACTAAATTGAAAAATTGATATGTAGAACTGTATTACAAGAGATACTGCAAGAAGGTGTTTAGGTTGAAGAGAAATGATAATAGGTGGTAATTTATAACTATAGAAAGGAATAAAGAATGATAGAAATGATATATATGTAGGTAAATATTAAAAATTAAACTTTTTTCTCTTAATTTCTTTAACATAAAAATTCTGTAACACACACAAAAGATGTTACATATATATACATCTATCTGTCTATCTATCTGTCGCTGTGTCTTCTCGGCAAAGATTGTACTTGCTTATGCTTAAACTCTGAACTTTTCTGTACATCCATGGAGCTGTGACCTTGGCCTCCAGTGCCACAAGTCTTTGTTTGGACATAAAATGTTTTCATTTCTCTAGGAGTGGAATTACTGGGATGTATAGTAAATATATGTCCTTCCTTTTCACACCACCAGTTCCTACTCTCCAGATGCAACTAGTTCTAACTCTTTTAGCTTTATCTTCTAGTAGTTACCCTCATATTATTTTTAAAACAACTTGTTTATATATGTTTTTCTAGTGACTCAAAGGGCATTATTTAATTTAGATATATAAATATTTTGGGATTAATGAAGAAGAAACAGTCCCTTTACAAAATTTTATGTTTTATATGAAAAGTTTTTCATAACCTAAATTATATGCTTTTAAAAAAATTTTAACTGTTGTTTCTTGGAGCCCTAGTTTCCTACCCCCACTTTATCTAGAGTACAGATTTTTGCTTTTGTTTTTTCTATTTAACTATTAGAGTTCACCCTAAGATTAAAACAAACTACTGCTTTATCCCCTCCCCCATGGATGTCCACCAGTATTTTAAAACCTCTGCTGTAACCCTCTAACCTCTTTTTTTTAATGTCCTAAAAGATAATTAAGTTTATCAATTTCAAATCAATGGACACTTACCTTCTTTAATACATTCTCTTTATTTCAGGGGTTTAGGTAAGGAGGGAGTGAATACGTGAGGAATTATGATTAGTTCTACCTAGGTTGGGCTTAATTTTATTTTGTAGTTTATGACTGAGTGAGAACCACTCTAAAATGCATTCTGCTTAACAAAAAACAGTTCTTATTTATCCCTGTAATTAGATTGAGATTGGTTTTCAAATGACTGGGACCCTTCTTTCTCATGTCTTAGAACTCATAGACCTAAGATCAACTTGTGTCATGAGTATATTTTACTTCAGAGAAACATGAAAAAATTCCTTACGTAGATTTTTCAGATTTCTCAGTAACAAAATTTGGAAACCACTGCATTCGGAAAGCTTATTTCCTGTATACTGGTGCTGAACATATAGTCATAAGAAATGAGAAGTGTTGTGGGCAATTGAGCACTCTGAATTTTCAGAGTGGTTCAACTCAAAGTTACTGGACACAGGTGTTTCCATAATTGTGATGTGTTGAGGGAGATTCAGTGTTCAATGATCCTCAAACCCATACTTCCACCTGTGTGGTGTAGTATAAAACATGTAAAGTGAAGAGCATAGCAGTTACCTCATGGAAGGAAAAAATGTCTCAAACCAGTATGCATACAATGTGTTGTTTTACATAGGCCTAATCAGGGGGGAAAGAGACTTTTTTTTGAGAAAAATATTAAATTAGAAAATTTATTAAACATGACTTTAAAAAAAAAGTAAACATGTGCTATCCATACTGAATAATTTAATTGTTTATGATATTGCCAGTCACCTACCCACTCTGGTATTTTCAGGGAAATCTAACCCAATGTCAGAGAGGTGGACCACCAATACACTGCTATGGTATCTATGGACTGAATGTTTATGTCCTCCGAAATCCACATGTTGAAGTCCTAACTCCCAATGTGATAGTATTTGGAGATAGGGACTTCGGGAAGTAATTAGGTTTCAGTGAATTGGTGAGTGTGGGGTTGTCATCATGGAAATAGTGCCCTTATAAGATGACACACCAGAGAGCTTGCCTCCTTTCTCTTTCTCTGCCCACGTGAAGACAAAGCAAGAAGGCAGCCAGCTGCAAGCTAGGAAGTGGGTTCTCACCAGGAACCGAGTCTGCCAACGCCTTGATCTTGGACTTCCCAGCCTTCAAAACTGTGAAAAATTGTTGTTTAAGCCACCCAGTCTATGGTATTTTGTTATAGTAGCCCAAGCTTGCTAATATGAGTATCTTATGGCATGACAATGTCATGATGTGTTCCCCTGTGTAGCTTTTAAGTAGTCTGTGTCCACAGAAGATAACAGACATGGTATTGTCCTGGTACAAAACTTAAGTTGGTACTAATGCCCTCCAGGCTGTCTTGGAATTCATAAGACAAGTGGGGTACATTCAGTGTCTTTTTCTCGACTACAACAAACAGCACGGTAATAAAATAAAAGAGATGGCAGGATGAAGAATAAAGTTTATAAACTATGCCTTTCCAAAATATGCTTTATGAAATAAAAGGTAATTTTTTTGGACTTCATAGAGCTTATATTTAATGTAACAACATTTCTCTTACTGAAAGTGAATGTTTTAGAGCAAGGTGAAAAGCTAATTTTATTCTAATGTTTTTATTTTAGCGTTTGGGGTGGTCAGTACACATGAGTGGAGGGAGACCTATTTTCATATGAAATAGCTCAGGTATATTAAACTCACTGTTTCTTTTAAAAATTTGTTTTAATTTTTTTTTTTTTAGAGAAGTTCTAGGTTCATAACAAAATAGGGTGGAAAATGCAGGAGGTTCCCATATACTCTCTGCCCCCACCCATCTCCTGACTATCAACATCCTTCACCACAGTATTACATTTATTACAGTCAATGAACATATGTTAATACATCATTATCACCTGAAGTCCATAGTTTACACTGAGGTTTGCTCTTGGTGCGGTTCATTCTGTTGGTTTTGACAAACGTATAATGACATGCCTCCACCATTGTGATATCTTACAAAATAGTTTCACTGTCCTAAAAATCCTCCATGTCCTGCCTATTCATTCCTCTTTCCCCTACAAATCCTGGCAATCACTAGTCTTTTTACTATCTCCATGGTTTTCCTTTTTCAGTTCTTTGCCTTAGTAATATGCATTTAAGGATTCTCCGTGTCTTTTCATGTCTCTATAGTTCATTTCTTTTTAGAGCCAAATAACTTTCCATTGTCTAGATGTACCACAGTTTATTCATCCATTCACCTGCTGAAGGATATCTTGTTTGCCTCTATATAAATTGGCAAATATGAATAAAGCTGCTATAAACCTTGTGCAGGTTTTGGTGTGGACTCATTTTGGTATAAACCAAGGACTCTGATTGCTAGACTATTTGATAAGAGCATATTTAATTTTGCAAGAAGCTGCCCAATTGTCTTTCATAGTGGCTGTACTGTTTTCTGTCCCCACTGGCAATGAATGAGTGTTCCTTTTGCTCCACATTCTTGCCAACATTTAGTGTTGTCGGTGTCCTGGAGTTTGGCTATTCTAATAGGTGTGTAGTTGTATCTTTTTTTTAAAAAAATATTTATTATTTTTTGGCTGGGTCAGGTCTTACTTGCAGCATGCGGTCTCTTCCGTTGTAGCGCGCGAGTTCAGTAGTTGTGGCGCGTGAGTTCAGTAGTTGTGGCGCGTGGGCTTAGTTTCCCTGCAGCATGTGGGATCTTAGTTCCCTGACCAGAGATTGACCCCACGTCCCCTGCATTAGAAGGCGGATTCTTTACCACCGGACCACCAGGGAAGTCCCCGTATCTTGTTTTAATTTGCACTTCCCTAATTACGTATGATGTTGAACATCTTTTCATAAGCTTATTTGCCATCTGTATATCTTCTTTGGTGAGTTGTCTGTTCAAGTCCTTGGCCCATTTTTTAATCGAGTTGTTTGCTTTCTCATTGTTGAGCTTTAAGAGCTCTTTGTATATTTTGGATAACAGCCCTTTATCAGATGTATCTTTTCCAAATATTTCTCCAAGTCTGTGGCTTGTCTGGTCTTTGTCTTGACATCTTTTGCAGAGCAGACATTTTTAATTTTAATGAAGTTCAGCCTATCAATTATTTCTTTCATGGGTCATGCCTTTGGTGTTGTATCTAAAAGTCATCCCATATCCAAGGTCATCTAGATTTTCTCCTATCTTATATTCTAGAATTTTATAGTTTTGTTTTCCTTATTTGTCTCTAATCCTTTTTGAGTGAATTTTTGTGAATGGTGTAGGTCTGTCTAGATTCATTTGTTTTGCATGTTGACGTTCAGCACCATTTGTAAAAAAGACTATCTCTTCTCCATTGTATTAACTTTGCTCCTTTGTCATAAATCAGTTAACTGTATATTCATGTGGGTCTATTTTGGGGTTCCCTGTTCTGTACCATTAATCTCATTGTTCTTTCACCAGTACCACACTGTCTTAATTTTGATTACTGTAGCTTTATAGTAGATCTTGAAGTCAAACTCACTGTATAAATGTTAAACTATTGAAAAATTTAAGCATACACAAAGATAGGGCTAAGAGTCCAATGAATCCTCATGTACGTATCACCTAGATACAACATTCATCAGCTCATGCCTGCTCTCAACTTTAACTCAACCCCCTTCCCACTTCAATCCCAAATTTCATATGAAATTCAAGATATTGTATAATTCCATCCATATCTATTCAGGATATATTTCTAAAACACGGTCTTCACTTTAAAGAAACTGCAAAGCTGTCTCCATTTTCCAAATAAGAGGATTTAAAGCTTTTTTTTTTTTTTTGGTTCAGCTTGAATGTATACTCTTTTAGAAAGATGGAGAAAGTTGTTTATTCTAGTATATAATTTCATTTTCTACCCATACTGATATTTTAAATAACAGAAAAATCTTCATTTATAAATATAACATTTTTATACTCATGAGTTTCATCACAAAGATTTTATGTATTTGGGTCCTTATTATTACCAGGGTTCCTTTTTGAGTCATTTAATACTTTTCCATAGGGAACCAACTTTACTTCTGTATAGGTTGTTTGAGATGCTCATCACCTTGGAATATGGATAGGATGCTGACATGGAAATTACATTTTAAGCCTCCAATACTCATTCACATGATATTAGTATAATTATTATTCAGAATTCTTCTGTAAGGAAGACTTGACTTTTCGCTCCCATTTATTTATTTTTTAGTCATTTATTTACATAAGTATGGACTCCTAGATATTTATTTTATCCTTTGGGTTATGAACTAATACTGTCATTATTCTACTGCTAAAATTTTTCAGCTTTGGTCTTAGGGAGTTGTTTTCGTTTGTTTGTTTTTTAAGTACCTGATGATCTAGATTTATTTTAACTGCCTTAGTTTTAGAACCAGTCATTTTCCAAGGTGCAAATGAGCAGGTTTTACAGGTTCATTAATGTTTTTTACATCAGTCAGATTGCTGTTAAATGGTTCTCTTTGTAATAATCATATCAGTAATTTATTGGAGTAAAGGTGACATTACTTAAATGACCATGAGGCTTAGAAAAGTTGCCAACATAAGCCACAATATAAAATATTTTAATTAATACCCATTAAAAACCCCCAATATGATAATGCCTCATTTCTCTAGGCTCAATACAAACAATACATATAATAATTGATTTTTTTAAACCTTTTTGATGCAAACACTTCTAAAACAATTTTCTGTTTTCCAGCCCCTTGACAGAGAATGAAAGACATAACTTAATATTTTTTTCTTTCTACATTACACCTTATATTATCTGAGTATCAAGAGATAGATGGTTAAAATTAAAAGCATAATATACTCTGCATAAGAACTTTATACTTAGAATAATACCTAAAGTCTTCATAACTGCTGTTTCAGCTATGTAGGGGAGACCTTTCTACTTAGTTCCAAATTCATAGATGTATTGTGTAAACTGAAACTGCATTGTATCAATTTCTAGATAAGAAATATATTAGAAGGTACAGAATACGTTAAAAAATTAAGCAGTTCCATTAAAAAAAAAGTATTTCTAGGGCTTCCCTGGTCGCACAGTGGTTGAGAATCTGCCTGCCAATGCAGGGGACACGGGTTCGAGCCCTGGTCTGGGAAGATACCACATGCTGCGGAGCAACTAGGCCCGTGAGCCACAACTACTCACGCTCCAGAGCCTGCGCGTCTGGAGCCTGTGCTCCGCAACAAGAGAGGCCGTGATAGTGAGAGGCCCGCGCACTGCGATGAAGAGTGGCCCCCGCTTGCCACAACTAGAGAAAGCCCTCGCACAGAAACGAAGACCCAACACAGCAAAAATAAATAAATTAATTAATAAGCTCCTACCCCCAACATCTAAAAAAAAAAAAGTATTTCTAAAATATTGTTTTCAAATACACATGGTGCTGTATTAAAATTGGTTCATCTTCCTTTTTTAGGTATATGATGTACAATTAGTATACTAAGTTGAGCAAATGGAAATTTTTTTCTATAGATTTCAGCATCTTTGAAACCTATTTTATCTGTATTTATCCTTAAGCAGACTAAACATCCTTCTGATTATATCTTGTTTACCTTATTGTTTATTTTATTTATTTATTTATTCGGGGGTGGGGGAGGCTCTGCTGGGTCTTTGTTGCTCTGCACAGGCTTTCTCTAGTTGGGGCGAGCAGGGGCTTCTCTTCGTTTTGGTGTGCGGGCTTCTCATTGAGGTGGCTTCCCTCGTTGTGGAACATGGGCTCTAGGCACGCGGGCTTCAGTAGTTGCAGCACATGGGCTCAGTAGTTGTGGCTCACGGACTCTAGAGCGCAGGCTCAGTAGTTATGGCGCACGGGCTTAGTAAGTCTGTGGCATGTGGGATCTTCCCGGGCCAGGACTCGAACCCGTGTCCCCTGCATTGGCAGGCAGATTCTTAACCACTGCGCCACCAGGGAAGTCCCTGTCTTTTTTTCTTACATGCATAATTTTAAGATTTTTATTGAAGTAGAACTAGATAATACATATGTGTCAGAAGCAAATGGTCTCATGAATTTTTGTAAACTGAAGAGCCCAATGTAACGAGTACTCAGATTAAGAAACAGTAATTATATTTCAGAAGCCCCTCCTTTGACACCTTCCACTTAATATCCTTCTTTCCCTCCCAAACGGAAACAATATCCTGACCCTTAATGACTCTGCCTTTTCTTCCCTATTTTCCTCCCTCTTTCCTTACGTACTTTCTGAAAAATTGTTGAACTAGTTTGAAGCTTTGGATGATGGGTTTGGTTTGCTTGTGGAATATTACTAGGTAAGGGTATCAGCAATCTGAGTTCCGTTAATCACCTCAGTTATAGATTTGACATGATTGAAAGGTGGGCTTTAATTTTATCATCTTTACTCTCTAGGATATAGACTCTCAAGATTTTAAACCAAAGACTAGGGAGAGTTAGGATTCTTGGTTTTGGTGGATCCTGACCTCCAACTTTTGCTTCTGTAATTTTTGTGAATCTGCTAAAAGCTCTTTAGGCCTCTCGGCTTTTTGTTATGTAATAACAATGCTTTGGGGGGAAAAACAATTCCTAATGTCAGTCAGATTTCTTGGTTTACTACTTCTTCTGGATCTTGCCTGCATAATTCATCACTGTTCTTTTAACTTTTCAGTGCCTTCAGGCAGGTGTGTTTCATTTTTCTTCCCTAGCTCGCTATAAGGGTTATTCCAATTTGCTTATTTCTAGAAGCAGAACTCTGTAATCCTGTATTACTTGTTTTTAAAAAGTAATCTTTCAAGTCTTATTTTTAATGACATTGTGTCATTGGAGTTTGTGACTTCTTTTAAGCATCTATAACTGGCATTGATTAAAGTTGTTTCCGTGTAATGAATTCCCCAAACAGTACATTTTGGTTCAAAATGAAGCAGTTGTACAAAAACCTCATGATATTTTTGTAAATTCTCAAATATGAGGCAGTTTCTTTTCTGAGGGATAATTTTAGGGGGAAATTTTTCTTCATATTTGGCATCTAAGGATATTTGATTTACGGTGAGGTAATAGTTTCTAGAAAAAAATTTAATAATAAAAGCAATGGTAATAGCTACTATTTGAGTGTTTAATACGCACTAGGCACTAAGGGCTTATATAACCTTCACTAAACTAATCAATCTTTATGAACACTTTCATGATATAGATACTGCTTTTATTCCATTTTACAAATGGGTAAATTAAGACAAGGGGAAGTCAAGTAATTTAACATGGTCATAGAGGCAACCCCGATACTGAACTGGCATGAACCTAGTATTACCCATTCTGGCTGTTTTCATCCGGCTTCCATTCTGTTCTGGCCAATGTCTGTTCCTGTGGGTTGAAAACCTGAGAAAACAGCTAGCAGTGACACAGATTCAGATATAAAGTTATTGGAGATTGGCTCCCATCCTGTGTGGAAGCCTTATCTCATTTGTTTCATTAACCTCATGAAAACATCAGTCCTTAAATTTTTTTCCTTTTAGTTCAAACTAAAGGAATTATGCTGTTGGTGTATATATACAATTAGTAATTAGCAGCCAGATCTAAAAAGCCATGCCATGATGTTCTCATAGCAATAGAACCAAATTGAAATTTCATAAAAAGTGTAAGAGAAAGTTTCT
Source organism: Hyperoodon ampullatus (assembly GCF_949752795.1). Lineage (NCBI taxonomy): Eukaryota > Metazoa > Chordata > Mammalia > Artiodactyla > Ziphiidae > Hyperoodon > Hyperoodon ampullatus. Next base: position 114,010,367 of record NC_136917.1, read on the forward strand.
TTTGAGGGGAATATACTTTGAAATAATAATTGATATCAATAACTATTTTAGGTATTAAGCAACATGTTCTTCGTGTTTGTTATCCAATAATCCTGTTGTTAAAACTTTGTACTGTTTCAAAGAATCCTTTCATTTTAGTAAATTATACTAATTTATTTAATGTTAAATGTTAAGAAAGAATTAATTTACAGATCTTTAATAAAACATATCATGAAGCCTTAATCTGTAGAAGTGTTACTTAATAGCTTTGTAAAATCTTTGGATGTGGGAAAGATACTAATGAAAAGAAAAATACTCCTTTATAATCTTTTTACTATAATTACTACCATAATCCTAAATACTTGTACAGTAAAATAAACAATACAAATATTTATTAAAATAATGTAATTGAACTTTAATAAAGTGTTAGTTAGTAGAGAAGGAGAACTGGAAAGCGCTCTGTTAATACAGCCGTTTCATCATATATCAGTTTTAGGTATATTTTGAACATTTGTTTGATTAACATTCAATAAAGATTGTTGGTGAGTGCTTATGCTTAAAGAATGAGATTATTTGTGTATCATTTTATTGGTTTATTAATGCACTTAATAGAATCAGTTTAGTCTGAAACTCCATAAAGGAGAAAGACCCTCAAGTCTGGCCTTGATAGAAAAGTATGTTTCAGTTATAGTCCTTTTTTTTTTTTTTTAAACACTAAGAGACAAGTAATTTGTTTTGAATTGTGTATTCAGAGACGATGATAAATGTTATAATTTATAGTTTACTTTTAAAGTGCCTTTTGTTTTCAAAGCATAAATTTGGTGAGTTTCTTTTGTTTGGAGAATTTCTTAAGATTTTGTTTTTATTGTGGATTTAAAAAACACTCAGATAATATTACGCTTACATCTAAGAAAACTAAAGGTCATATTTTTTGATGAAAAGTGTTTTCAGTGATATTTAAGCAAAGATTGTGTCCTAACTATAAGCACTTAACAAGGAAAACATAATTCATTAAGTGATATTAACCTATAACAATTTAAATAATTTATTTTATTGTTATCTAACATTAAATATATGCAAATTGCTTTCAAGTGATTTACTGATTTTTTTCTCCTTAATTTTATTTAATTAAATGTTCTCTTTTAAGGTAACTATAGATTCACATGCAGTTGTAAGAAATAATACAGAGAGATGTAGTGTAACCTTTATTCATTTTCCTCCAGTGGTGACATCTTGCAAAACTATAGTAAGGTATTACAACCTTGATATTGACATAGATACAATCATGATTCAGAACATTTCTATCACAAGTATCCTTCATGTTACCATTTTATAGTTAAACCCATTTTCTTCCCTGTGCTTAACCCTGCTCCCCCTTAATCCCTGGCAACCACTAATTTCTTCTCCATCTCTATAATTTTGTCATTTCAAGAATGCTATATAAATGGAATCATAGAATATGTAACCTTTTAGGATTAATTTTGCTCACTCAAGTTCAGTGTACTTCTCTGGAGATTAATCAGCATTGTGTGTATCAGTCATTTGTTTCTTTTTATTTCTGAGTGGTATTCCATGGCATAGATGTTTAACCATTTGCTTAACCAATTGTTTAACCATTCATCCATTGGAGGACATCTGTGTTGTTTCCATTTTGGCTAGTAGGAATAACACTGCTATGAATATTTTGTGTAGAGATCTTTGTGAGAATTTCCATTTCCCCATGATAAATGCCCAACAGTGCAGTTTTTGGGTTGTAAGGTGAATACAGGTTTAGTTCTGTAAGAGACTGACAAGCTGCCGGAATGACTGTAACCTTTTACATTCACCACCAGCATATGAGTGATCCTTTCCCTGGACTTCCTTACTATCATTTGGTGGTGTCACTATTTTTAAGTTTAATTTTAGATGAGAGCCATTCTGATACGTATACCATAACAAAACTACCTTGCTGTGGTTTTAATTTGCATTTCCCTATTAGCTAATGATGTTGATTATCTTTTCATGTGCTTTGTTTGCCATTTGTATATCTCCTTTAGTAATTGTTTATTGATATCTGTATTAGTTTGCTAGAGCTGCCATAACAAAATACCACAGACTGGTTAAATAAACAAATTTATTTCTCATAGTCTCTCACAATTCCTCCAGGAGGCTAGAAGTCCAAGGTCAAGGTGTTAGCAGGTTTGGTTTCTCCCAAGGCTCCCCTCCTTGGCTTGCAGATGGCTGCCTTCTTGCTGTGTTCCCATATGCCTTTCTCTCTTCTTATAAGGATGCCAGTTGTATTTGATTAGGGTACCACTGATATAATCTAATTTAACCTTGAAGGTCCCAACTTTAGCATATGGTCGCATTGAGGCTTCAACATGTGAATTTTATGGGATACACAGTTCAGTCCATAAGAATATCTTTTGCCCTTTTTTAAACTGAATTTTTTTTTTTAATGTTGGGTTTTGGGAGTGGTCTTTATATTCTAGATACTAGCGCCTTGTTTCATATGTAGTTGCATGTATTTTCTGGCAACGTGTGATTTGTTTTTTTCTTCCTCTTAAGAGGTTTTTTTTTTTAATGGAACAGGAGTTTTTAATTTTGATGAAATCCAATTTATCAGTGTTCTCTTTTATGGCTGTGCTTTTGTTGTCAACCCTAAGAACTCTTTACCTAGCTATATAAATGTTTTTTTAAAAAAATGCTATGCCATGTTGAAGGAAAAATGATTAGAGATCACAAATTATAAATTTTTTTGCTGGGAGAAATTGTTAATTATAAAAAGAAGGTTCACTTTGAAGAATAGGGGCAGATCAGTCATGAACAAAATAACCACTTGGGAGATAATCTTTCATGCGTTTTTCTCACTTTTTTCTGCTCTTCTGTGTAATGGCATTGATAGGTTTTGTTCTGGACTGTCTTTTTTTTTTTGCGGTACGCGGGCCTCTCACTGTTGTGGCCTCTCCCATTGCGGAGCACAGGCTCCGGACGCGCAGGCTCAGCGGCCATGGCTCACGGGCCTAGCCGCTCCGCGGCATGTGGGATCTTCCCGGACCGGGGCACGAACCCGTGTCCCCTGCATCGGCAGGCGGACTCTCAACCACTGCGCCACCAGGGAAGCCCTGGACTGTCTTTTAAGGATGTTTGTTTAGCAGGCAGCCTTGGAAAAGAGAGGTACTCCCAGACAAGATTATCTTGACTGGTAGTATCATCATCTGCTTTGTCATCCAAGCTGGGAATGGGGGCATCCTTGTTAAGTGCCCCAATGTTGTTCTTCACGTTCGGTCACTGCATCCTGTTGATTTCAGCTTCTAAGTAGTTCTTAAATCTCTCCTGCATTTTCATCCCTGTCACTGACATTCCCTAATCCATTACCTCATCCTCTCAAGTGTCCTTTCTGTAATGCTGCTTTCCAGATCTTTTTCTTCATCTTTAGTTTTCAGAAGTTTGACTTATATGTCTTGTTTTGTATTTCTTTGGGTTTATGCTGTTTAGGATTTACTCAGTTTATTCCATCTGTAGTTTTAGGTCTTTTGCCAAATTTAGGAATTTTTCAGTCATTATTTCTTGGAGTACTCTTTAAGCCCCACTCATCATCTGAATTTTTCCAGGGTTCAGATGACAGGATATTTTAGCTGGTTTGTTATAGTTCCACAGGTCCCTGAAGTTTTTTTTTCCCCCTTATCTTTGTCCTCCGTGTATTTTTTTTTTAATTTTTATTGGGCTATAGGGGATGGGTTGGGAAATATCTCTGCAAGTTATGCCCTACTAGGGAAATGTTCCTTCTAATTTTCTTGGGATAGCTTTCGGAGCTTTTTCTTTTTCTTGGAGCTGCTGCTCCTGCTGGCAGCAGCCTCTTCAGGTCCACTGCTGAGTGGCTCCTCCTTGGAAGAGAATTTCCTCTATTTCTTGGGGACCGTCTTGTTTCCTGACTCTTCAGGGTCGCTAACTGGTTCCCTCTCTGGGGAAAGATTTCTTCCTCTTGGTAAGACTTCCACTGCCAGCTGTCTCTTCAAGATCACTACTAACCAGCTCTTCCATGGAAAAAGATTTCTTTTTTTTTGGGTTTGGAGAGGAGACAGATGGGTCTTCCATTCCATTCTCCATTTTTCTCTTTTGTTCAGATTGGGTAATTTCTGTTGTTCTGTGCTCTGATTCACTGATGGTTTCCTGGTCCTCTCAGTACTGCTTTTGATCCCATTTATTGTTTAATTTTGGTTCCTGTATTTTTCAGTTGTAACCTTTCTTGTTGGTCTTTCTTTATATCTTCTGTTTCTTTGTTTAGGTTTTATAATTCTTTTCTAAGACCTTCTGTTTTTCATTTGTTTCAAGGATGTTCCTAGATGCTCACTGAAACGTTTATTTTTATGATGGTTGCTTTAAAATCTTTATTAGATAACTCTAATATCCCTATCATCTTAGTGTTGGCATCTACTGTTTATCTTTTTTCATCCAGTTTGGGATCTACCTGGCTCTTGGAATGGTGAGTGATTTTTTTTTTTCCCCAAACCTGGATGTTTTGGATATTATGAGATTATGGATCCTATTCAAGCCTTCAGTTTTAGCTTGGTTTGTTTGACACCATTCCAGCAGAGAAGGGTGGGGTGCATGCCACCTCATTACTGCCAGGTCATGGTAGAAGTCCTGGTTCCCCACTCAGCCTCCATTGATATCTCAGGTAGATTGTGCTCATTATTACTGTGGGTGAATGTGGGATCTGGCTCCCCACTATTATTCCCCTGATAGTTTTCTGGTTGGGAGGTATAGAAGTGCCTCACTACTGTTCCACATGTGCTTCCACTGACACCACAGAGTGGTGTGTCCTTGTTACCACTGGCTGGTGATGTTTCAAGTCCTGAGGAAAGTGTCCACTAAGCATCCTCTTGTACTAGCCCAGTGGGGAGGGATAAAGTTACCTCGACTGATAGGTAGGCTTGGATGTCCAAGCTCCCTACTTGGTCTCCCCACCATGGAGGTGCCTCATTAACTGGTGGGGATTAAAGTCTCAGTTCCATCTTGGCCTTTTCTGATACCACCCCAGTAGGAAAGTCGGGGCTGTTATTACATCCTGGGGGGAGGGGTGGAAATCTAGGCTCTCCATGTCAGCTTTTGCTGGTGGGGTTAGGGGTAAGGTCATGGTTTTTTTCTCTAGTGTTGGCTGCACTAGAGCAGTTATTTTCTTGAAAAGTTTTCTGTCTTGCTAGACTTTCCGTTTCCCTTTCTTGGTCCTTTGGCTACAGAGAACAGGCTTTTGGAGGGTTTGTTTCATCTATACTTGTTGGTTTTCTGTGTTACCCACTTCTCTTCCACCCAGTCTTTGATATATGAGGTAAAAATGAAAATCCAAGGAACTCACTGTTGTGTCATTCTTTGGATCCTGAGATCCCTATCCAGTCTTTCTTCTTCTCTGTCTTTTCTTTTTTATATTTGTTTTATATATAATGTCTTGGGTTTCTAGTTATACTTAGCAAGAGGAATAGGAAAAAGTATATCTATTCCATCTTCCCAGAAGTGGAAAGTATGTTTCAAGTACTTGGTAACAGAAATTACCTCTAAATGGTAGTTGCATTGGATCCACTTAAATATTATTGTCTTTGTGTGCTTTTTTCATTTGTTTGTTTATTTTTAGGACTAAATACCTATAGGCTGATTTTATTGACAGATAATAAAGAATTCAAATGAAAAGTACAAAACAAAAACATAGAATCAACTCTCAGGGATACACATAAATCTCAAACTGAGTCTTGACAACACAGGGATCTACTTAATTACCAATTTTTAACCTGTCAAACTTTATTAATGATTTCTTTTATGTGTGTTGCAGTTCAAACAATTTTCTTCTTTCTTCTGACCCTTTGATTCAGTTACAGAGTGACTGATAATTTATGGAAACAGTTTTCAAGTTTTGGGTAGTCTCATATCCTCGGCTTTGTTAGAATTTAATGGTTAGGTTTTCCCTTTGGGCAGCTGTGGGTATTTCTATGGTAATTTAATATTTTCAGAGGTTTACTATATAATATAAAAGTATTATCTATTGCACTAAAAGACAGTTACTGTGTCATAAAATATGAGAAAAAGCAAGGCCTTTCTTCCATATAGGTAACATAATAATTTCAAATTGCCTCAACAGTAGTATTCTATAGTAAAATATTATCATTATTGTAAATGTCTTTTAAAAAGTTTTCTTTGTGTAATATTTGGGCTGTCCCAGGTCTGAACTAATCTTGGGATTGGATTTCTTTCCTTTAGGGTGATGGTCTAGAGGACAATGAAAAGGATTTCTATGATTCTGATAAGGAACAGAAGGAAAAGACTGACAAAGGGAAGAAGCCATATACTATGGATCCAGACCATAGACTTTTAATTCGGAATACAAAGCCTTTGCTTCAGAGCAGGAATGCAGCGGTATGTAAAAACCATTATAAGAAATAATTCACAGATTTTTTAAAGCAGTGGTTAAAAGTATGTAAGTTCAGTAAATAAGTCTTTATTTTTGAGTGTGCTAATGGAGCATTTGTTGGTTTGTTTATGTACTAAAAAGCAGGTTTTAATAGGATTACTTGGTAGCTGTATGCCTACTGGACTTCATTTCCTTTTTGTGGTTTTGTTAATTGGATTCCTAAGATATAAGTTCAAGATGTTTACCAGTTGATTGGAGGACTGTGTATATTTCTCTACTACTGGATTGTTGTTGTGAGTACTTAATCTGGTATCAGTCCATAATATTTGTATTTACCTGATAAGAGTTTTGAAGAGACTAACATATAGTAAAAGCACCTAGCATAATGCCTCATATAAAAATTTTAGCTGGTAGAAATAATTAAAAATTATCCTTACTTGGGTCCTAAGTTTGTTGTTGTTGTTGTTTACATCTTTTTATTTTAAATAACCCTTTATATTTTAGAAGAATACATGTGCACAGTAGAAAATTAGAAAATACAGACTAGCAAAATTAAATAAAATTAAACCATTACATTCCCATCACTCAGAAATCACTGTTTATAATATCTTAATGCAGTTTTTTCCAGATTTTTTCCTGCATAAATGTACCTATTTCACATGTATGTATGTCTATACATATATATATTTTAAAACCAAGATAAAAATCATAGTACACGTAGTATTTTTTAACCTGTTTTTTTTTTAGTCAGTTCTCTATTTCTATTTCAGTAAAATTTCATCTCATTTAATACCAATTTGTCTTAAATTCTTTTATAACTCATTCATCTAAACCAGTTGTGCTGCATTGGGTCTGGTTGTTACATCTTTTAAACCTCTCAAGTCTTGCAGAATGTTTCTCTGGATTTGTCTGGTTGCTTCCTTTTCTATATCCTGTGTTTCCTGTTAACTGGAAATTTTGTGTAAGGCTTGATGAATTCAAGTTCAATATTTTCTTAAACTTCTTTCAATTAAAAAAAATTCTTAATGAATCGTTCTGTTCAAGTAGTAAAATCTTTGAAAATGAGAGTTTCCTTTGTTTTCTGATGCTTGAGAATTTGGTCCCTAGAGCTTTGTATATCTATCTTAGGAAGTTTTTTTCTAATACCTAGTATTTAGTTTCTAAACCATGATTAAGTACTATGCACAGTAATAACACACATGTTATTTTATTAATGTTGTAAAATATGCTTATATTTTAGTATACTCTCGCTTGACCTGATGGTACTTAAGTACTGTAACTTGCCACCTAAAACTACTTTATAATTGACTCACTATTAATTTAACTTTGTCTTGGAAATTGGTTTTATAATTCAAATACTCACTGATCAAACATGTTCTGAATAGTGAAACAAATAGAGGTAGTTTGTACTTTTTGTACCAGTATGTTTTGGTTCCCCGCTTGTTTGATTGTGTACCAAATAGAGGTAGTTTATTTTTTGTTCCAATACCTTTTAGTATCCTGCTTATTTGATGATGCTAAATATATATAAAAATTGACTTTTGAAGAACTGTGAATAGAGGTTCTTTTGTTTAGCCTTATTCTCAACTTGCAAGAGAGACTTTGAGAATTTGTTCAGGAAACTTAGTCTGTCAGTGCTGTGTAGATTGAATTGGCGATAAGAGATACTGGAAGCACTGTTGGGAGGATATTTGGACAGTCTAGGTAAGGTGATACAGGAGGAATGGTTAGAAATAGAAAAGTTCTTATAGGATGTACTTTCTTATGAACATACATAATGTAACTGCTGAAGGCCTATGAGGTATATTTTTAGTTGTTTTGGAGTTTGGAGTTATGGGAGCTTCCCTCATGGCTTTTACAAATTAGACTATAAATGTCAAATTTTGGGTATTGAAGAGATTTAAAAACTGTTAGATTTGTAAATATTGGGGAAAAGAAGATCCTTTATCCCTTTTGGGTTTGGGAGTGCCCTAATTAATGTATCAGAACAGATGACATACTAAGTGGAATCTAGAATCTTAAAAACATTGACACATATAGAAAGTACAGTTTATTAAGCTTTAGCTTTCTCTTCTATCATATGCTAATACTTATTAGCCATCTGTATGCTTTAATATTTAAAAAAAATGACTGTCACCTATCTGTAGATTAAGTCAATCATTAATTGAGTTTTTCTTAATAAGATTTTAAATTCAGAAGAGTTTGTTGTATAAAGTGTATTTGTAGATCACAAGTGAAGAAATAAGATATCCTTAAACTCCTCAAATCCCTAAGTAATGTCTGAAAGCTATAAATCAGTCATCTAAAAAAATGTACACAAAAATGCCATACAGCAGTAACTTGAGGATCCTGTAACTCTATTTTTTTAAAATGTTTCTTAGTTTTGGAAGAAACTCTTTTTGTTTCGAACACCCTCAGGTACTGTATACTCTTTAGGCATATGTAAAACTCCTGCCATATATTTATTAGAACTTTATAGTTCAAGCAGAAGTAAAGTAGTATTAATATATCTTCCTAACCAAAGGTGGTAAGATGATTAATTTCTGTAGCTCTCTATCTGCAGTTGCCACACGCTGAACTGGATACTTTCAGCAAGTGGGAAGTCTGGACTTCTGATCTCTGGATCTAAGTGTAGAGGCATGTAGGGGAAACATAATACTCTTATATTTTATGACAGAGAAATTCTGATTACCCCTATAATAGCTTTGAACCAAAGACTATTTTTAAGGTTCTGCATTTTGAAAAGCAAGATCATTTCAAATGCTGCTGTTTTAGAGGAATTGTTTTAGTAGAGTCCCCTTAATTAAAACTTAAATACACTGACCTTCTTTGGTTTTTAAAATTTTAACCTACTTACTGCTGTTATCTTTAAGTGTCTGGTTTCATTCCCTGTCTCGGAGCAGCAACAGCACTAGGAAGAGTATGGCATTTGGAGTGTGTGTTGAGCCTTGCTGTGTATTGGCTGTCAGACTTTGGGTAGTTCGTTTAACATTCATTTTCTTTTCTGAGGATTTATTGGCTTCCTAGGGTTGCCGTAACAAATTACCAAAAACTGAGTGGATTAAAACAATAGAAATATATTCTCTCACATTTCAGGAGGCCAGAAGTCTAAAAATCAAGTTGTCGACAGGATTGGTTCCTCCTGGAGGCTCTAGGAAGAAATTAGCTTCTGGTGGTTGCCAGCAGTCTTTGGCATTACTTGACTTACATGCCTCAGTGCAGTCTCTGCCTCCATCTTCATACTGCCTCTTCTCTGTGTGTCCTTTTCTGTCTCTGATAAGGACACTCACATTGGATTTAGGGCCCCCCAATCAAGTATGATCTCACCTTGGTCATGGCCTTAATAACATCTGTAAAGACTTTATTTCCAAATAAAGTCACATTCTGAGGGTAGACACTCTTAGGGGAACACTATTCAACCTGCTACATAGGGTAACAACATATTCATCTTATTTCACAGCAATTTTGTAGGAGTTAAAGGAAATAATATGTAAGAATATACTTTGAAACTGTAGTATGAAACTGTTATAGTTCTTATTGTTCTCTGCTTTACTTTTTAGGTGGTTATGGCAGTTGCTCAGCTGTATTGGCACATAGCACCAAAATCGGAAGCTGGCATTATTTCTAAATCACTAGTGCGTTTACTTCGTAGCAATAGGTAAGACATGATTTTTTATGTGTTTTCTTTTGTATTACTTTAAAAGTAATGTTTGAACAAATAAAATGTGTCTCTTAGGCATTTAACATGCAGCTCTGACTGTATTTTATCAATGAGATTTAATACTTAAGGGGATTATTATAAAAGCCTTTAGATAACTGATCTCAAAGTTAATGCTAAATATTGAAGGTTTTTTAACCTCAAGCCCAAAGAAGTTGAAAATATTTTTTTGGCATATAGTATATGCTGTTACCAGTAGCCTAGTATTAGTGTTTGATATTTCTAGGTGTGACAAAAATAATGTTTGGGAGTTCTATTAAGTCTGGAATCACTGAAAACCTATATTAAATGTATTTATCAGATTGACTTAGTGTAATTATACATGACTTTGTATAAAGCAGTACATATGCTGAATTATGTAGCTTATGACAGAATTACTGCTCCCTGTAAAGTTACAATATTTAATTACTATAGTTTGTTCTATTTAAGAAAAGAGCTATGTTCTTAATAGCTACTTATTTTAAAGAAATGCATACTCTTTTCATTTCCTGGAGATAGGTAGGTAGGTAGTAGGTAGGTAGGTAGATAGATAGATAGCAGAATACTTTTCTCTTTAATTTTACCTCTCTATAATTCTGCAGTTCAGGTCAACAATTCAGAAAACTTTGAGTTCCTGTGGCATATACTCTCAGTGTTTAAAAAGATTTTGCCATTTCTTTTGTTTTCTATATTTAAGAATACTATTGTTTCAAGCTATTTAGCTTACCCTGGATATTTTGCAGTAATTAGTTATTTTAAATTAAAAAATTTTTTTCCATTGAGTACTTAGTTGGAGTTGGGAGAAGAAAGATAAGTATTTATTTTCATCCATACTCAAACTTAGTGCCACAACTTTAGCCCTAGTTTGGCTTTTGCCATTCTTTAGTAAGATACTATTTCCTTTGTCTTTATACGTAGTCGTTCTTTCCCTTTTAACAGCTCAATAATTTTTGTTTTCCGTAGCTGGTTCAAAGAAGGATCTGGAATGCATCTTTCACATGAAGCATTATACCAGACTCAGTTCCATGTTCATTTCTTAGATAATTGGATGTAAAATAACATGGCTTTTTAAAAAATCTATCTTTCACTCTGGGCAGAATTGAGTCACATGGTGAGCCTTCCAATCAAGAGTTTGTATTAACACTGTGGTCATGTTTGTTCCATTAGCCCTAAGAATACTTTCTTTGCACGTGTTCAGAGCAGCTACAGTATTGACTCTACATCTTAGGAATACAGTATTATAAAATTTGTTTTAACTCTTCCTCATGATGAATCAAATCTAATTTAATAGTTTATAGGGAAAATGTATTTTTAAAAGAAGGCATAAATAAGATTTACTAAAAACTTTTCAATATTATATTTAAGAGTTCCACTCAATATGAGTCTTACTGCTGATTCTTTTTCTTTAATGTACTGTTTACTTAAAGATATTTCATTGGAGAATATACCCAGTGAAAATTCTCCTTTAATTTCTAGGGAGGTGCAGTATATTGTCCTACAGAATATAGCAACTATGTCAATTCAAAGAAAGGTATGTACATTGTGAACACAAAATTCAAGACAGAAATGAATACACTAGTACCATAAATGTATTTATATATTTATTTTTGTAATCTAGGGTATGTTTGAACCTTATCTGAAGAGTTTTTATGTTAGGTCAACTGATCCAACTATGATCAAGATACTGAAGGTATGATGCTCTTATTTTTCAGATACTCTAATGCATGTTTACTTTGACGCTATTGCTGTAACTTTTGGTTTAGCATCTGCAAAATGGAGACTGGTGTTTTTTTTTTTAAATAGATACACTGAGGGATTTTCTTTATGCTTTTTAAACTACATTATTATATAACTAATTACTGTGCTACATTCTAATAATACAAAGTTAAGACATGCTACCTATACCTTGAATAACTCACAGTATGTGAAGTATGTGAAGGAGACAGACATGGAAATAGATCATTTCAGCACTGTGTGTTTTAAGTGATAAAGAGGTTTGAATTGAGTGTTGTGGAAAAAGAGAAAGATGGGGCCAATTCTCTGGGATATTTAGAAAAGACTGCTGGAAAAGTTGATGTTTGAGTGGATCTAAAAAGAATAACATGATTTCGTCAATTTTTTTGTTGTTGGTAGGTAAGTTGATTGGGAGGTTGTAGCACTGGGTATAGGAGAAAGGCACATTTTATGCTAACACAAGGGATTATGAAAGAGTGTTGTGTTCAGGGAATGATAACTACAGTATAGAATATAGTTATGGGTATAAAGTTATAATGATTAAAACAGTGTGATATTTAGATGGAAAAATAAGTAGAATAGAACACGAAGCCTGGAAACAGATCTATACATATCAAAATGTACCATATAAGAGAGGAGACATTGTAAACCAGTGAGGACTCTTCATTAGTAGACTATTCAGTAAATATTGGAATGATTGGTTCTTCACATGGAAACTGAGTTTAATCACAAAAAAAACAAAAAACGAAAAACTAAGACACACCCAAACTGAAGGATAAATTTACAAAATAATTGGTTCATAATCATCCAAAGTGTCCACTTTGTGAAGGTCAAAAGAAAGGTTGAGAAACTTTCAGACTGAAGGAGACTAAAGAGACAACTAAATACAATGTATGATATTAATCTGGATTCTTTTTTTATACATTGTTGAGATAATTAGTGAAATTTAAATGTAAGTAAGTTATTATTGCATAGATGTGGTGTATCAGTGTTAATTTCCTAGTTTTCTTGGTTGTATTGTGGTCTGTAGGACAGTGTCCTTGTTTGTAGAAAATATGTACAGATGTGTTTGGAGATGATGTAGTATCATTTTGATGACTCTGGACTCAAATGGTTCAGATAAAAACTGCTTTTTACCTTTTCTGTACATTAGAGATTGTTTTTTAAAATTGTACAAAAAATTAAAATGTTCTCATCAAAATAAAATGAAAAGTCAATTCATAATGTAGGAGAAAATATTTCCAGTACATATATCTGAAAATTGACTACTATCCAGAATATATAAAGAACTGCTACAATCTGTGCCTTTTAGTTGGAGCGTTAGACCATTTACTTTTAATATAATTATTGATATGAACATGTTTATGTCTACATCTTGTGTTTTGTTTTTTTGTTTGTCCCATCTGTTTCTGTTCCTTTTTTCCTTTTTGAAGCTTTCCTTCAGATTAATTGAATATTTTTTTATGAGTAGAAACTGAAATTTTTTCAGCAAGCCTATTGGAGATGAGCTTTTAATTGCATATTTCTTGTAACTATAAATCTGGAAGAGAGAATTAAACTGTCTAAATATTTGAGATGGTAGGGTGAAGAAAAACTAAATAAGGGAATTAATTGGTATCTGGAATATAGAGGTATTACATGGAGGGCAAGTCGTTTTCTAACTTTATTATTAAAAGAAAAAGAAATAAAACTACCTTAAGTTGTTTAGGTTAATTAGATATAAATTATAAAGTTGGGACAAACAACTAAGGAAGACATATGATTTTCTTTTTTGTAATTACTTTTAGGCACTATATAATTATTCTCTGTTTGTAGGTGTAGGGAGACAAAGTTCACCTGAAGGGTATAATGCCTCACATTTGTAATAGTGTTAACTTTTTTTAAAAACAGAAATTACCTTTCTATTAAATGCATAACCTTTATTAAATTCATCCTTTTTATTTGTGTTTTAAACTGTTTACTTTCTCTTTTTTCTATCATAGCTTGAAATTTTGACAAACTTGGCAAATGAAGCCAACATATCAACTCTTCTTCGAGAATTTCAGGTTTGTGTACAGTGCTAATTATACAATAACTTCTAAAGCATCTGTTCAGTTTAAAGTAAGATATATATCTTTCTCAATTTAGATATGTGTAATTGTATAAATAAAACAGTGATTTGGGGCAAGATTGACAGCTAATAAATTTATAAATTTTCAAGAATAAACATTAACTACAAATCTAAAATTTAAGGGAAGTGGAATGGTAGTCCCTTTCATGTTTTCATATCATAGAATTTGAGAGACTGGTTTATAACTCTTTGTTTGAAAATAAGTCACTGTAAGGATTCTATCTTTTTTTGCTGTCATCATCAATAGTCCATGCTATACTCTGTACTCATGAAAATGGCTTCACTTCTTACATGGTTGTCCCTATTTGATTGGCCTACTACTCTTTTAGACATTGTCCTCTTAGCTTCATGTGTAGCTCCAAAAACTTGGTTTAAAATTGGCCTCATCATGATTTTTTAAATTGTTGTTAATGTTTTGTTTTGCTGTATTTTTTAAATCATGTGTGCTGATGAATAAGATGCTTCCCAGCTACACATCGCCCCAAAATACTAAAAAGTTACCTCATGGATCTTATTCCCTTTATGATGAAAGGGTTAGCTCTGAAGACTTAGTGGTGGAGAACAGTAATAGAAAACCTCATATCGGTATTACGGGTTTTACAGCTCATCAGCAGTTTTCTTAGCAAAAGTATACCACATGCTACACACTAATCACAGAATTTTTGTCAACTCCCAGCTTTTGTAGATTTAACTTATTTTGTTGCCATAGTCATTCTGTATGCCTGCATTAAATTTCTTTTTAGCCATATAGACATTGTATTTCTTTTTAACTGTGTGATCTTACACTTTTAACAGGAGTAGTAGAATATTATAACATATTCATGCTTTATAATTTTGTAACTGAATTACTATACTTTCATGCTATATATTTTTCTAGAAAAAGTCCTTGTAAAATTAGGATATCTGCTCATCTTATATTTACATACCAGAAAATATAGTATCTCAAGTTCTTATCTGGTAATCTGTGGTATAGAACATTGCTTAAATTTGACTTTGTTTTAAAGTTTTTGTCTTTGTGTTTGCAGTTTTTGCTTTTCTTCTTATCATGTGTAATCTGTGTAATCTATTTGGGTGTCCTTTTGCTGTCTATTTTCTGCTTATGTCAGGGTTACTGGGGTTGTAGGGAAGGAATCTCAGGTGATTTTATGGCATTATTTACCTGTTTCAGGATATTGGTGATCTAGTCATTTCATTTAATATCGGGATATTTAGTAAGGTCCACTGTTTAGTCAGACTTTTTAATATATTTCTTCATGTATCCTTTTTTATCACTCTGTATATTTTACCTTTTTTCTGTGTTTATGGGTTATGTTCATAGATGTGTACAGTTTATTCATAACTTTTTGAGAAAATAGAGAACTTTTCTAAAGACTCAGTTTTTTGTAACTGAGGAGATTAGGTAATCAACTGGGAAATGGTTTTAAATACAGTTGATCTTTCCTACATGGAACTAAGAGAGTTTAATTTGTTTAATTTATTTCCTCAACATTTAATCATGTTTTGATACCATTTTCACTAAATTCGTGTGTCTTTTAGATATTCTTGGATTTTCTCCTCCATTTGTCATTTAGGCACCATTTAAATGTATATCCTGTTTTGCATGTTAGATGAACATGGTGTTAATTCTACCTTAGGTACTTGTCGTTTGAGGTTGGGAATCATTTTTTAAAATTTCAATTGAAAATGGGATTTTAAATTCCATTTATATATAATGTATATAAATATGCATACTTATTAAAAATAAATTTGTTTCTGTATACAATAAAAGCTTAGTTTTTAAATAAGGAAAGTTATAACCAAAGTGAAATTCTTTAGGTCTGTAATAAATAAGTGATTAATTCTTTTTAAGTTCATATAAATATATGGTTTACAGTGTATTTTTAAAGCATTCTTTTCAAGAAAATCTCTTTCAAAAATGTGGTCTTTTATTTTGTTGCAAATCAAGTATTTATAAAGTCTTTATTGAAATGCTACTCACTGTAGCTATTGCAGTTTACTAACATTCAGATACCATTTTAAAGTATAAAATGTTTATCAGTAGCATATTGATCCTTTTCCTCCTCTTCGCCCAATTTTTAGCTTTAGTATCTCTGAAAAAGCAACCCTTTTTTCATAGATTCACACATGCTGCTGGTTAAATGAACTGAAACCTCCAAAGAGAGGGTTCTCATCATCTCTTTCAACCTTGCACTTAAACTAATTGCTGTCCTTGGGTGACTGCTCCCCACTATCTCTTCTGGAGTCACAAGCCACTGTAGCCACAGGTGAATGAACCTGGCTTGAAAATGTGCCTCTTCTGTAGCCACATTCTTTAAGTGAAAAAACAGAACTAAATTAATTCGGGAGTCAGACCTCTTGTTATGCCTTTAGATGAGAAGATTATGTGTTCTAGAATTCTTATATTCTGACAGAGCTTAATATATTAGGGATTTTTTTGTTCACTTGATAGTGCCAATGTATGAACTAACTGAGATAATTTTTTAGACCTATGTGAAAAGCCAGGATAAACAGTTTGCAGCAGCCACTATTCAAACTATAGGCAGATGTGCCACCAACATCTCAGAAGTCACTGACACATGCCTTACTGGCCTGGTGTGTCTGCTGTCCAACAGGGATGGTAAGTTGACAGCTTCATTTTATTTTCAAATAATTTCTCATTTGAATATTCTTGGTATGATCTACAGATTGTAACTTCTTTTTTAGTATTGCATTTTAGTTTTTCCTGTATGTCAGTAGCATGGTTACAATGAATAGTAACATTTTATCTTTGAACTACGTGCACGTGCACACACACACACACACACAGTTTTTTGTTGTTTAGTAAATTAGATAATTAACTTACAAACAGAATTTTCTTGCCTGGCCAGAACTAAGAAAGTATAATTTGTTTATTTTATTTCTTCACAATTTAATCACCTTCATATCACCCTTTCCACAAAGGTTCTATTTTACTGCTTTTTAATGACATATGTCATGTATAATATTGGTTCACCTGCAGAGGGTGCTAAAAGCAGGCAAATGACTTTACAACATGAGAAGTTATAAAGGCTAGATCAAAAAAGTATGTAAATGTGTAACTTCAGAGTTTTTTTCCAGAAAGTCACTTAATTTTATATTCAAGATTAATTAGATTTAAAAGTCATCGGTTTGGAACAGCTTCATGTTTTTAAGCCAAAGAGTGTCTAAACATTTTGTAAAACTGGATAGGTAATATCCAGTAAAATACATAATCTAGATTTCATAATTTCTGTGGTAAGTGTCCGTTATTTCTATGATATGGCTTTAAAATAAATGAGACCTTTTGAAGAAAGAAAGAAAAATGATTCAGCTTTCACCTTTAAAATAATGTATTTAATTAAAATGAGATTAAAACAAGGGTTTTTTTTAGGAAAATTTTCTGTGTAAAATTATTGAAATTATTTGTGGAATTCTAAATATAATTATGTCATATCTAGACCCAGGCATATATGACATAGCAACCATAAGGTGAAACATAACAAAATTGATTATTTTTTATATTTTATTTGAAAAGTAACTTTTTACTATGTTACACCTAATTGTCTTTTTCCAGATGTAGATCTCTAGAAAGCTGTAACATTATTGTAAATACTTCTAACGAAAAAAAATTTGAAACAAAATTTATCCCCAAATAAGAATGATCTTTTCTGTAAGCATAAAATGATAAATTTTAACCTGTAAATTCAAGATATTATGATGGATAGAACATTTTTCTATATGCAGTATTATAACTTCAAATAAGTGGCAAGAAGAATTATCAAGGAAATCGATTTTTTAAAAAAATTGCCTGTAGAAGGTAACTACAGAGGATAGGGTGCTAAATGTCATCCATTTTATCTATTTCTACTTTTAACAATAACATCCTTTTTGTCTCTATTTCTATGTCACACTTTAAAATGTGAGTTAAAAAATATGTTTTCATTTTCCTATGTCTTTAATAATGACTTTCTATTTGATCAAACAAGCCACACTTCAATTTGATTGCTTACAAAAAGCACCACAAATCAGTTAGAATACTGGCTAGTTCTTTCAAATACAAAATGGATCTAAGGTTTGTCAATTTTGTATTTTGACCACTTTTTCTCATGTGAAATTTTCAAGCTAGATTTTAAAGCAGTTGTTTCTACTTAGGCTTTCTAACACATTAATTTCTCAAAAACTATTTTTTATTGACTTTGATTTAAAAGATGAATATTCTGTACCCCTGTAATACTTTTTTCTTTTTAGCAAGTTTTGCTTTTATCTCTTTAAAAAAAATTTTTATTTTATATTGCCGTATAGTTGATTTACAATGTTATGTTTGTTTCAGGTGTACAACAAAGTGATCCAGTTATACATATACATATATTTATTCTTTTTCAGATTATTTTCCCATTTAGGCTGTTACAGAATATTAGGTAGAGTTCTCTGTGCTATACAGTAGGTCCTTGTTGATTATCTATTTTATTTATAGTTATGTGTATATGTTAATCCCAAACTCTTAATTTTTTATTGACTTTGATTTAGAAGATGAATATTCTATACCCTGTAGTACTTTTAAGGGAAGAATAGATCATTTTATAATTAGTCAGTGGGAAACTGATATAATTTATAATCACTCTTCAAGGTAGATTTACTAACTTAAGCTCTGACATTTTAATGTTCAGACTTTTGTTTTTGGTAAATCAAAACTCTGTTTATAACCGTGGATTTTTTTTCTGCTTTGAATATTAAGAAACTTAAATTGTATTTTTCAGGTTCTGATTTCACAATCATCATTTGCCTGATTCTTTAACTGTTTATCATATGTGCTTCACTTTCATAGTTTGGAAACTGGCTAGGTGACATTAAAGAAAGTAATAATATTTTTAACTTAAAATGGTTAGTTGTTACAACAGAGCCCCTTTCTTTTCCTATTGAAAGATCTGCTTTTAGGAATAAATGCTGTGAATGAGGCCTCAGTTTCATTAAAATCTGTAAAATCTTTCAGCCCTCTAAGGGTCTATGACTCTTTGATTTGATATTAGTATGAATACCTCATCATCTTTTTAGATAATGTATCTTACAACCCCAGGGACAGCACTGAGACTCCATTGTTTTTACATATATTTAATATATTCTTCTTGACCTGTAGGGTTTTTGTTGTTGTTGACTTCTTCCTTCTTGGCATGGACAGGACTTCTAGGCAGACTTGAAGGTTGCCCTAAAATAGTCCATTATCACTATGTAAGTTTCACTGATAAACAAATTTCTTAAAGACCTTAAGGAGAAATCTGCATTTCAGTTGACTTAGGATAATTTAATTCCTCAGTTAATTTTCTTTAGATAATATATTAGCAAAATTTGCTTGTCTGAATAACCTTCTTACCACCTACTGTAAACTAAAAGAATTGGGGCAAAGACTATTTTTTGTTTTGTTTTGTTTTATATAATAGGCATTTGTTGAAAAGTTGAATCAGTTGAGGTATTTAGTATGTATAGAATAGATGAATAAGATATTCATCAGCCTACAGAAAGTTTCTGCCCATAAGGAGCTCACAGCCTAATGGAGGGAGGCAATAATAAACAAGTATACTACAGTCTTCCTGTATATTGACCACTTACTCAATTGCCAGCTGTCTGCTCTCATGCAGAACTAGACTACCTATGTTTGAATGTTAATGTTGTCTTGAATAAATTACCCAATCTCCCTGTGCTTCAGATTCCTCACTTGTAAAATGAAGATAATAGTAGGCTGTACTAATCTTGAGAAACTTAAGTGAAATAATCCGGTCACAGAAAGACAAATACTGAATGTTTCTACTTGTATGACCTATTAAAATAGTCAAATTCATAGAATCCATCCAAGAACAGAAAGGTACTTGCCAGGGGCTAGAAGAAAAAGGAAATGGGCAGCTACTAATCAGTGGGCATCAATTTTAGTTAAGTGAGGTGAATAAGCTCTGAAGATCTACTGTACAACATTGTACCTGTAGTCAACGATAAAGTATCATATGGTTAAAAATTTGTTAAGAGGGTAGATCTCATGTTAAGTGTTCTTACCAAAATAAAATTACAATGTTTAAAAATAGTAGGCTATACTTCTTAGAGTAAGGACCATTAAGTTCTGTTGAGGACAAGGAGAAAGCTTGGAAAGGCCCAGAACATAAGATCACTTTGTACTTGTGGTGGAGTACCACTGCAGTGCTGAGTGAGGTCTTTGAAAACCAGGAGGTAGCATGAAGGAAAAGTAGGGTGGAATTACCCAAAGGGAGTGAGAAGGCACCTGGGTAGGGTAGAATAACACCCTCCCCCTCCATCCCAACGCCTGAAGATGTCCAGGTCCTGATGCCTGGAACCTGTGAATATGTTACCTAATGTGGCAAAGGGAACTTTACAGACGTGATTAAGATTCTTGGGATGCAAACAATAAATGCTGGAGAGGGTGTGGAGAAAAGGGAACCATTTTGCACTGTTGGTGGGAATGTAAATTGATACAGCCACTATGGAGAACAGTATGGAGGTTCCTTACAACACTAAAAATAGAACTACAATATGACCCAGCAATCCCACTACTGGGCATATACCCTGAGAAAACCATAATTCAAAAACAGTTGTGTACCACAATGTTCATTGTAGCACTATTTACGATATCCAGGACATGGAAGCAACCTAAGTGTCCATCAACAGATGAATGGATAAAAAAGATGTGGCACATATATACAATGGAATATTACTCAGCTATAAAAAGAAACGAAATTGAATTATTTGTAGTGAGGTGGATGGACCAAGAGTCTGTTATACAGAGTGAAGTAAGTCAGAAAGAGAAAAATAAATACCATATGCTAACACATATATATGGAATCTTAAAAAAATTAAAAAAAAAAGTTTCTGACGAACTTAGGGGCAGGACAGGAATAAAGATGCAGACGTAGAGAATGGACTTGAGGACACAGAGAGGGGGAAGGGTAAGCTGGGACAAAGTGAGAGAGTGATGGACTACCAAATGTAAAATAGATAGCTAGTGGGAAGCAGCTGCATGGCACAGGGAGATCAGCTCCGTGCTTTGTGACCACCTAGACGGGGGGGATAGGGAGACACAAGAGGGAGGGGATATGGGGGTATATGTATACATATAGCTGATTCACTTTGTTATACAGCAGAAACTAACATGTTAGAAAAAAAATTGAGATGGAGAGATTATTCATCCAATAATCTTGGACCCAGTGTAACCAAGAAAGTCAGATGTCAAAAGCAGAGGCTAGAATGATGTCTTTGCTGTCAGGGGGCCTTGAGCCAAGGAATGTGGGTAGCCTCTAAAATTTTGAAAAGGCAAAGAGTGGATTTCCCCTTAGAACCTCTGTGGAGAACTTAGTCCTGTTAACACCTTGATTTTAGCTCTGTAAGACTCATGTTAACTTCTTGCTCCAGAACTGTAAAATGATAAATTTGTGTTGCTTTAAGCCACTAAATTTGTGGTAATCTATAACAACAACAGTAGGAAACTAAGGTGCCACCAAAGGGTAAATAATGCCAAATTTATTTCAACTATAGCCAACCCTGCCTCTACATGTGGATAATTAAAATTATACAACTTTTTTTTTTTTTTTTTACTTAGGCTAGTTTTGCAATAATATATTTTAAAAAGATAAATTTTTTACTATGGATTCTTTTTTTTTTTTTTTATTAGTTTCTGCTTTATAACAAAGTGAATCAGTCATACATATACATCTGTTTCCACATCCCCTCCCTCATGCATCTCCCTCCCTCCCACCCTCCCCATCCCACCCCTCCAGGCGGTCACAAAGCACCGAGCTGATCTCCCTGTGCTCTGCGGCTGCTTCCCACTATCTATCTACCTTACGTTTGGTAGTGTATATATGTCCATGCCTCTCTTTCCCTTTGTCACAGCTTACCCTTCCCCTTCCCCATATCCTCAAGTCCATTCTCAAGTAGGTCTGTGTCTTTATTCCCGTTTTACCCCTAGGTTCTCCATGACATTTTTTTTTTTTTTTAAATTCCATATATATGTGTTAGCATACGGTATTTGTCTTTCTCTTTCTGACTTACTTCACTCTGTATGACAGACTCTAGGTCTATCCACCTCATTACAAATAGCTCAGTTTCGTTTCTTTTTATGGCTGAGTAATATTCCATTGTATATATGTGCCACATCTTCTTTATCCATTCATCCGATGATGGACACTTAGGTTGTTTCCAGCTCCGGGCTATTGTGAATAGAGCTGCAATGAACATTTTGGTACATGTCTCTTTTTGAATTATGGTTTTCTCAGGGTATATGCCTAGTAGTGGGATTGCTGGGTCATATGGTAGTTCTATTTTTAGTTTTTTAAGGAACCTCCATACTGTTCTCCATAGTGGCTGTACCAATTCACATTCCCACCAGCAGTGCAAGAGTGTTCCCTTTTCTCCACACCCTCTCCAGCATTTATTGTTTCTAGATTTCTTGATGATGGCCATTCTGACTGGTGTGAGATCATATCTCATTGTAGTTTTGATTTGCATTTCTCTAATGATTAATGATGTTGAGCACTCTTTCATGTGTTTGTTGGCAGTCTGTATATCTTCTTTGGAGAAATGCCTATTTAAGTCTTCTGCCCATTTTTGGATTGGGTTGTTTGTTTTTTTGCTATTGAGCTGCATGAGCTGTTTATAAATTTTGGAGATTAATCCTTTGTCAGTTGCTTCATTTGCAAATATTTTCTCCCATTCTGAGGGTTGTCTTTTGGTCTTGTTTATGGTTTCCTTTGCTGTGCAAAAGCTTTGAAGTTTCATTAGGTCCCATTTGTTTATCATTGTTTTTATTTCCATTTCTCTAGGAGGTGGGTCCAAAAGGATCTTGCTGTGATTTATGTCATAGAGTGTTCTACCTATGTTTTCCTCTAAGAGTTTGATAGTTTCTGGCCTTACATTTAGGTCTTTAATCCATTTTGAGCTTATTTTTGTGTATGGTGTTAGGGAATGATCTAATCTCATACTTTTACATGTCCCTGTCCAGTTTTCCCAGCACCACTTATTGAAGAGGCTGTCCTTTCTCCACTGTACATTCCTGCCTCCTTTATCAAAGATAAGTTGGCCATATGTGCGTGGGTTTATCTCTGGGCTTTCTATCCTGATCCACTGATCTATCTTTCTGTTTTTATGCCAGTACCACACTGTCTTAATTACTGTAGCTTTGTAGTATAGTCTGAAGTCAGGCAGCCTGATTCCTCCAGCTCCGTTTTTCGTTCTCAAGATTGCTTTGGCTATTCGGGGTCTTTTGTTTTTCCAAACAAATTTTGAAATTTTTTGTTCTACTTCTGTGAAAAATGCCAGTGGTAGTTTGATAGGGATTGCATTGAATCTGTAGATTGCTTTGGGTAGTAGAGTCATTTTCACAATATTGATTCTTCCAATCCAGGAGCATGGTATATCTCTCCATCTATTTATATCATCTTTAATTTCTTTCATCAGTGTCTTATAATTTTCTGCATACAGGTCTTTTGTCTCCTTAGGTAGGTTTATTCCTAGATATTTTATTCTTTTTGTTGCAATGGTAAATGGGAGTGTTTTCTTGATTTCATTTTCAGATTTTTCATCATTAGTGTACAGGAATGCCAGAGATTTCTGTGCATTAATTTTGTATCCTGCTACTTTACCAAATTCATTGATTAGCTCTAGTAGTTTTTCGGTAGCATCTTTAGGATTCTCTATGTATAGTATCATGTCATCTGCAAACAGTGACAGCTTTACTTCTTCTTTTCCAATTTGGATTCCTTTTATTTTCTTTTCTTCTCTGATTGCTGTGGCTAAAACTTCCAAAACTATGTTGAATAAGAGTGGTGAGAGTGGGCAGCCTTGTCTTGTTCCTGATCTTAGTGGAAATGGTTTCAGTTTTTCACCATTGAGGACAATGTTGGCTGTGGGTTTGTCATATATGGCCTTTATTATGTTGAGGCAAGTTCCCTCTATGCCTACTTTCTGCAGGGTTTTTATCATAAATGGGTGTTGAATTTTGTCAAAAGCTTTCTCTGCATCTATTGAGATGATCATATGGCTTTTCTCCTTCAACTTGTTAATATGGTGTATCACATTGATTGATTTGCGTATATTGAAGAATCCTTGCATTCCTGGAATAAACCCCACTTGATCATGGTGTATGATCCTTTTAATGTGCTGTTGAATTCTGTTTGCTAGTATTTTGTTGAGGATTTTTGCATCTATGTTCATCAGTGATATTGGCCTGTAGTTTTCTTTCTTTGTGACATCCTTGCCTGGTTTTGGTATCAAGGTGATGGTGGCCTCGTAGAATGAGTTTGGGAGTGTTCCTTCCTCTGATATTGTTTGGAAGAGTTTGAGAAGGATGGGTGTTAGCTCTTCTCTAAATGTTTGATAGAATTCGCCTGTGAAGCCATCTGGTCCTGGGCTTTTGTGTGATGGAAGATTTTTAATCACAGTTTCAATTTCAGTGCTTGTGATTGGTCTATTCATATTTTCTATTTCTTCCGGAGTCAGTCTTGGTAGGTTGTGCATTTCTAAGAATTTGTCCATTTCTTCCAGGTTGTCCATTTTATTGGCATAGAGTTGCTTATAGTAATCTCTCATGATCTTTTGTATTTCTGCAGTGTCAGTTGTTACTTCTCCTTTTTCATTTCTAATTCTACTGATTTGAGTCTTCTCCCTTCTTTTCTTGATGAGTCTGGCTAATGGTTTGTCAATTTTGTTTATCTTCTCAAAGAACCAGCTTTTAGTTTGGTTGATCTTTGCTATCGTTTCCTTCATTTCTTTTTCATTTATTTCTGATCTGATCTTTATGATTTCTTTCCTTCTGCTAACTTTGGGGGTTTTTTGTTCTTCTTTCTCTAATTGCTTTAGGTGCAGGGTCAGGTTGTTTACTCGAAATGTTTCCTGTTTCTTAAGGTGGGATTGTATTGCTATAAACTTCCCCCTTAGAACTGCTTTTGCTGCGTCCCATAGGTTTTGGGTCGTCGTGTCTCCATTGTCATTTGTTTCTAAGTATTTCTTAATTTCCTCTTTGATTTCTTCAGTGATCACTTCATTATTGAGTAGTGTATTGTTTAGCCTCCATGTGTTTGTATTTTTTACAGATCTTTTCCTGTAATTGATGTCTAGTCTCATAGCATTGTGGTCGGAAAAGATACTTGATACAATTTCAATTTTCTTAAATTTACCAAGGCTTGATTTGTGACCCAAGATATGATCTATCCTGGAGAATGTTCCATGAGCACTTGAGAAAAATGTGTATTCTGTTGTTTTTGGGTGGAATGTCCTATAAATATCAATTAAGTCCATCTTGTTTAATGTATCATTTAAAGCTTGTGTTTCCTTATTTATTTTCATTTTGGATGATCTGTCCATTGGTGAAAGTGGGGTGTTAAAGTCCCCTACTATGATTGTGTTACTGTCGATTTCCCCTTTTATGGCTGTTAGTATTTGCCTTATGTATTGAGGTGCTCCTATGTTGGGTGCATAAATATTTACAATTGTTATATCTTCTTCTTGGATCGATCCCTTTATCGTTATGTAGTGTCCTTCTTTGTCTCTTCTAATAGTCTTTATTTTAAAGTCTATTTTGTCTGATATAAGAATTGCTACTCCAGCTTTCTTTTGATTTCCATTTGCATGGAATATCTTTTTCCATCCCCTTACTTTCAATCTGTATGTGTCTCTAGGTCTGAAGTGGGTCTCTTGTAGACAGCATATATATGGGTCTTGTTTTTGTATCCATTCAGCCACTCTGTGTCTTTTGGTGGGAGCATTTAGTCCATTTACATTTAAGGTAATTATTGATATGTATGTTCCTATTCCCATTTCCTTAATGGCTTTGGGTTCGTTATTGTAGGTATAGTCCTTCTGTTGTGTTTCTTGCCTAGAGAAGTTCCTTTAGCATTTGTTGTAAAGCTGGTTTGGTGGTGCTGAACTCTCTCAGCTTTTGCTTGTCTGTAAACGTTTTAATTTCTCCATCAAATCTGAATGAGATCCTTGCTGGGTAGAGTAATCTTGGTTGCAGGTTTCTCTCCTTCATCACTTTAATTATGTCCTGCCACTCCCTTCTGGCTTGTAGAGTTTCTGCTGAGAGATCAGCTGTTAACCTGATGGGGATTCCCTTGTGTGTTATTTGTTGTTTTTCCCTTGCTGCTTTTAATATGATTTCTTTGTGTTTAATTTTTGACAGTTTGATTAATATGTGTCTTGGCATATTTCTTCTTGGATTTATTCTGTATGGGACTCTCTGTGCCTCCTGGACTTGATTAACTATTTCCTTTCCCATATTAGGGAAGTTTTCAACTATAATCTCTTCAAATATTTTCTCAGTCCCTTTCTTTTTCTCTTCTTCTTCTGGAACCCCTATAATTCGAATGTTGGTGCGTTTAATGTTGTCCCAGAGGTCTCTGAGACTGTCCTCTGTTCTTTTCATTCTTTTTTCTTTATTTTTCTCTGCATCAGTTATTTCCACTATTTTATCTTCCACCTCACTTATCCGTTCTTCTGCCTCAGTTATTCTGCTATTGATCCCATCTAGAGTATTTTTCATTTCATTTATTGTGTTTTTAATCGATGCTTGATTCATCTTTAGTTCTTCTAGGTCCTTGTTAACTGTTTCTTGCATATTGTCTATTCTATTTCCAAGATTATGGATCTGGGAAATAGAATCTTGGATCAGCTTTACTATCATTATTCTGAATTCTTTTTCAGGTAGACTGCCTATTACCTCTTCATTTGTTAGGTCTGGTAGGTTTTTATCTTGCTCCTTCACCTGCTGTGTGTTTTTCTGCTTTCTCATTTTGCTTATGTTACTGTGTTTGGGGTCTCCTTTTTGCAGGCTGCAGATTCGTAGTTCCCGTTGTTTTTGGTGTCTGTCCCCCGTGGCTAAGGTTGTTTCAGTAGGTTGTGTAGGCTTCCTGGTGGGGGGGACTAATGCCTGTGTTCTGGTGGTTGAAGCTCGATCTTGTCTTTCTGGTGGACAGGTCCACGTCTGGTGGTGTGTTTTGGGGTGCCTGTGGCCTTATTATGTTTTTAGGTATCCTCTCTGCTAATGGGTGGGGTTGTGTTCCTGCCTTGCTAGTTGCTTGGCATAGGGTGACCAGCACTGTAGCTTGCTGGTCGTTGACTGAAGCTGGGTGCTGGTGTTGAGATGGAGATTCCTGGGAGATTTTCGCTGCTTGATATTATGTGGAGCTGGGAGGTCTCTTGTGGACCCGTGTCCTGAAGTTGGCTCTCCCACTTCAGAGGCACAGCACTAACTCCTGGCTGCAGCACCAAGAGCCTTTCATCCACCCGGCTCAGAATAACAGTGAGAAAAAGTAGAAAGAAATAATTAGTAGAAGAAAGAAAGAGAGATTGAAAGAAAGGAAGAAGGGAAGTAAGGAAGGAAGGAAGAAAGAAAGAAAGGAGGGAGGGAGGAAGGATGGAAAGAAAGGAAAGAAAGGAGGGAGGGAGGGAGGAATGAAAGCAAAAGGAAGAGTGAATGGAAGAAGAGAGGGAGGGAGGGAGGAAGGAAAGAAAGAAAGAAAGACAGGAGAGAGGGAGGGAGGGAGGAAGGAAAGAAAAAGAAAGTGGAAAGAAGAAGGGTGGGAGGGAGGGAGGGATGGAGGAAAGAAAAAGAAAGAAGGAAAGGAGGAGCGGAGGGAGGGAGGGAGGAAGGGAAGGGAGGAAAAAAAGAAAGAGCAGGTAAAGTAAAATAGAATAAAGTATGAAATATAGTAGCGTTATTAAAATTAAAAAGTAATTATTGAAAAAAAACACGGACCGAAAGAACCCTGGGACATATGGTGGAAGCAAAGCTATACAGAGAGAATCTTACACAGAAGATTACACATACACATTCACAAAAAGAGAGCAGGGGGAAAAATCAAAAATCTTGCTCTCCAAGTCCACCTCCTCGATTTGGGATAATTCGTTGTAAAAAGAGGAAAAGGGCGAAAAGTCTGAAATCTTGCTAAGTCCACCTCCTTAATTTGAGATAATTCGTTGTAAAAAGAGGGGGAAAAAAAGGGGGGAAAGTCTTAAATCTTGTCCTCAAGGACCACTTCCTCAATTTGGGATGATTCGCTGTCCATTCATGCACTCCACAGACGCAGGGCACATCAAATGGACCGTGGAGCTTTAATCCGCTGCCTCGGAGGCTGCACAGAGAGATTTCCCTGTCTCTGCTCTCACAGCTCCCGGGTCTCAGCCTTGGACCTGGCCCCGCCTCTGCGCGTAGGTCGCCGGAGGGCGTCCGTTCTTCGCTCAGACAGGACGGGCTTAAAGGAGCCGCTGATTCGGGGGCTCTGGCTCACTCAGGCAGAGGGGAGGGAGGGGAATGCCCTCTCCTCGCGCACCAGGCAACAAAAGGGAAAAAAGTCTCTTGCCTCTCCGGTAGCTCCAGACCCTTTCCCCGGACTCCCTCCGGGCTAGCACTAACCCCTTCAGGGTCTCTTCCTGCCGCCAGCCCCAGACCTCTCCCTGCGCTCCGACTGAAAGCCGATACCCGAGCCTCAGCTCCCAGCCCCGCCCGCCCTGGCGGCCGAGCAGACAAGTCTCTCGGGCTGGTGTGTGCCTGAGGGCACCGATCCTCTGTGCCAAAATCTCTCTGCTTTGCCCTCCACACCCCTGTTGCTGTGCTCTCCTCCGCTACTCCGAAGCTTTCCCCCTCCGCCACCTGCAGTCTCCGCCCTCGAAGGGGCTTGTAGTGTGTAGAAACCTTCCCTCCTTCACGGCTCCCTCCCACTGGTGCAGGTCCCGTCCATATCCTATTGTCTCTGTTTATTCTTTTTTTCTTTTGACCTACCCAGGTATGTGGGGAGTTTCTTGCCTTTTGGGGGGTCTGAGGTCTTCTGTCAGCGTTCAGTAGGTGTTCTGTTGGAGTTGTTCCACGTGTAGATGAATTTCTGATGTATCTGTGGGGAGGAAGGTGATCTCCGCGTCTTACTCTTCCGCCATCTTCCTCCGGCTCCTCTACTATGGATTCTTTAAAACCATACTTAACCGTACTTTGCATGGTAATTGCTTACATAACCACTTAATGTTTCCTAGCAGAGTGTAAGTTTGATGAGAGCAGAATCTCATTCTGATTTGTTTCTGTTTTCCTCATAGCTCCAAGAGGTGGTCTTTATAAAAGTAATACCCACTCATAATAACATAGAACATTAGAGATAAAATGGTACATTCTGGTTCTGAGTTTGAATTCTTCAGTGCATTTCTCTTTCTTCATCTTTAAGATGATGATAATAAGGTACCTACCATATGTTATTGTGAGAATTAAAAAGAAATATATAATTTTGTAAACTGAAACATTATGAAACATTATCATTCCCAGGGAGAAAGAGGGGTGTGTGTGTTTTGTGTGTGTGTGTGTGTGTGTGTGTGTGTGTGTATGTATATACACACATATATATAATCTGAAATACGTACGTTTAATAATAATTAGAATGATAAAAAATTTTGCTTATATTCTTAAACGGGGCTAGATAAGAAAATGTATTTCAGAGAAAAAGAGTAACAGAACACAAGTCATGGTATATTTCCAGAATAATATTAAAATAAACCTATGTGTTTGCCAGGGGAATCTCTACTATCCATGAATCTCAGTTAATAAAAATGCCAGAATAATAAGTAAAGGCAGTGTTGGTGTATTTCTTTGGCATCAGTAACGTTAGTAATCATTTATAATAAAGATTCATTCCATTAGGTCAGGTGCTCTTACTAGTTTATGACATTTCTCTACCGGTGCCACTAAAATCGTAACTCTGGACCAGTGATTAGCCTGTGATAACTCAATCTCAGAATCCCAATTTGAGGATCTGCTTCCTAGAGCCACTCCTAGTACCAATTACTATATTAGTTAAGGCCCTGGCAAGAAACAGATGATGCACTTAAAAGGGACAATTGAAGAGAATTTAATGAAGGAACTATGTATTTATAAATTGTGGGTGGGATTAAGGGAAACCAACAAGATATACTGTAACACCCTGGGGCTCGCAGGGTAGCGACGGTGGGAAGCCTTTACCATATGTAGAATTGAAGGGAAGCGGTTTGAGGAGTCGGGACACTTAACGGACCCCGAAGGAGAGAGCCACTCATTAGAAGCTGAAACCTTCCATAGAGGAATGCTAGCACTGCCAGGGAGGTCTAGCAGGAGAGGGATCCAGGATAATAAATATTCTCTCCTGCCCCCTGATTTCTTGCTGGTGCTTCCTATTGGCTAAACATACCTGTAAGTGAGGGACAAAGAAATCTGGTTGATACAGTCCACAGAAGTCAGCCTCTAAGGGCACAGAGTTGGGCCAAGAAATGCAGAGAGTGGATTCATGCATCAAATGGAAACGGTTTAGCTCACAAGCCCACCCTTTCTGGCTTGAAGTCCATGCTATTTCTATAGTAACACCTTTCCTACAACTAATAATACGTGCTACTCACTTTTCTAGACATACCACTTAAGGAATTTTTTTAAAGTTTGCTATTTTCTTTAGAATTGAAAAAATGTTACGTAGATTCTAAGTATTTGATTACCACTATATAACTGCTAGGAATCAAATAACAGTATTTGAGAGCTGTGATTAAAAGCCAAAGACAGTTGAACATTGTGATTGCATAATCTAACCTCACTTTGCTTTTCTGAATTAAAGAAGCAGAGATTAGAAAGGGATATCAAAGCTAGGAGACAGCAACAGAAGTTAGAAATTAAAGTATACTCTTCTATTTTAGATGAAGGTTCACCCCCAAAATTTAGATGTACACTCATGGTTATAGTTTTCACCTAGCCATTTAAGACATGTAGAATGTTTTGCTAATTTAAATTTACATTTTACCAAGAATAATGAGTTTGAATTGAATTATACATATTTAATATGCATAATGTGATTTTTTTTCAGAAATAGTTGTTGCTGAAAGTGTGGTTGTTATTAAGAAATTACTGCAAATGCAACCTGTACAACATGGTGAAATTATTAAACATATGGCCAAACTCTTGGACAGTATCACTGTGAGTACCAATTAAGAGATCTTTGCTTTTAGTACCAATTCAGCCGAATTTTATTCAGTAAATTATGGTTTTGTTAAAATAAACAGACATACTGAAGTATAATGGTAAAGAGAACTGAACTCTCCTTGTTCTAAGATTCCACACTGTTGTGGAAGGGAATCACAAATCTGAAAAAAGGGAAGGATTCAATAAATACTGCAGTATTGGCTTGGAATTGGAGATATCAATGTGAACTTCATGGGTTTTTATATAGATAGCTAGATGTGTTGGAGTGTATATGCATGTATGTGTGTGTCTACACATTTGTATGTACACATATGCATTCGTACATGAGTATACAAACATCTGTTTCCTAATGCTGTCCTTTAAGAGGGCCTACATGCAATAATAACCCCAGTACCACTGAGCACACCTAGTGCCCAGATCTTGTTTTTTTTCTTTTAATTGAGGTATAATTTTATACCATAAAATTCACCCTTTTAAGTATATAACTCAGTGGGTTTTGGTATATTCACAAGGTTGTGCAACCATGACCACTCTGTAATTCCAGAACGTTTTCATCATCCCTAAAATCAAGTTCCTAACGTGAAACTCCTGATCCTTCCGTTACTGCAGCCACTGACCACTAATCTACTTTCTGTCGCTATGGATTTGCTTATTCTGGACATTTCATACAAATAGAATTATATAATAAGTGGCCTTTTGTGTCTGGCTTTTTTCTTTTTTTTTTAATTTATTTATTTCTTTTTGGCTGCTTGGGTCTTCGTTGCTGTGTCCAGGCTTTCTCTGGCTGTGGCAAGCGGGGGCCACTCTTCCTTGAGCGGGCTTCTCATTGTGGTGGCCTCTCTTGCTGCGGAGCACAGGCTCTAGGCATGCGGGCTTCAGTAGTTGTGGCACATGGGCTCAGTAGTTGTGGCTTGCAGGCTCTAGAGCGCAGGCTCAGTAGTTGTGGCACATGGGCCCAGTTGCTCCACGGCATGTGGGATCCTCCCGGACCAGGGCTCGAACCTGTGTCCCCTGCATTGGCAGGCGGACTCCCAACCACTGCACCACCAGGGAAGCCCTGGCTTTTTTCACTTAGAGTGTTTTCAAGGTTCATGCATGTTGTAGAATGTAGTACTGCATCTCCTTTTATGGTAGACTTTGGTTTTTAAATTCCATTTGGCATTTAAAGGAACCAGGGCTCCTTAGAGAAATGGCTGATTTCTGAGCTAGGGCAAGGAAAGAAGATAATCTTGGAACATCTTGTTGGGCCATAAAAACAAGACAGTGCTCACAGAATGGTAGAGACGTGTCAGAAAGATACAAGAGCCAGCTTAAATGAGCCCCTACTGGCTAATTTGAGCAACAAAATAAATGATGGTAAAAAGATTATAACCTATTGAATAGGGTAAGAATCTCTGAATCCACACTTGAATGGATGAATTAATGAATGAGTAAGGAGAAAGGGAAGTTCTTCCTTACAATGCAAAAACAACTAATAATTGTAGAAGAACAAACGATGGAATTAGAATAGCCATCACAACAGTAATAGATTCACGTGAGAATCATTAACAAATGCTGAAAGCTAGGGGGTGAAAATTTGAGTAGTAACAGGATATTTGCAGTTTCAAGGTATAAATAACCTCATAAGTTATTCTTAATTTAAAAGGGCAAATTATTGACTTTTGACTTTACAGCGGAGAAGCCTAGCAGACACTACCTGAACCAAATGAACATAGTTATCATTGCCAGAAGTGGGATTATGTACCTTCTGATAAGATACACCGAATAGAACTCAGCATCAAGTCTGTTGAATTCCTGCCAAAAGTGAATAACTTGAATCTAATCATGAGACAAAACCAAATGAGGGTATTCTACAAAATAATTGTCTTACAGTCTTTAAAAATGCTAATATCATAAAATGGAAAGAAAAACTCAGGAACTTTTGCAGGTTAAAAGAGATTAGAAGGATATGACAACTGTATGTAACATAATTTTGGATTTTCTTTTGCTATAAAGGATTTTATAGGGATAATTGGAAAAATCTCAATAAAATCTTTAGAATAGTTCATAGTATTGATTCAGTGTTCAGTTTCCTGGATTTTAAATAATTCTACTGTGTTTATTATATAAGAGCATTCCTTTTTTTAGGAAGTTTACACTGAAGTATTTCAGAGTATTAGGGCATATCTACAACTTTGAGTGATTTGGAAACCAAAATGTGTTTGTATATGTAGAAAGCTAGAGCAAATGTAGTAAAATGTTAACATTTGGGAAATGTGGGTGAAGGGTATTCAGAAATTCTTTTTATTCTTCTTGCAAGTTTTCTATACATCTGAAGTTGTTTAAAAATTAAATTAAATTAAAAAATAAATATTAATTTGTGCTCTGTCACATTACATGTCCTTACATTAATATCGCTGTACATCACTTTGCCCATCACTTTGCCCACCAATATAAAATGGTGAGGGTAAAAGAATCTATGTTATTGAAAGTATTGTGTTAGTTAGGAAATGTAAAGCTCTTAGAACATTGCCTGGCACACAGCACCGTGTGTTAGTTGTTATTGTTATTTGTGTCCTGTTTCATTCTCTTCTTCCTTTAGAACTAAAGTTTTCGGAAGAATTACCTGAAAAGAATTTTATTTCCTTACCTTCAATTCGTCAACCCATCACAGTCTGATTTTGTCTCTCCACCACTCCACTACTTCTGCTTTTGCAAGGTCATTGACTATCTCCTTTTATTAAATCCAGTGGATAATTTGCTGTCCACATCTTTCTTGATCTTTCATTAGCATTTGATTTCACTGACCACTGCTTCCCTTTTGAGACATTCTCTCCATTGCTTCTGCTGGTTTTTCTTCAAACTCTTCTCCATTGTGTTTGTCTTTTACTCTGCCTGTCCCTTGAATGTTGGTTAGTTTGACAGCTAATGTTCTCTAACTAGAGGGGTTGTTGTTTAAGGAGGGGGCAGTATATTACAGTCAGCCCTCATATTCATAAGTTTTGCATCCACAGATTCAACCAACCGGGGGTGGAAATTTTGATCCAGGTTGGTTGAATCTGCATATGCAAAACCTGCGACTGCATGTTTTTTGAAAAAAAATCTGCGTGTAAGTGGACCCATGCAGCCCAAACCCCTGTTGTGCAAGGGTCACCCTTCTTCCTTGTTTGAAGATGGGGTAATCTATACTCAGAGTCTGTTCAGAGGGATCATATTTGTATAGTTAAAGGTAATAGATGGCTAGGTTTGGAGCCTAGTAGTCAGGACCAATTTTTAATCTCTCTAGTGGCAAAGTTTTCTTTCCTTCAGAGTGTTATTAAAGCTTGCAGGGCAGTTACACATTTATCTTAAAGCTAAGAATAATACTCACAGGGTCACTTAGCATCTGATCTTCTACCACATTCTCACCACTGTTCTTTTTCTTCATATCTACTGTTATTGTTGATTAATCATCAAAGTCAGGACTTATTACAAAGACTGTGTATGAGAGGTTAAGAGAGTGGATTTGAAAACCAGATGAGTTGTGTTCAAATTTAGTCTCTGCCTTTTACTTGCTTTGTGATCTTAAGCAATACTTGGCTTCTCCCTGCTCAAGTTTTCTTCTCTGTAAAATGGGAACCGTAGTACTAATAACTATAGATCTCTTGTGAGGAATAAATGAGTCAACATATTTGAAACACTTAAAACAGAGCTTCGTGTAAGCTGTAATTATGATTATGGCTATATTTAAAGTTTTTGAGGAAGACAGACAATGATAAGGTTTGAATTTAGTAAGCATCCTTGTTGCTTCAATTCTATTTTACTAATTTATTTAACATAACTCCTCTAGTGCTAATCATCTGCCAGGCACTATTCTAAGCAACTTAAAAATATAAATCATTAATTTTAATAACAACTCTGAAAGGTAGGTTCTATTCTATATATTTTACATAAAAGAAAACTGAGGCACAGAGAGGTTAAGTAACTTGCCTAAGGTCACATATCTACTAGGTCTGCTTTCTTTTTTTTTTCTTTTTTTTTTTTTTTTTTTTTTTTTTTTTTTGCGGTACGCGGGCCTCTCACTGTTGTGGCCTCTCCCGTTGCGGAGCACAGGCTCCGGACGCACAGGCTCAGCGGCCATGGCTCACGGGCCCAGCCGCTCCGCGGCATGTGGGATCTTCCCGGACCGGGGCACGAACCCGTGTCCCCTACATCGGCAGGCGGACTCTCAACCACTGCGCCACCAGGAAAGCCCGGTCTGCTTTCTTAACCAATACATCATGCTGTATCTGTTTTCCATTTCTAGTCTCTCTTTTTTGTGTTCAATTCACTTGCCTACTCAGTGACCTGGCCAGGACTTTATTTTTGTTTCCTTTTGATTCCCCTAAATCACTGAGAAATTAGGGATTAGATTGGTCCATATTTGCCCATATGTGAAACAAATGTTTGACATTATTTGTCAGTGATCTATTGATGGGAGATAAGAGGGTAAAGCCTTTTCCTCAAGTCTACTGAGATAGACATCCAGCATCCCTGTGTACCAAGCATCAAATTTCAGTAGTATTTTTAGTCATTGTAACAATCACAAATACTCCTACAGGTATTTAGATACCTTTTAGACAAGTGTTACATCATCTAGTAAGAACCACTTTTCTAAGCAAGAACTAATGAACCACAGCAGTGAACTCTAGATTGGGGAAATCAAAGAATAGAGATACACAAATATATGTATATATTTATACACATAATTAAAATGTATAAAGATAGACTAGGAATGTCTAACAAAAGTGCTGAGAACTCTTGAAAAAGAAGGGCCATAATATAAGGGAAATTCTAATAATCTGGAACTAAAAATATTGAACAATCTTAGAAAATCCAGGGGTAGGATGGGATTGGGGCAGAATAAATGTGTTTTGAAGGTCTCATGGGAGGAAGAGAGGGGAGAGAAGTGAAATTATTTTTGTATTCTCATCTTGTGTTTAAAAAGTAGCAAGGTGCCCCCCACCTCCTGGCACACCAGCCTGTCTCCCCTCCCCAGCCCTGACGGGCGGGCAGGCTGCCTGAGGAAGCGGGAGGGGAGGGCTGGCCCGGTCGGCAGGCAGACGACGATGCGGAGCTTCTGCATGGCCCCCAGCTGCACGCGGAAGAGCACGCAGTCGGACCTGGCCTTTTTCAGGTTCCCGCGGGATCCAGCCAGATGCCAGAAGTTAGTGGAGAATTGTAGGAGAGCCGACTTAGAAGTCAAAACGCCTGATCAACTAATTTAACATTACCGGTTGTGTGCCAAACACTTTGAGACTTATATGATCCATAGAACTAGTCCTTAGAGGGCAGTTCTTCAAGATAATGCAATACCAACAATATTTGATCTTACCGACCATTTGAATAATCCACACAGACACAGAAAAAACGAATAAAAGAATTGAGTGAAGATGAAATCAGGACACTGAAACAGAAGAAAATTGATGAAACTTCTGAACAGGAACCAAAACATAAGGAAATAAACAACAGCAATGCTCAGGACGCCAGTGCAGAAGAAGGGGGTGAAGAGCAGGATGAAGACTTTTACCTTTAAGCCTTGAAGAGAAGGAAAACAAAGAATACTTAAAATATTTATTTGAAATTTTAATTCTTATGGGAAACAGAACATACCTCTGGATGGATATGAAGCTGATGAAATCCCAGAAGGTCTCTTTACTCCTGATAACCTTCAAGCACTGCTGCAGTGCCGGATCAGTTCTGGTGAAGAGGTCCTGAGAAGGCACTTTGAGACAACGGCAGTTAACACATTGTTCTGTTTGAAAACACAGCAAAAACAGATGCTAGAGATCTGTGAGAGCTGCATTTGGGAAGAAACCCTCAGGGAAGTGGGAGACTCTCCCTTCTTTTCCATCGTCACTGATGACGTGGTGGGCATAGCAGGGGAAGTGCACCTGCCTGGGTTGGTGAGGTTTGTTGACGAAGCTCACAGCCTGAGAGAGGAATTTGTGGGTTTCCTGCCTTATGAAGCCGATGCAGAAATTTTGGCTGTGAAATTTCACACTACGATAACTGAGAAGTGGGGATTAAACATGGAGTACTGTCGTGGCCAGGCTTACATTGTGTCCAGTGGGTTTTCTTCCAAAGTGAAAGTTGTTGCTTCTAGACTTTTAGAGAAATATCCCCAAGCTATCTACACACTCTGCTCTTCCTGTGCCTTAAATACGTGGTTGGCAAAATCAGTGCCTGTTACGGGAGTATCTGTCATATTAGGAACAATTGAGGAAGTTTGTTCTTTTTTCCATCAATCACCACAACTGCTTTTAGAGCTTTACAATGTACTTTCTGTCCTCTTTCAGAACAGTGAAGAAAGGGGCAAAGAACTGAAGGAAATA
The DNA here is from genome assembly GCF_949752795.1 of Hyperoodon ampullatus. Lineage (NCBI taxonomy): Eukaryota > Metazoa > Chordata > Mammalia > Artiodactyla > Ziphiidae > Hyperoodon > Hyperoodon ampullatus. The sequence goes on from NC_136917.1 coordinate 114,047,570, forward strand.
TGCTATTCTCAGTGGACAGGCAGGCATGATGTGTTTGGAATCTTAGTGGACCTCCTACAAGCACTTGTGTTGTGTTTAGATGGTATAATTAGTGACACAAATGTTAGATGGAATAACTGTATAGCTGGCCGAGCATTTGTACTCTGTAGTGCAGTAACAGATTTTGATTTCATCGTTACCATTGTTGTTCTTAAAAATGTTCTATCTTTTACAAGAGCCTTTGGGAAAAATCTTCAGGGGCAAATCTCCGATGCCTTCTTTGCAGCCAGTAGTTTGACTGCAGTGCTGCATTCACTAAATGAAGTGATGGGAAATATCGAAGTTTATCATGAATTTTAGTTTGTGGAAGCCACAAATTTGGCAACCAAACTTGATATTCAGATGAAACTCCCAGGGAAATTTCGCAGAGCTCAGCACAGTGACCTGAAATCTCAGCTAACCTCTGCGAGTTACTAATAAACTCTTAAGTGTTCCAACAGTGAAACACATTATTCAGGGACTGAAAGATATATTCTCAGAACAACACCTCAAAGCTCTTAAATGCTTATCTCTGGTACCCTCTGTCATGGGACAGCTCAAATTCAATACATCAGAGGAGCATGATGCTGACATGTACAGAAGTGACTTACCTAATCCTGACATGCTCTCTGCTGAGCTGCATTGTTGGAGAATCAAGTGGAAACACAGAGGGAAACATATAGAACTTCCATCCACTATTTATGAAGCCCTTCATCTGCCAGACATCAAGTTTTTCCCTAATGTTTATGCATTGCTGAAGGTCCTATGTATTCTTCCTGTGACGAAGGTTGAGAATGAATGCTCTGAAAGTGGGCGAAATCATCTCAAAGCATACCTGAGGAACACTTTGACAGACCAAAGGTCAAGTAACTTGGCTTTGCTTAACATAAATTTTGATATAAAACACGATTTGGATTTAATGGTGGATACATATATCAAACTCTATACAAGTAAGTCAGAGCTCCCTACAGATAATTCAGAAACCATTGCACATACCTAAGAGACTTTTAAAATTGGCTTTCTCTTATATGTGATATTTGAAAAAATCTGTCAGAAATTTGAAAATATCTTACAGAAAAGTTGTAAGGTGTACGTAGGCCACTTAATCACTGAATATCTTGATCTGTAGGCCTCCCATTGAGTACATTAGTCATTGATAATCTGCCTGTTAAAATGGCCTGTTTGAACTCCCATACTTTGGAGACCTAACTGTTCTTCCAGAAGATAGCATTGAAAGTACCACGTTACACTCTGTGTGATCTCTGCTAATGGCACTTTGGAATTGTATTAGTTAAGTCATTTTAGACATAACATTTATCGCTGTGGATCCAGTTATCAGGGACTGAGTTATCAGTTCTTTGAAGAAATAAATTTTGAGGAGGTATGGGAGGAAGGAATACATTTATAAAACGTTACAATGAAGCTCATGACTGACCTTTGAATGGCAGGAGTTTTAAATATGCTGTTAAAAATCTGTAAGGGACAGTTAAGAAAATTATCAGACTGTAAGAGAAATGTGTGAGCTCGCCAAACAAGAATTTCAGTGTAGATTTTGTCTTTATCAAATGAAGTTAAAGGAACAAGTTATAGTTAAAGTTTGAATGGAAGAGCCTGCCATTGTTGTTCCACATCTGGTTGTTGCTGTTTACGTTCCTTTATTGAGCCTACATCCTCATAAGCTTTTTGAACACTTCTGTTTCATGGTCAAGACAGGATCAGAGGCCATGGATACTGACAACTGATTTGTTTGTTTTCTTGGTTTTTTTCCAAGACTGTATCTACTGCCTCATCTTGATTTACAAGCAAAACCTAGAAAAACTATGAAAATAAGTGTTTTGTAGTTTATCTAGGAATAATACAGAAAATATTGCTGTTATTTTTGAAAATCAATTTTGTATAGTTTATTTCAACCTAAATAAAATGTGAATTTTGTTTAAAAAAATAGTAAGGTGAAAATAGCTTATCTTGGGGTGAAAACAGTGGGTTTTGATAGGGAAAATAGTTAATTCCTTGTTTATAAAGAATGATGGAGAAATATGTGTCTGGTTATGAGAAAGAAATAGGAATGTGGAGTTCTGTATTCCCCATCATCTTGTGCAGAATTTAGTTAAAACTTGTGCTTTTTAGCTTGTTCTGCTCTTGTTAGAAACGAAGAGGTAAAGGCAAGGGAGTATTAGGGCTTCCAGGTGAATGCAGCTGCTTATACATGAAACCTGTGGTAGTAGTATATAAGACCCATATCAAGCAAACCACAGACTTCGTTGGAAGAAGAATTTGTTGTATTTGATTATGTCCCTGTGTGGGGCTCAGGAGAATGTTGGATTGCATCGACTTTCTCTACGGCAGTTGTTGGAATATTAGCCAAGTACATACTTTCTTACAAACCTATATAGCAAAGCTTGTTTTTCTGTTTTTGTCAGATAGAAGATAACTATTAGTGGAATACAAAATATGGTGGGAATTCCAAATTCACAAAAGGAAAAAAAGAAAACCAAAATGTAAAGTAAATAATAAATTTTTAAAAATTAAAATGAAAGAGTTAAAATCAAGAAGTAAGATGGAAGAGTAAAAATCAAATATATCCTACTCTGAATATGAGTGGATTGCATTCTCTCATTAGAAGACAGACTTCAAATTGGAATGAAAAACAAAAGCCAGATAGAGGCCATTTATAATTAAAACACCATAATCAAAGTGATAAAGGTTGAAAATAAGAAAGTAGGGAGAGAGACATTAAGTGAATATCAACAAGAATTTAAAATTAATTAAAGGCTTTTAACAGGATAAAATGGAACATTATAAAATGGAAAAAAAAAGACCCAATTTACAAAGAAATTAAGAAACATAAACCTATGTGCACAAAAAATATGGCAACCAAATAAATATGTAAATGAAAAATCTATTGGAAATGCAAGGAGAAATAGATAAAATACAGTTTTGGTGGGTGACTTTAATATGCTTGTCTCGAATTAGATATACCTCATAGATTTTTAAGTAAGATGTAGATGTAAGGACAGAGAAATTAAATAACAGAATCAATACTTGATATAGTAAATATAGCTAAAATCTTATACCACTTTTATGAATGTATCCTAGAACATTTACAAAAAGTCATTTACTTAGACATAAAGTAAACTTAAAGCTTTTATATTTTTTAACCTTAAGCAATAACATAAGAATTAAATATTTTAAAATGGTACCAGAGCAGTTGTGAAGCAAGAAATACACTTTTAAATTAAAGTTTAAAGAAAAAAATACAGGCTTTCCAAAAAGCACAGAAAAAGAAAATACTTTAGTCAAAATGTGTGGGGCATGGCTAAAGCTGTAACTGTCACCATTTTTAAAGTAAAGAGACCAAAAATAAAAGAATTTGATATTTGTCCTGAGACATTTGAAAAATAACAGTGAAAGAAAGCATAGAAACCTAAGAGGGATCAGAGATGATTGTGTAAAATGGAATACTAAATGAAGATAGTTGAAATTGATAAATACATCTTAAATGTGGTCCTTTGGAAGGATAATAAAGTAGAAAATCCCTCCTGATTCTGATAAGGTGGAGAGAAAGCAAAAGTAGACAAATTGGGACTGTGATATAGAAGAGATTAAAATAATTATAAGAAAATCTATATGCAGTTCTATAGCAAAAAAACCCGAACTTTTGGAGAATGAAAAGGTGATGAGTTTTTACCATTAACATACCTCAGGAAGCTGAAGTGCTTGAAGTGGGACAAGGAAGAAAGAAGCAAGATGGTTTGTGATGCATGACCCTAAAAATGGCCAGGGATTGGCGGCACAAGTTACTCCAGAAGAATGTGGTGAGGGGTGTAGCCAACAACAGCTTCAAATCAGAAGTGAATCCCCAGAATCTCTGCTCCAGTCAAGAGACCTATTCACAGAACAATGGCCATGTGGAAAAGAAAGTGGGCTTTATTAATCTGACCAAGCACTTGAGGACCTTTAAATGTGGGCACGTGATTCTAACACGAAGCCTGAGAGCCTTAAATGAGACCTCTTTCTTACTGAATCTCTGCCTATCTGACCTAAATCCTAGACCTCCTGGATTTTAGAAAGAGCCAGTCTGACCAGTGTCAGAGGACAAGAGTACACGATTGAGCATGTTTTCCCTCAGTACCTAAGCCACTTTATCAGGGCAAAATCCTGGGCTCATGTACCCTCTGGGAGGAGGAGGAACTGAGGTGACAGCTAGACCTCTTCCCACCGTGACCACCTTACTTATCCATAAAACCAGAGGTAAAAGGAAGTGGGAAAATGCCCCATGTGCATAAGTGTGGGAATAGGCAAGAAGATGGCCTAGATCTGCCCTGAAAAAAAAGGCTCGCTCTGGGGAAGCTGCAGGAGGCCTTAAGGGAGCCGTTGCACAGTGTGGCAAAAGAATAGGTGCAAAGGAATAAACTTTCATTTGATTAATGAGTAAATGAAACTCATTGATGTGAAATTGTTTGTCTCCATGATATATGTATCAGTCAGGAACCAGAACCAGTCTTCTTGCCTTGCTGGCCAGTATTCTTCCTAGAGTATAGCGCACTCATTGTCTCTGCCCAGTGCCCATGTCAAACTCTGGATCTAGACTTGGAGTTGCAGTCCTAGTTGTATCACTGACAAGCTGTGAGATGTTGGGCAAGTTTCTTATTTCCTTTGTGCCCCAGTTTCCTCATATATCAAGTGGGGATAATGGTAGAGTCTACTTCATAGGGCTTTTGTGATAACTGACTGAGAAAACAGGTAAGGTACTTAAAAACAATGCTGGTAAAACATGGTGGGAGCTCATTAGATGTTAGCTATGTAAGTTTTTAAAAAAGAGAACACAGATTTTATTGTATTCAAGACTTTGATTCCATTTGTTATGTAAGTGGCATAGTTGAAAATCTGAAAACTAAAATTTAAATTAATTCTGTATTTAAAATTCATTTATATTGAATAATTTATGTTGATAGGGCAGTCAACTGTCCTGATTGTGAATATATTTTATCCTTTGGAGTATCCTTCATTTGTAGTAAATACTGCTTTGGGAGCAAAGTTCTTCCAGAATGAAATGCACACTACCTGAGGATTGTTCTAAGAGTGTTTCACATTATCTTTAATGGGACAGGTGAGGGTTTCACATTATAAAAGAAGAGTTGAAAGATGTTATTTGGTAGACTACTGAGGAATACTGAAGTAGCGCCTTAGCCTTATGTACTCCGTGCCCGGGTACCTCATGAGCGCCTGCCATTTCACAAGTTAACTACACTTGCCCTGCCATCCCCACTTAATCCACACTCAGGTTTTCATGCATATTGAGTCCACATGCAGAATATTGAGTCTGATGTGCTGTTTGCATGCAGTTTGTTTAGATGTCTACTGATTTTGCCTTTGACAAATTTAAAGAAATAAAATCGATGTTTTTGCAGGATTTACTTTACACTGTTGCATTGTGCAGTGAGCTGGTATTGTAACACAATAGCTTTTAAATTGAACTACTTACAGAGTGATCTGTAAAATCTTTTAGATGTCTTTCTATAACTGTTGTGGTCAGCTAGGAAACATTATTTGTTTTTGCAGGCAAGTTAATGGGGTAAAATGGCAGTGGAAACTGCCTTCTGGTAGAAGGTTTAAAAAGTGCACTTAACCACTTGCTCAGGGCGTTTAGAATAAAGAATCAGGCAAAGTCATTTACAATCCAGTTTGTCTTCAAAAATATTGAAAAAAAAGTTCATAATGAAAGTATTATATGCATACATGTGTGTTATTAGTTTGGCCTTAGTTCCGTGTTCCTGTTTGTTCTGTTTGAAAAGACCGTGGAGGACAAAAAGTGACTAATTTTCTTACTTGCTCTTTTTTCAGTTGCTTCAAATCTTTGAAAATAGTGGCCATGGATTCATAGTATCAGTGGTGTACAAATAAGAGTCTTATAACTTAATTGGGAGAGAAAGGCAGGGCTGAAATTTGAAAATCTTATTCTGATTCCAGCCAAATGCACAAAAACATTGGGTTTGTCAGTTTTCTAAGCTTTTTAATGTCATCATGGAAAGATTGGTATCAGTATATTTATAGTGATATTATTTCCTGTTGTGAAGAAGTTTTCTATGTTTGTGTGTGTGTGTGTGTGTGTGTGTGTGTGTGTTTTATTTATTTGGTTGTGTCGGGTCTTAGTTGCGACAGGCGGGCTCCTTAGTTGCGGCTCGTGAGCTTCTTAGTTGCGGCAGGCAGGCTCCTTAGTTGCTGTTTTCTATGTTTTTAAACTAGAGATTTTCTTACTTAGTTCTGGACTCTCTGAATATGATCCTGGCCCCGCCCGCCCCCCCCACCACCACCTAGAGATTTTCATTGTGAGCCTTAGAACTTACTGATTTTTAATTTTTTAAAGAGTTATATTTTAAATGTATGCATTATGAATGTTTAGAGTATTTAAATATTATTATTTTAATCTTGATATATTAATGAATAGGAATATAAACAATCTCTTAGACCTTTTTGAGGTTGTCTTTTTAATTGCAAAGAAGTAAATAAATAAATAAGTGTATAACCAGAGGAAAATTACTTAAAGTGGGGAATAGATGTGATATGTCATAGAATTCTAATTTTTATACTGGTAATTTATAATAAAATATTTAAGAAAAATAAATCTAGCATAACTGAAATCTGAAGTTGCCCATATATTCTTATTTAGACATATCTTTCATGATGGCAGGCAACTTGAATTGCTTTGTCCTGGAGAATTTAATGTACCACTCAATTATTGTTCTTTAGCCCAATTTAAAATAATAGATTGGGAGTAAAGTCTTAATGCAGTGTAACCTTCGGAACATTAGAAATAGCCTCTTTCTTTCCAGAAATCAGTATACAGTAAGGATATCAGTTTTATCATACTACGTGAATAGATCTGTAATAGCATTTAGTATTTTACTCAATACTTATACTTAGTACTTACACTTATTATGTAAGTATACTGATTTCTTCTCTCTTACTCAACTTATTCTAATATTAATTTAAAGATGATACCGTTATCACATTATTTGAAAATGTATACTTGACTTTAAAGTTTTCTGATGACCTCATTCTCCTTCTGGTGAAAGACTTAGCGGTGTCTTAATAATTTTATGTTATTTCTTGAAATGGAAATTTCTTGAAATGAAAACAGTTTTGAAGGAATTCAAGGTGGTATATATTGTGATAAAATTCTAGCTGTGCAAAGGTCCTCATTCTCACTTCCTTAACAGTTGTACTGTGTACTGTGTACAGCTGTGAAACTATAATGCAAACATTAGGACTTTATTTGAGGAATTAGAAAAGGACTTCATAAAGAGTCTTATCTCTTCTTGTGATGCTACCTCTTAATGATAGCCATTGGCTTTTTCATTTATTATTAAAAGCAAATTTTCTATACTAGGTGAAAATGTTCACAGAAACTAATTTACATACCCCTTCAAATTCCTTTTGAAGGATATTGAAAGGGGGAGGATACAAATAAACAAATAGTAATAAAACTAATTTGCATGCTCTAAATAAAATGTTGGTCTTAATGGTGCTGGTGGAAGGTTTCCAATTTGTAACAAAGCATTTATTTTTAAGAAACAAATTATATGGAAATGTAGTTTATTGAAAATATATATAATGCCAAAATGCAGTATTGGACAGATTTATCTTATTCCCATTTCTATTGTTGATGACCAAATAATAGACCAGCATTCATGATTTTATAAGCAGGCCTTGATGATTTTGTCAGTTTTATTTATTTCCAGTGCTGCAGATATAGATACATAGAAGACAATAACAGTTTTGATTTGGAATCATAGTCTTTAATGGGTCTATTCCTTTTTCTGTATTGTCCATGGATTCTCAAAACGTGGTTTGCAGACCGCCTGTCTCCGGAATCATCTGTAATGCTTCATGAAGCATGGATTCCTGGACCCCATCACAGAACTACTGTCTTAGAACTGTTACCAAAACCCTACAGTTTTAGTCATAACCCTAGATGATTTTTATAGGCATCGAGGTTTGTGAACCAATGCCCTAGAGCAGAGGTCGGCGGACTTTTTCTGTAAATTGCTAGATAAGTAAATATTTTCAGCCTTACGGTCTTTGTTGCAACTACTCTTCTGCTATTATAGCACAGAAGCAGCAACAATGATAAATAAATGGGCATGGCCAGACAGATTTAGCCTAAGAATTGGTGGATCACTGTTAGAATCAAGATTCTAGACCAGTGGTTTTTCCTTTATGAATCTTTTCTTAAGCATTATCTCTGAAATCAGTTTTAATCAGAATTTCTGGTAACTGAAGAAAATTCATAAATACAGGAGGACTTCCTGGATATACGTTAAATGAATTAATAGATGATAAAACCTTTATAATATTTAAAGCCTTTTCTATGTTAATATTAAGGAGAGTATGATTATATTATTTGTAATATTTGTATATAATCTGCTTCTAATATTAGGTTCCTGTGGCTAGAGCAAGTATTCTTTGGCTAATTGGAGAGAACTGTGAACGAGTTCCTAAAATTGCCCCTGATGTTTTGAGGAAGACGGCTAAAAGCTTCACTGGTGAAGATGATCTGGTAAAACTGCAGATTTTAAATCTTGGAGCAAAACTGTATTTAACCAACTCCAAACAGGTAAGAGACTAATCCTTAGTCTACCTATGTGAAATCTACTTTCCTCTTTGCTCTGATACATTAGTCTGTTCAACAATTACCAGGTGCCTATTTCTTTTAAGGTTTTACTTTAGATGGTAGTGGTATAAAGAGATGAAATTCTGGTCTAGTAGAGGAGAAAAACATAAAAAAATGAAATAGTATGTGGTAAGTGCTATAATAGAAGTATTGTGATACAGTGGAACTCCAGAGGAGAAAGTTATTGAAAGTCTGAAATAGAAGGAGAGAGGTCAAAGTTTCATAAAGGATAAGACTCCTGACTAAGGGCTTGTAAGGAAAAGTTTACCATACAGAATAAGGAAAGAGGCGAGCAGGGGGTCAGAGTCATGAAACAGCTTGGTGCTTTCAGGAAACTTAAAGCTGAGTTTGGAAAGGTAGGCAAGGGCAAGACTTGGAGTGGCAAGTGCTATGGACTTTGTCCCCCATGTGAAGGGAAAACCGTTCAATATTTTTTAATAGTGGTGTAATTGACCAGATTTGCAGTTTAGAATATTCATTTTTTAAATCAGTTGACTTTGAGGAACTGTTGGTAAGAGGAATAGCCTCTATGTATAAAATACATAGAATCGGGCTTCCCTGGTGGCGCAGTGGTTGAGAGTCCGCCTGCCGATGCAGGGGGCGCGGGTTCGTGCCCCGGTCCGGGAGGATCCCACGTGCCATGGAGCGGCTGGGCCCGTGAGCCATGGCTGCTGGACCTGCGCATCCGGAGCCTGTGCTCCACAGCGGGAGAGGCCATGGCAGTGAGAGGCCGGCGTACCGCAAAAAAAAAAAAAAATACATAGAATCACTGCTATATATTGGGGTTGGTCAAAAAGTTCATTTGGGTTTTTCCGTAAGATGTTGCAGAAAAACCTGAACAAACTTTTTGGCCAACCCAATATAAAATAGGGTCTTTCTCATTCTTCTTCCTTTGTCTGAATAGCTCTTCTCTACAGGTGGAGGACTTAATCTGGTCAGTGAGACTGGAAAAGGATTCTTGCTCATTTATACCTAGGACTCTTAGTAGACTTTATGCTCTGTGTCCTGTCTCTGTTTCTCCTTAATTTTTCTGACTGGGACTCTTACTTAGCCTCTGTGATTCCCGCCCCCCAGTTCCCTCCCTCTGTCTCTGTTCTTGTCCCCCTCCTTCTCTAAAACTCTCTCTAGCTGGGTATCTCTTTGATAGCCTTCACACACGCACGCACTCCATCTACCGCAGTCTAATGTCTTTGTCATTCTCTCCCTCTTCCATCAGTGTTTGTGTCTCCTTTTTTGTATCTGCTGTGTATCTCTCTGTATGTGTCTCCCTCTCATTCTGCCTTCTCTCCCTACCCATAGATCACATTCTTTCTTTAGTAACCTGATATTGGCCATTCACAATTCTCAGGTTGACTCCTCAAATTCATATATTCATTCATATACTTTCAGATTGTCTTCATCCCTAATTGTGATGTGAGTTGTATTATTATAGCTTTTGCTGATTGGTGTACCAAACTTGTGAGCAAATAATTGCAGATATTTTGAGCATATTTCTATGATTTAGATTTTATCTTTACATTTTAAGTCAATCTTTGAAACGAATCAGTTAATCATTTCCAAGTGCCATGTAGATTAATTCATGCAATGAGTTATTTTTAAAAAACTGAGTAAAAGAGAGGAAACCTGTGTTTACTGTTGAGTTGCTTGTTTATTGATAAAAACACTGTTTTAGCCTGACACTCACTGTTCTTACTAAATTCATGTAGTACTGTGAATGTCAACATAACACCTAGAATATTATGATTGTTATGGCTCTATCATAACAACGGTTTGGCTACTCTAAGTGAGCTTACAGATTATCATAAAAGAAAAGTAATACAAATTAGTATGTTAATCAAGACTGAAGTAGATATGTCTTACAAAACTAAATGAAGGTTCTTTCCTTGGCTCTCTTCTTTGTATCTGTAAATAACCAATAATGGAATGTAGTACTGTGTGTTCAGAAATTGTAGAGTGTATTCCATATCTTTTTATTAAGTGAATCTGAAGATAACATAGATTGCACTCAGCTATTTTTTTTTCTTGAATTCAGTTTTGGAACTCAGCTTCTGAAGTGTTATATTGTGTATTTTAGAATGATACTTCAGGATAACCACATAGACTTGACCACCAGCTGGTGAAAACATAGTTATGTTTAGAAAAAACAACTCATTGTTTTTAAATGATTAAATATAAAAATAGATGGACAAAGGTATCCTGTAGAGTTGTGTTCTGTTCTCCAGTTTCTCATTTCTCAAGAAAAGGAGTTTGAGAGAATTCATAAATGAAAATTAACATCAAAGGATGATTTTTTTATGTACCATCAGCTTGACTGGGTTTTTAAGTTGCATGATTCATAATCCCTTGGATGTGAGATGAGACTAAAATGATTGTTTTCACCTAAATGTAAAAAAATTATTTTCTATATGTGTTTATTTTAACCATCTTTAACACTGAACTAGGAAGACCAGGCCACAGAGTTCAGGGACCGGTTTGCCATGAAGTCCCAACATTTATTTGTAGGTCTGTTTTCCCTGTGGCCTAGATCTCTCAGTGAGCATTTTCAGATTTTTTATTGAAATATTTAGTTTTAGGGGATGGCTACATTGATTTTTATAAGATTTGGCACATTGTGTTCATTTGTATACCTAAGGAATAATTGAATAATAAGCTTCTTTAATATCGCAAATGTTTTTACCTGGTGTAAAGAAGAATTTGAAACTTAGTTAACAGTTTGCTGTTGGTATGGTTGAGCAGACTCCTACTGGACAACTATAAACTCGGGAAAAATACAAAAAGTAAACAACCTGCCTAAAGTCTCAAAAGAGTAAATAAAAGTGGGAAGATTCTGAAGGGAAATGGACACGTGAAAGAAGAGAGTGGCACAGAGTGAATTTCCCCACTTTTATGGCTCTTGTCCTGAGTTCAGGGTACAGTTGGCACTGTACACAGAAGCTGAAGCCCCAGAAGGAAACCCAGAGTCCTTCTGGTCTGAGGAAGTAGAGGACAGAGTTTAAGAAAACTATGGGGAATTCCCTGGCGGTCCAGTGGTTAGGACTCTGCTCTTTCACTACCGAGGGCCCCGGTTCAATCCCTGGTCGGGGAACTAAGATCCCACAAGCCGCTTGGTGAGGCCAACAACAAAAAAAGAAAACTACTACCAAAGATATTAAAAAGTTAAGGAAGAATTCTAGAAAGGAGAGAGCCAGTGTGGGGAGCCTCAAAATCTGTGAATAGGGCTTCCCTGGTGGCGCAGTGGTTGAGAGTCCTCCTGCCGATGCAGGGGACACGGGTTCGTGCCCTGGTCCGGGAAGATCCCACATGCCGCGGAGCGGCTGGGCCCGTGAGCCATGGCCGCTGGGCCTGCGCGTCCGGAGCCTGTGCTCCGCAACGGGAGATGCCACAGCAGTGAGAGGCCCGCGTACCGCAAAAAAAAAAAAAAAAAAAATCTGTGAATACTTTTGCTCAGGTCTCTGGCTCACACCTGAACCACACATATGCATGGTGAATTCAGAACAGCACAGTTAATAATAAAGGAACTGAACTGGAATTTGAACAGCGCTGAAACAGACAAAGTTTGTACTTTGAACCCAACCTAGAGTATAGCAACATCCAGGGTCTCTACAATATAACATTCATAACGTCCAAGATAAATCCAAAATTACTCAATATAAGAACTAGAACAGGGAGTTATTGTTTAACAGGTATAGAATTTCAATTTGTGAAGATACAAACATTTCTGGAGATTAATGGTGGTAATGGTTGTATAACACTGAACTACACACTTAAAAATGGTTGCAGTGGTAAATTTTATGTTTATTTTTACCACAATAATGAAGAAGACCAGGAAAATGTGATCAGTTTAAAAACAAACAAACAAAAAAACAAAAACCAGAAACCGACTTCTAGATGACCCAGATGTGGAAATTTGCAAGCAAAATTTTGAAGCAGCTTTTGTAAATGGTTGATGACATAGAGGAAAATGTATTCACAATAGATGAAAAGATAACTCTCAGCAGAGAAATAAAAACTATAAAAAATAATAAAATGGAAGTTGTAGAACTGAAAAATACAGTACCCAAAAATCAACATTTTGTCTATCTTTAGCATTACATATTCTTTGATATTTTAATTTTTTTCAGTATGGAGATATAAAGCTATTCATATAGTTTTTTAAAAACTCTGTTGCCTTATGATTAAGACTCTGTAGATGAACTTCTTCTGTAAGCTTCTTTAATTTTCTGACTCTGAGCTCTTTCAGATGGAAGTTTAGAAAGCAGTTTAACTGTATGTGATGCCTGCCATAGAACTATTTAATGTCAATTACTGGGAGGCAGGTGGTGATTCAGAGTACAGGCTCTAATGTTAGACTGTCTGACTTCAAATCATGTTTTGCCACTTACTAGGTACATGATTTTAGACAGATTATACAATACAACCTACCTAATCTAATTTCTAATCTGTAAAGTGGAAGTTATAATCATACAGTCAGTTATTTATAATGCAACATATATGTTCCTAAAAATCATTGTGCTTTACAGAAACACACAATTAACAACCACAGGGATTATTGCACAAGTGAAACCAGAGGCACAACACTCAAAAAATTCATTGGTGACACATAAAAAGAAAAAAAAAAAACAACAGTAAAAACAAGAGAATAGTTTTACACATGTTAAATGGTTAAGAAATACATAAATACTACAATGAATCTAGTTTTTTACTTTTAGAAAGACCTGACTTGTGGAAACGGGTGTTTTAAAGGTTGTACTTATGAGTTATGTCGTGGAAGGAGGGTTAATTTGAATATGGATAGAAAGTTGTACTGCCAAATGTGACTAAATGTAGCCCATAATACATGTGGTGATCTGAGATAGATGTTTGAGGTGGATATGTTTCTTTATTCCTGCACAGCCCAGTTCAGCTGGGTGCAGCTTTCTGCCTTTACCTGTTTTTTCTTACTGATGTAATCATGCCAAAGCGAACACAAAATTTACATTGTGCCCAAATTGGCCCTGCTGTGTCAACTGAATTAGAACAAATCCTGCTTTTTCATAAACCTAGTTTACGTTGTTAACCAACTGCTAGATTTTTCTTAGAGAATATGATTATTTACAGTCAGAGAACTAGTCTGGTTATTGAGAATCTCTATGCTCATTTTAAAAAAGCACTCTATTTGGGTTTATCAGCCTGAGAAAAGGGTGCTGAAATTCCTCTTTTGTTGTTATGAAGGAAAAAATTGTTTAATATGAATATCAAGAGTAAAAGCACCGGTAGAATACTCTCACAAGTAAGAGTAATTTCACTGTTATATGGGGGGAAAAGTTGAACTACACTGAAACCAGTTGAAGTTGCTAAAACTCTTCAGCTCTTAAGACATGGTATAAAAATTTAGCATGACTTCCTTGAAATAGTCTACTGAGGTCTGAGACAGAAAGCTGTGATTTGATTAAACTGATTAATAGCAATTAAAAATTAATGAGTAAAGGGTACATCTGTTTCCAAACTTGCTCTAATAGTGTATCATCTTTTAAATGTAGTGATAAGTAACATAAGTAAATGTTTTACTTAGCTTATGTTTTGTTTTGTTCTTTTTAAAATTTTTTTATTTTTTTTCGGTGGTACGCGGGCCTCTCAATGTTGTGGCCTTTCCCGTCGCAGAGCACAGGCTCCGGACGAACAGGCTCCGGACGCGCAGGCTCAGCGGCCGTGGCTCACGGGCCCAGCCGCTCCGCAGCATGTGGGATCTTCCCGGACCGGGGCACGAACCCATGTCCCCTGCATCGGCAGGCGAACTCTCAACCACTGCACCACAAGGGAAGCCCTATGTTTTTATTTTTAAATATAAAATATTGCAAACCTATAGAAAAGTACAAAATAGCATAAATACACATACAGGCATACCTCACTTTATAGTGCTTTACAAATACTGTGTTTTTTACAGATTGAAGGTTTGTGGCTACCCTGTGTCGAGCAAGTCTGCTGGCACCATTTTTCCAAGAGCATTTGCTCACTTCCTGTTTCTCTGTCACATTTTGGTAATTCTTGCAATATTTTCAAACTTCTTTATTACTATATTCTGATCTGTGATCAGTGGTCTTTGATTCTACTACTAAGATTCACTGAAGGCTCAGATGATAGTTAGCGTTTTTTAGCAATAAAGGTTTCTTTTTGTTGTTGTTTATTTTTTTATGTTAGTGAGTTTTTAAAAATTGGAGTATAGCTGATTTACAATTTTGTGTTAGTCTCTGATGTACAGCAAAGTGATTCAGATATTTATTACACATACATATTTATTTTCAGATTATTTTCCATTATAGGTTATTACAAGATGTTGAATGTAGTTCTGTGTGCTATATACAGTAGGACCTTGTTGTTTATCTATTTTATATAGTTTGTATCTACTAATCCTAATCTCCTAATTTATCCCCCCCACTCCCCACCCTTTCCTCCTCCTTTGGTAACCATAAGTTTGTTTTCTAAGTCTGTGAGTCTGTTTCTGTTTTGTAAATAAGTTCATTTGTACTATTTTTTAGATTCCACCTATGAGTGATGTCATATGATATTTGTCTTTCTCTGTCCGGTTTATTTCACTTAGTATAATAATCTCTAGGTCTATCCATGTTGCTGCAAAAGGCATTATTTCATTCTTTTTTATGGCTGTGTAATGTTCCATTGTATATATACACTACATCTTCTTTATCCATTCATCTGTCGATGGACACTCAGGTTGCTTTCATGTCTTGGCTATTGTAAATAGTGCTACAGTGAACACTTGGGTGCATATATCTTTTCGAATTATGGTTTTCTCTGGATATATGCCCAGAAGTGGGATTGCTGGATCATATGGTAACTCTATTTTTAGTTTTTTAAGGAACCTCCATACTGTTCTCCATAGTGGCTACACCAATTTACATTCCCACCAACAGTGTAGGAGGGTTCCTTTTTCTTCCTCTCCAGCATTTGTACATTGTTTTTTTAGACATACTGCTGTTGCACACTTAAGAGACTACTGTCTAGTAAACATAGCTTTTATATGTACTGGGAAACCAACATGTTTGTGTCACTCACTTTATTGAGGTGACCTGGAACCAGACCCATAATATCTCCAAGGTATCCTATATATGTACCACTAAGATTAAGTCAGTGTGTTTTCCATAGTTTTTTTTTAAAGGGATGTAACAGGTAGAGCTAAGATCTCAAGTTCCTGTTCATACCTTTCTTCCCCATTGGTAACCACTGTCATATTATTGGTGTGTTTTAATCATACATGTTTTGTATTGTTGTTACATAAGTATGTATCCATAAACAATGTATTTTTTGTTTTGTGTGTTTTCAAATTTTGCATAAGTAGTATTCTATTTTATGTATACTTTCACAGTTAAACTATTTTTATTTAATGTGTTTTTAAAATATTGAGGTATGTAGCTATAGTTCATTTATTTTAATTACTGTCTCATTTTCTTTGAGACAGTTACTTTTTTTTTTTCTGCTGTTCAAGAAGAAAGTGCTTCATGGAGTATCCTTAGTACTTACATTTTCTTTGTATCGCTTTTCAGGTTCACTTTTTGATTCTTAGTGAGAAATTTTATAAATCACAGTGATGTTTTGGGGATCCTTCCTGAAGTTTTCTCTTGCCCTGTGATTTGGTCTTTGGAGAAATCTACCCTGACTCCCAGCCCCTTTAATATAACTTAACAAAAAGAGCTCAGGCTCTATGCGTTGACATTTATACCCTTTCTTGGATATATTTTCTTGTCAAGTAAATATAACATATAAAGGAAAAACTTACTCATGTTGACAAAAATGTATATACTGTTAAATTTTTTAAAATCTGTTGCTTTTCTACACACTAACAACAAACTACAAGAAAGAGAAATTAAGGAAACAGTCCCATTTACCATTACATCAAAAAGGATAAAATACCTGGGAATAAACCTATCTAAGGAGATAAAAGACCTGTACTTGGAAAACTATAAGACACTGATGAAAGAAATTGAAGATGACACAAACAAATGGAAAGATATACCATGTTCTTAGATTGAAAGAATTACTATTGTTAAAATGACCATACTACCCAAGGCAATCTACAGATTCAATGCAATCCTTATCAAAATACCAATGGCATTTATTACAGAACTAGAACAAGTAATTTCAGAATTTGTATGAAAACACAAAAGACCGCAAATAGCCAAAACAATCTTGGGAAAGAACAGAGCTGGAGGAATCATGCTCCTTGACTTCAGACAATACTACAAAGCTACAGTAATCAAAACAGTATAGTTCTGTCACAAAAACAGACACATAGATCAGTGAACACAATAGAGAACCCAGAAATAAACCCATACACTTATGGTTAATTAATCTATGACAGAAGAGGCAAGAATATACAGTGGAGAAAAGACAGTCTCTTCAGTAAGTGGTTCTGGGAAAACTAGACAGCTACGTGTAAAACAATGCAATTAGAACCTTCTCTAACACCATATACAAAAATAAACTCAAATGGATTAAAGACCTAAATGTAAAACCAGATACTATAAAACTCCTAGAGGAAAACACAGAACACTATTTGACAAAAATCACAGCAATATTTGTTTGGATCCATCTCCTAAAGCAAAGGAAACAAAAGCAAAAATAAACAAATTGGACCTAATTAAACTTAAAAGCTTTTTCACAGCAAAGGAAACCATCAACAAAATGAAAAGACAACCCACTGAATGGGAGAAGATATTTGCAAATGATATGATCGATAAGGGGTTAATATCCAACATATATAAACAGCTCATACAGCTCAACATCAAAAAAGCAAATAATTTGTTTGGAAAATGAGCAGAACTGAATAGACATTTTTCCAAATAGGAAATGCAGATGGCCAGAAAGCACATGAAAAGATACTCAACATTGCTAATGGTTAGGGAAATGCAAATCAAAACCACAATGAGATATTACCTCACACCTGTTAGAATGGCTGTCATCAAAAAACACACAAATAACAAATGTTGGTGAGGATGTGGAGAAAAGGGAATCCTTGTACACTGTTGGTGGGAGTGTAAATTGGTGCAGCCACTGTGGAAAACAGTATGGAGTTTTCTCAAAAAACTAGAACTACCATATTCAGAAAGATATATGCATCCCAATGTTCATAGCAAAATTATTTACAATTGCCAGGCTATGGAAGCAACCTAATTGTTAATCAACAGATGAGAGATAGCCTCATCCACCAGAGGGCAGACAGCAGAAACAAGAAGAACTACAATCCTGCAGCCTGTGGAACAAAAACCACATTCACAGAAAGAGAGACAAGATGAAAAGGCAGAGGGCTATGCACCAGATGAAGGAACAAAATAAAACCCCAGAAAAACAGCTAAATGAAGTGGAGATAGGCAACCTTCCAGAAAAAGAATTCAGAATAATGATAGTGAAGATGATCCAGGACCACGGAAAAAGAATGGAGGCAGAGATCGAGAAGATGCAAGAAATATTTAACAAAGACTTAGAAGAATTAAAGAACAATCAACAGATGAATGGATAAACAAGATGTGAGATATATATATATATATATATATATATATATATATATATATATATATATATATATATATGTAAAATATAGGGTTGGCCAAAAAGTTCATTTGGATTTTTCCGTAAAATCTTACAAAAAGCCATAAAAAAGAATAAAAATTTTGCCATTTGCAACAATGTGGATGGACTTGGAGGGCACTATGCTAAGTGAAATAAGTCAGACAGAGAAAGACAAATACTGTAAGATACCCCTTATATGTGGAATCTAAAAAATACAACAAACTAGTGAATAAAACAAAAAAGAAGCAGCCTCACAGATACAAACTGGTGGTTTCCAATGGGGAGAGAGAAGGGGGGATGGGCAGTATAGGAGTGGGGGAGGTGAGAAAGGGTTGTTATGAGATTATCTGAAATCATCTGTGTGAAACTTTTGAAAATTGTAAAGCACTATAGAATTTAAAGAATCTTGCATTCAATAAAAATTTTTTAATTAAAAAAATTTAAAGAATCCTGCCTAGTCATGAAGTGATGAAATTGATTTGATAGAACACTAGTACTGCTTAGATTTGCCTCTGGTCTATGTTAAGAATTTTATGTAGTTCTCCTTCCTTTACCAAGTGCATTTGCCAGTATCCTTCTGTTTAAAAATTACAACTATGTGGAACCAATTTTAAATGCTGAATTCTGTACACGTTTTTATATTCCTTAAACTGATATATATCTAAGCTGATTTTAGGACTATTTATATATTTTTTTGATAGGACTATATTTTAAGAGACCTTTTTTATTATTTTGTGCTAACCTATATAATATTTAAAGAAGGCTATTTGAGCAAATATTTACCAGTTTATTACTTGTCAGAGTATTTAGGTAAAAACATGATGCCCATATTTTGAGAAGTTTTTTTTAAAATAATGGATTTCTCAGGCTTCCCTGCTGGCGCAGTGGTTCAGAGTCTGCCTGCCGATGCAGGGGACACAGGTTCGTGCCCCGGTCTGGGAAGATCCCACATGCCGCGGAGCGGCTGGGCCCGTGAGCCATGGCCGCTGAGCCTGCGCGTCCGGAGCCTGTGCTCCGCAACGGGAGAGGCCACAACAGTGAGAGGCCCGCATACTACAAAAAAAAATAATAAATAAAATAATGGATTTCTCAATAATTATATGGCATTCCCCCAAATTCATTTTTCCTGTGTCACAGTGACTTAGAGTTAATCCAAAGAGAAAGTACTTGGTGTAAATAGTGTCTGGATGGCATTGACCATTATTAGTTGGTACCGGAAATGATTCCTTAAATCTAAGCAGCAAAATAATAATAAGACAAAAATTTAATACATAGCTATATATAAGCTATTGAGTATTTCTGTTATTTATGGTACATTTTGTTATTCTCTTTGCTTGTCTTGTATAATTTTATGAATTAAATCCATTTAAATTTACTGTTAAACATCCCATCTGGGTTTTTTTGTTGTTGTTCTTTGGTTTTCTTCCGGCTGTGTAGGGTCTTTGTTGCTGTGTGCGGGCTTTCTCTAGTTGTGGCGAGCAGGGGCTACTCTGTGTTGTGGTGCGCGGGCTTCTCATTGCGGTGGCTTCTCTTGTTGAGGAGCACGGGCTCTAGGCACGCGGGCTTCAGTAGTTGCAGCATGCGGGCTCTAGGGCACGAAGGCTTCAGTAGTTGTGGCACACGGGCTTAGTTGCTCCGCAGCATGTGGGATCATCCTGGACCAGGGATCGAACCCGTGTCCCCTGCATTGGCAGGCAGATTCTTAATCACTGCGCCACCAGGGAAGTCCCTCCATGTTGTACATCTAACCTCTGCCATGGTTTTGTCTAGTGACCTGTAAGATACAAGTGCAGTGAACAGAGATTTCATTTTAAAATGTGAAACATTTAAATTGGAAAGACTTTGACTTTCTTTTCCCAGCCTTTTTGAGATGCAACATGACTAACCTCTCCCTTTTAGAGCAGCATAAAGGATGTGTGCTGATAAAATGAAGTGTGCCCTGACGAGGCAGGTATGAAAAGCTAAGTCCTTCGCTTTTCCAGTGGTGGTGACATAAGTGTTTAAGTGTTTTATCTGATGGTAACTTGATGACACAACAGGCAAGTTGTGTCATGGCCTGTGCAAAGCATGAAGCTCCCAGCTGTCAGCGGATGGAGTAAGAGGAAAACATGGGAAGTTAGAGGTTGGTTGTGGATGAAATATGTGCAGGAGATAGAGACAGAATAATCTTGCTATAGGCCATTAAAGAGAGTGGTCAGAGCACTCTCACTACAGTAGTTTTGTCATTTATTGTGTACTGTAAATCTCAAAACCTATTTATTATTTGCCCGTTATTGTTTTATTTTGTTATAAATCCAGCAGCAATAAATTCTTAAAACTTGAAGTGTATATTTAATGAAGAATGAAGAACTGAATTTTTGTGTATCATTATTTAACATGCACAAAATGTTCATCAACTTTTACCATCCACCATGAAAATCATAGTGATATAAATCTGCTAAAACAGGATCAGCATCTACTTAAAAAGTTGGGAGGTATTTTAGGAAGACTAAGCCTCAAGATGACAATTTAATGTATACAGGTGCCAAATATGTTTACATGTCTCTCTGTGAAACATGATCTCATATAGATCAAATAACTGTTTTTTAAAATTTAATTATCATTTTTTTTAAGATGTTAGGGGTAGGAGTTTATTAATTTATTAATTTATTTTTGCTGTGTTGGGTCTTCGTTTCTGTGCGAGGGCTTCCTCTAGTTGTGGCAAGCGGGGACCACTCTTCATCGTGATGCGCGGGCCTCTCACTATCGCGGCCTCTCTTGTTGCGGAGCACAGGCTCCAGATGCGCAGGCTCAGTAGTTGTGGCTCACGGGCCTAGTTGCTCCGCGGCATGTGGGATCTTCCCAGACCAGGGCTCGAATCCGTGTCCCCTGCATCGGCAGGCAGATTCTCAACCACTGCGCCACCAGGGAAGCCCTGTTCATTTTTTATTCTAAGTTTTCTTTTGCACATGTGAGAAATGAAGCAATAATGGTTAATGTATTTCTCCATTAGCAGAAAAAGGACCTGAATGATGCTGGTTTTCAAATAGAAAAGCAATTAATTCCAATAATAGTTCGACCATTTTTACTCAAAGCTTTTGTACGTTTCTTCTGTCAGTGTAAATGGAATCAAAGTAAAGCTTTTGGAAGTTTATTCTGTCAAAATCACCGTAAATGCTGTTGTAAATTTAAAAGCCCCAACGTGGCTTTCACTGAACGGATGTTGTCATGGTAAAATCAACGTTCTTATTAAATTAAGAAAACTATGGAACAGAAATATTTTGGGAATTGGTTGTGGTGCATGCATACTCACTCTGCTTATTCTACCAAGTGAAATAAAACTATAATGGTCAAAATTACTGATATTTGATATGTGTAGTTTAACTGAACTACAGGATTCTTGTGATGAAGCTAATATTGAAAAAGCATACTTAGGCATGACACCACACACTCTCATACGCAATTCTCTTTGCTGCATGTGACCAGTGGGATTTTAGAAATGTGATTTTATGAAAATCTGCTTTGTAAATTAGCCTGTGTTCTATATTGGCTTTTTTGCCCGGGGCGGGTGGGTGGAGGAGTAGATTAAGTGAAACTTTTGTGTATTGGTTAGATTTTGATTCAGAATCATTTGGAAATCTTTAAAGTGTTTATCAGGTAGAGCACCAAAAACCTTCAGCTTTTGAAAATTTTAGCAAATAACAATTCTTAGAAACAAATCTTGCAAACAGGAAGACATTGAAATGTATCCCTATAAAAACGAAGGAAGAACTGAACAAATTAAGTGGTAAGAGCTAAAAATTTATTTTAGAAGTTCTATCATTTGCAGTATCTCAACTATGGTGAAGACTTTTTTGATGGAACTCCTATTTTTGTGGTTAAGTTTATATTTTGTATTAGAATGAAATGAAATCGAGGAGGCAGTTGGTTTTGCATTATCTAAATTTGATGAATTTTTTTTTTACAGTATAGAGAATTATTTAAAAGTTTTATCTCATAAAGATAGTTTTATTGAATGGAAGTGGGAAAGTTAAATATCTAAGCTTGAAATATCTACAGATTTTAACATAAAAGAAAGCATTGAGAATATCCTTGTATTCAACAGAATTTTCTCTGTGCTTACCAGATCATTCGTTTGATCTGTAAAGAAGACATTTTTTTTTCCATTAAAAATATCATGTTCGGGCTTCCCTGGTGGCGCAGTGGTTGAGAGTCCACCTGCGGATGCAGGGGACATGGGTTCATGCCCCGGTCTGGGAAGATCCCACATGCCGCGGAGTGGCTGGGCCCGTGAGCCATGGCCGCTGGGCCTGCGCGTCCGGAGCCTGTGCTCCGCAACGGGAGAGGCCACAACAGTGAGAGGCCCACGTACCGCAAAAAAAAAATTATGTTCTATAGAGAAGAGTAAGTTGCAAATGTCAACATTTTCATAATTGGTGATCATAAAATTCAGTTTTGAAGAAGATTGTAGGAAATTTTATTTTCTTTGATTTAAAAATAATAAGACCATATAAAAATATGTTCTTTAAATAAATACCAATGATTTGGTTTTAGAGATAGACAGAGCTAAGAAATTGATTAAAGTATATGAATAAATACGTATCTGAGTGAAAATTATTCTGCTTATGTTTTTAATGCATCATTGAACATGGATATGAGTTTATCTTTTAGAATTTTATTTTTGAAAATACATTTTTGGTAGAACTGTTTCATAACCCACCAATATAATAAAACAAGTTTTACAGTCAATAAATACATATTATGGAAATTACATAATTTTAATTACTTAAAATTTTCTATCTCACTTTCAATAGTGTCTGTTAATATTTTGAAGTAATTTAATTTCCTAAACATTAATTTCAGGGATCAGAAATAAAAGCAAGATGAATCAGTCCACTAACTCAAAAAATTATTTCAATGAATAGACTTATTTTCTTTTTCTGATTTATTTTAGTTCCGTATTCTAAATCTCAACACTCAAAAATAGACTTTAGAGTTAACCTAGTTAAAGATTCTCACTCTACATTTGAGGAAACTAACAGTTGGGTGTATTTTTCCCAGGTTATCCCAGCAAGGTGATTATACAGTCCAGTGTACAACACTTCCTTTTGACCTGTATTACTCATTTGGTGACTGTTTTGCTAATCGTCCTTAAAAATCAATCATAGAATTTTTCTTATCTGAGATTGAACCAACATGGTCTAATGATTAGTGGATAGCAGTAGTTGGTAACCAAATTTAGAATAGCTCTATTAACATTTTTCACTTGTACTTTTTGTAGCTCTGCTTTAGTAAAACTAGGTTAATGGTTTTTAAATAGATTATTACTGAAGGAAGGTTGCTTTTTATCCAAATCAATTATCTTAACGAATTAATATTGTAAAAGTTTACTGTACCATTCCTGTACTTTGGCTTATTGTTACTGAACTATCTTTAGCTTTGCCTGACTTCATTGATTTTATTTTTTTAATCCACTTCTAATGTCTGTAAAATGTTCTAATGCAGATGTTTATTTTTTCCATGTATTATGAATCCTATTTATAGTTAGAATTGTATGTGTGTAACCTTCTAAATTAAAATTATGCTTTTTCAATAAAATAACTGGAGTTTAAAATACAAACCTATTTTGTTAACATTTCAATTTTGGTTTAATTATTATTAAAATTAACTCAACGTATGTTAATGTAGTACATTCAGAAATTGACTTAGGAAATCTTATTATAGTGTAAAAGCTGCTATAATAAGTTGTTCCCTAACATAAATAAATAAATGACCAATATTACCAGAGGCTATAAGCAACATGGGGAAAAAAATGGAAGGAGTCTTTTATCCTAGTTTTTAGAGGGCATCAGCAGCTTGCTTTTATGAAAAAGTAACAGCTAAATGCACTGCAAATAATTTGCAGTAATCCAGTTCAGTGATTCATGTGTCTGCTTTAATGGGTCATAATTCAGGGTAAAGTAACTGAGTGCAGTCAGAGTGCAGACACTGCTTATGCCAGGGACAGTATCTCTTCATAAAACACACCTCAGGAGAAGCAGTTTGCCAGCCCCCTAATACTCTCTGATGTTTTGATGTCCTGCATATTTTTCCGATTAAGTTTTGAGTGCCATGTTTTTAGTTGTATTTCCACATTCATTATTCTCACGTAGACCCTTCAGCGGGTTTGCCATATATGATTATTTTTTTAATGATGCCTTTCTTTCCACTTCAGCAGTTTAATAATCTAGCACATGGCTGCTTCTCGGTACTCAGCATTCACCTCCCCAGTACTGAAGAGGACATGTGCTTTGGCTTCAGAATTCCATTTGCAGCGTTAGAAATGCATATTCCCTATGGAACAACATTTGTTTGACATAACCATTCATTTTTATTACCTCTTTAAATATGTTTATCCAGAGTTATCAATAATCATAAATAACTATTCTCATCTTGTTCTGTTTTTTTCCAACAGACAAAATTGCTTACCCAGTACATATTAAATCTCGGCAAGTATGATCAAAACTACGACATCAGAGACCGTACAAGATTTATTAGGCAGCTTATTGTTCCGAATGAGAAGAGTGGAGCTTTAAGTAAATATGCCAAAAAAATATTCCTGGCTCAAAAACCCGCACCACTGCTTGAGTCTCCTTTTAAAGGTACTATTTTCAGAATATACCTGCAAAATATTTGTTGTCTAAAAAATTATGGCATTATATCCCATTTCTAACATGTTTAAAATTTATCTCTTAGAAAATATAAGTGATTAGCATATGTAAATATATAAGAACAGTGTGCTTTCTACTCATTCATCTGTTCTCCAACGCAAGCTTTATAGTAGTTCATGTTTTTATAGACCTTATTTACCTAAATAATTTCAATCTTCTGATTTTATTTTTATTCTAACCAGATGATTTGGCTGAACAATAGATAAAAGCTGTGTTGTTCTTGCAGACATTGACTTCATCTCTGTTTTAAATAGCTTTGTTTAATAAGGAGTATATAATTCACCTTAATACTTAGTTGTTATTAAATAAATATTCTGTGTACACTAACATAAGCTTTTCCAGCAAGAATTATTTCATAAAAATATCCCTTTATATTTGTTTGCTTTTCAAAGATGGAAGTTGACTTATTTTCCTCAGCATTTTAAAAGGAGTGTTTATTTTCTCAGTTTAACAAGTAGCCATTACAGTGGGAATCAACTGATTATATACTTTGGTTTTCATATTATTTCTTATTTAATGTTGTAAAGCGATAAAAAGCAGTTCCGTTTTGTAGAAAAACTATTAAAATTCTGAATGTGTTTGTGGCAAGACATGTATATGGATTGTTTAACTGTGCTGTCATTCTTAATATTCACAGTAAAGTAATTTTTAGAGAAGCTACATATCAGAGCAACACCTCTAAACACACTGACTGATTAGCTTTTTTATTGACCATTATGGGGGAGATTATTGTAATCTATGGACTGAAATCAGTTTTTTGACCTATGAAGAGCTTCCTAGTTTATATTTATTCCTTGACATTTGAGGTAATATGCCAATACCTTGAGCTCTGATTAGGATTGTTCTCTGTTATATACAGCTCATATTGTTTATTTTATATTTTCCTCTATTTTAATAGGTAGGGATCATTACCAGCTTGGCACTTTGTCTCATACTCTCAACACTAAAGCTACTGGGTACCTGGAATTATCTAATTGGCCAGAGGTGGCGCCTGACCCATCAGTTCGAAATGTAGAAGTAATAGAGTTGGTAAGTTGACCTTTCTGAAATTAATTTTGTCAAGCAGTGGGAGATTCTGGAATACCTATTGTTTTATATAAAAGCTTTTTTGGCGGATTGGAAATTGCTCTGGTATTTCTAATGTAATGTGTTAGACATATCTTGCTGCTATGGGAAATAAATATTGTAGTATTCCTATGTCATTGTACATGTACTGTTCTTTTTCTTCAAGGAAATAGAGAATGGAATTCTCTGCATCAGTGCCACCCACATTTGTGGTATTGCATTTGTAGTTGTGTAGATTCAATTTCTAAGGTATTTATTTTCATTGGGTTGAGCTTTTCCTACTTAGTTTAGAGATTCGTAAGCTTCCTGTTAATGTTTTCTAAATCATTTTTGCTGTCTCTTCCAGAAAAACCATACAAAGTGTTCTTCTCAATTTTCTGATGAACCTTTTTTACGTGAAGCCTAAACATAAATAGGAAACATCGTGTACCAAAAATGTCCTTACACAAGGTCACAATTAAAATGAATAATATGTTGCTTTCACATTAAAAAAAAAAAGCTCTCTATATAAATAACCTTTTCCTAGATCTTTAAAACATGTTGTCCACTGAAGTAAGAGAATTAGTGTTCTTTCCTAGTATTATCTCTTTCTTTCTTATATAAACAAGAGAAAGAGAGGGGTCTTCTGATTATCTTTAGAGATTGATTATGTGAAATATATCTGATTCTTTTTTAAGTAGAATTAATAAATAAGAACAGTTAGGTATTACATCCTGGATGCTTTTCTGGTAGAACACATATTTTGAACTAGGATTGAGATAACCCATCTTTCTCACTAATTCCTATGAGAAAGTCAGTTAGTCTTCTTGCCTAACTTTTCCATATACAATGGGAAAAAAATATTACTTTAAATAGAAGAATTTCTGTAACAGGCATAGCTTTTTTTTTTTTTTTTTTTGGCCACACTGCGCAGCTTGCAAGATCTTAGTTCCCCAACCAGGGATCGAACCTGGGCCACAGCAGTGAAAGCATCAAGTCCTAACCACTGGACTGCCAGGGAATTCCCCAGGCATGCCCATTTAATTTGATTCTTTTGAGAAATATGTTTCTGTTAACTACACAAACTTATCTGGCTTTGGAGTGTGGCAAGAGCAATAATAGCTGATAAAGGCTCCATTTAGCAGACCCTGGAGTATACTTTGATAGTTTTATAAACATTATCTTGTTTAAACCTCATAATGATTATGAGATGGTTATTGTTATTCCCATTTTGCAGACGATGAAACCAAGGTTCAGAGAACTTAAGTAAATTGCCCAAGTTCCCTTAGCTAGTAAGTGATGGAATTGGGATTCCAACCCTTATCTGAGTCCATTGTTCATTCTCTTACTGCATTTTATTGTGTAACATGAGGAGAGGAAGCTTGAGCTCGTTTGCAAATCTGTACTATCCTTAGTATTTAATACCACTGTTTTCATGCTGTGACAAATTATCTCTATTTAGAGATGATTTTTTTAATTATAAAACTTATTAAAAACAAGTTGCATGCTCCTCCTTGCAACTAAGTTTGGTGATTTCCCCTCAAATCTACATACTACTCTTAAGTATTCTTCAAAAAAAGTGGCTTACTTGTGAAACTTTTGGTCAGGTGCCAGAATACAAAGAGCATGTTCTTTGTTATGATTCTTTCACAGAAATACTGTCTCTCCTAATTTCTTTTGTCTGTTTGTTGTTTTTATGGTTCTGTCCTTTTTCATTGTTGGGTACATAATGTTTTGGTCCAAGTCGAATCATCCTTTTATCCTACCCCCGCTTCCGCCCTATCCTTCCTCCTTGCTGCCCCAATCCACCAAAAAAAAAGTAAAATAAAAATCGTTTATCATCTCAGAAATTAATAACAATGCCATGCAATTTAACTTGGTCTCAGCAGTATCCTTATATTGGCTGATAGATTGGTTGGTTGGCTGGCTTCTTCTATTTTCATGTGCTCTTCTAAGCATTAACTATCTTATAGGGACAGTACTTAAATAACCTATTTTCTTATATTCATTTCACCTGTCCAGTTCAACAGATACAAATTGATTTCTTTTTCATTTTGCTGAGTACATTGTGAAAATTAATAATTGGTAGCTTATTATAGAGGATAATTATAATTGATAGAACTTGATTGGAAAAAACTGTCACTCTCCGTTGATGCCATGCAGAAAACAGTTTCAGTCTGTTGATCTCTGGACATACTGACTTAAAATTATACTATAGAGACTCAAGTAAATATAAAAATAATGCACATAGTTTTATTATAAGATGCAGCTACAACAATGCAGAAAGTACTGTTCACATAGTCTTTCATTCTACCTCACCCCTCTAAAGTCCCGTCAATGTATTTCATGCACTTAATACATGTGTTATCCTAGTTTTACTGTAAAGTGATCTTACAGGGTCACATCTTGTTACTATGAAATATAACTTAGTAAGAATAATGGCCTAGGCTTAGATAATCTGATATTTTAATCAAAACAACATGGGGCTTCCCTGGAGGCGCAGTGGTTGAAAGTCTGCCTGCCGATGCAGGGGACGCAGGTTCGTGCCCCGGTCCGGGAAGATCCCACATGCCGTGGAGCGGCTGGGCCCATGAGCCATGGCCGCTGAGCCTGTGTGTCCGGAGCCTGTGCTCCGCAACGGGAGAGGCCACAGCAGTGAGAGGCCCGTGTACCGCAAAAAAAAAAAAAAAAAAAAAAAAAAAACATGAAACCTAGTCCATTGACACTAGAAGTTACTTTGCATTGCATACTACCATTTCCAGGTTATCAGATATGATATATATTTATGACACCAGTAAGTTTTCAAGATTCTTTATAATTTTTTTTGCTTAGTTCTAGAAAATTCTTTTCTCCCAGTTACAGAAAAACTGTCTTTTGCATATCAAGGGTATTTTGCTTTATAAACACATCTACTATCAGTTACTATCAGTATTTTATCCTACATAGGAACTTTCAAATTAGTGCCTTGCTATTCTTTTCCTCTTCTCTTTTCCCTGTTATTTCTTTTGCTTAGAATGATACAATTATCATAGTCATAAAAGACCATAACAAAAAGTAAAATATTTTTATTGTTAGTCTTTACCCTTTAAAACCTAAAACTACATGAATAGAGAGTCCATGGCCATGTCAAAATAATATACCCCTTTGAGCATAGGAGCCTGATTTTCCTTATATGTTGACTCAGTCTTACCCTGAAAGCCATAGTCTAATTAAGTAATTTTTTTCCTATAAATTGACCTCACACACTTTTTACTAGCCTTCAGAAAAATATTACTTGTTTGAATTTAAGAAAAATATGAACTTCACTGTTCACTAAATATAGGAGAAATTTGTTTATAGAATGCTATCTTTATTTGTAACTGAAGGACAGAGCATTTGAAATATACATAAAAAAAGAAAGGAATACTGCTGATCTTATGTTAGTATCTTATTCAAATATATTTGAGTAATTTTTACTTATTTTTCTATTATTGTCCAGATAGTAGTTTTCCAAGTTACTGAAGCTTATCCTTTTAAGCAACATATCTTAAGCCCATAAGCCCTCTAGATCAGTGGTTTTCAAACCTAGCTGTACACTATAATCATACGGAGTTCTTTAAAGAAAACAAACCTATGTCAGACCTGCACCAGACCAATTAAATCAGAATCTTAGGAAGTGAATCCCAAGCATTAGCTTTTTTAGTATTAGTATTTCTATTGTTGTTATTAGTATTTTTAAAAATATTCTCAGGTGATTCTGACATATATCCAGTGCTGAGAACCCCTCTCGAATAAGAACCTCTCTCCTACTATAAATTTCTTTAGAACAAAATGTTACTCTAGCAGGCTAGCACATAGTAGAAGCTCAAAAGTGTGATAAATAAATGAGTCTTAACCGTTCTTGACCTTTTAAAAAATATACATTTTCTTGCCCTTTAAAAGAGAGTGTATGAAGCATGATTTAATTTTTTCTTAATCAAAGTCACACTTACGAAAAAAATTTCTTTTACTTTAATACAATGTATTAAAGTTTTTAAGGTGTTACCACCCAACTAATGATTATTGTGCCAGACACATTTAAGATACATCAGTGTACAAAATATTCAAACATCTCTGCTCTCCAGAAGCTGACATTCTAGCAGGGATAGACTGACAGTTAAATATATAAATTGTATACAGTAGTATGTTAGAAAGTAATAAGTGCTGTGACCAAAAAAAAAGACTAGAGCAAAGGAAGATCAGAAGTACCAGGCATGGGAGGTTGGAATTTTAAGTGGAGTGGTCCTCCCTGAGGTGGCATTTGTACAGAGAATTGAAGGAGGTGAGGAAATGAGCCATGCAAGTCATGTGGGGGAGGATATTGGCAGTAGGAACAGCTTTGGGGAAAGGCCTGAAGAGGGGAGCATGCCTGGGGTGTTTGAAGACACTGTAAGGAGTGGCTGGAGGGGAGTGGGCAGGAGGGAGAGCAGCCGCAGGAGGACCAAGAGGACCTCAGGCACGTAGGGCTGAGCAGAGTGCTGTAAGAACTTCATTTTTTCTGAGTGAATGGGAGGCCTTTTGCAGCATTTCAGACGAAGAGGGACTTGACTAGAGTTAATCAAATCATTCTAGCTGCTGTGTTGAGCCAACTTGGAATGGGGGATGGGAAGTGGGCATAGATACAACATAGCCCGTTAGAGTCTGTTGTAATCTGGGAGAGAGAGAGCTCTGACCAAGGTGGTGGTTATAGGCTTTCTTGATGCATTAGATGTTTAGGATAGAAGAGAAAGACAGAAGCCAAGATTCTGTCTTAATAGAACCCCAAGATAGCCCAGGGTTCAGGCTGTTGAGATGGTACGGGCTATTTATTGCCTACACTAAGTATTTTCTTTCTTTTTTTCTTTTACCTCAGTATCAAGCTGTGAACTTGAATTTCTTACTGTTGTTACTGTGTCTGCCTCTAATTGCCCTCATCTCTTCTAGACTATCTTACTTTAGTTTAACTCTTCTGTAGACCAACAAATACACAAGTGTTTAAAATCATATGTTAAAACAAGGTTGTTGATCTAACATAATAGGCTCTGAGTGAGAGTTTATGTTCCTCTGCTTAGGGGTAAAGGGGAACAAACCAGTGTCAGGATTCTCAGAGTTGCCTTCTCTATTGAGGCTTTAAACTTCCTTCTGGGTTCACAGAGTATTGTGAATGACTGAGTTTACCTGAAGACTGAATCCCTTAATGAGAATTCATTGATATTTACATTTTTACTTTTTTTTTTTTAATCAGGCAAAAGAATGGACCCCAGCAGGAAAAGCAAAGAAAGAGAATCCTGATAAGAAATTTTATTCTGAATCTGCGGAGGAGGAGGAGGACTCTTCTGAGAGCAGCAGTGACAGTGGTGGGGTTTTAATTCATTGAAAAACTTTGTTCACTAGAGCTTATACACTGTGCTTCCTATAGACCAATAAGGCCTAGAACATAATATTCAACAAGCTGGTTTAAATGAAGTTTATACCATTACAATAATTCCTTTCACTTACATATCACTGTTTTCAAAGTAATTTCTAACGCCTTTTCATTTGACATTGCCTCTTGGACCCACAACTAATAAATGATAGAATTGAAACAGGAACGCATGCTTTTCTGAATTCTAACCCACACTGCCTGTGATATTTATTAGCGTATTGAAAAATGTAATTTTATATTTGATAAGCCTTTAGTGGGGCCTTTAAAAGTCACTTTTCTTTTGTATTGGGTTGGCCAAAAAGTTCATTCGGGTTTTTCTGTAAGATGTTATGGAAAAGCCCAAACGAACTTTATGGCCAACCCCCACTAAAATGTAAAGTTTATTTTTAACCTTGAGCAGTCTGTTCTTATCCATTTTTTACTCTTTTACTTCTACATGAAAGCTAAAATTTATAAATCTCTTGTGTATTATAAAGAAACAAAGAGCTAAAAAGATTGAGGGCAACCACATGCAATGAAAAAAATACTAAACAGGAAGGATCTAGAAGACCTGAGTTTTAGCCAGGCAGATTGAATAAGGCACTTACCTTCTCTATACCTGATAAATGAAGGGGTAGAGTTAGATGCTTTTTTTTTTTTTTTTTTTTTTTTTTTTTTTTTTTTTTTTTTTTTTTTGTGGTACGCGGGCCTCTCACTGTTGTGGCCTCTCCCGTTGTGGAGCACAGGCTCCGGATGCGCAGGCTCAGCAGCCATGGCTCACGGGCCCAGCCGCTCCGCGGCATATGGGATCCTCCCAGACCGGGGCACGAACCCGTATCCCCTGCATCGGCAGGCGGACTCTCAACCACTGCGCCACCAGGGAGGCCCGAGTTAGATGCTTTTTAAGTCTCTTCAATACTGGAAGTCTGAGTGATTTGCATAATAAAGTATGTATAGGAGTTACATACTCTTAGTAACAATTAACCTAGTAAACTTATCTGATCCAAGACCAAATGACATCTCTTTCTTTTAAAACCTTTATTCCTTGGGAAGCCAGGGCTGCTCATCATTACTTGGTCATCCATTACCTGACATTAAGGTAATTCATTCATTTTTTCCTCTGTTTCCCCTGTCAAAATCTTTGTTTTCAGTATCTGATAAGTTAATCTGTGGTGCATTACCTTCTGAGGTGATCCACTGAAAACTGGGGGAAATTACTTCAATCCAAAGAGTTAATGCTAAAAAATATGGAATTTCAGGAATGATATAGACCATTGAGAAAGATATGTTGTGTAGTTGAGTGTTTCATATAGATATTTGTCTCCATCCCATTTATTCACAAGCTCCTGTCTGTTTAGAGTCTAACCTTTCTCAATACATATTTGAAATATTCCATTAACATTATGGCTTTTCATGGGATTATCTGAGTACTTATAATAGGGAGTCATATGGCAGGAGTTCCATTCTGGCTACCAGAGGAAAGAGAGAACTTTTCTCATTAGAAGTTACCAGTTTTTTTCTAGTGAGCATGCCTTCTTGAGGATAAATGAATTTCCTCAAGGATTTTCCTAATTTGAAAATTTAAATAAACAGTGCTTGAAGTGAACTGGACCCAGATTCATGTTGAACTCCCATGTAATAACATGAGAAAGTAACTTAGATGCTATACTTTCTTATTTATTTATTTATTTATTTATTTATTTATAGCATAAACGATTTATCTAAGTTAATATGTACGTATGCTTAACTTTGATATCACAACAAATTCAATTTTTTTTTTTTTTTTTTTTTTTGCGGTATGTGGGCCTCTCACTGTTGTGGCCTCTCCCGTTGCGGAGCACAGGCTCCGGACGCGCAGGCTCAGCGGCCATGGTCCACAGGCCCAGCTTCTCCACGGCACATGGGATCCTCCCAGGCCGGGGCACGAACCCGTGTCCCCTGCATCAGCAGGCGGACTCTCAACCACTGCGCCACCAGGGAAGCCCCCAAAATATTTTTATTCAGCAGTTTTGTTTTGCCTTTGTAAAGTTTGGGTAAAATAAATTTTGCTCTTTGTAAAAGCTGATGATAAAGAGTGCCTTACCATGTGGCAGGCACTTTTGTGTGCTAATCACCTTTACATGTTTCAAATCATTTTATCTTCACAACAGCTCTTTGAAGTAGCCTTTGCTGAAAGGAAAACTGAGACCCAGAGAGGCTGAATAACTTGCTCAGTCTTACAGCTTGGTACACGGCAGGGCCAGGGTTTGAACTCAGACATTCCAGCTTGAGAACTCATGCTTATAACCACTTCAAGCAGTTCCAAAAGAATATAGGCACTCCTAGCTTTTCACTGTGATACATGAATTAATCCTCATAAAGTAGCTATTATTTACCTATTAGAATACTGTTTTAACTAGAGGTTACGTTCCTGCCTGAGGACATTTCATCAGATAGATAGGCCAGGACAACAGTTTGTCCTCTTATCTAGGATACAACTCTGCACCTATAATCATTTCAACTAGTAAAAAATTATGCTTCATGTTTAAAATACACATAAATATACTATATGTATCACTTCTGCAAAGAGCCCTAGTATACCATAATTTATTCATAAAACATTTAACTATATAGTGCCTCAGTGTAACTATCATTTCTTTGACCTACGGAAGACTCCTATACTAGCTAAAATAAGTGCTTTTTAAGTAATGATGTTGCTTTATTGCCTTTGAATTTAGGAATTTTTGAAGACGATTTGAATGACTCATTTCCCTCTCAAAATTGGTTCCTAAGAAAATTCAACAATCCCTTCCTTTCTCTAAATAAAATTTCTCATTATAAGTAGAGGAATTAAAATTATTTCTTTATTTTTATATCATCCTCATAATCATTCTTTAAATAAAAAGTTTTTGCCATAGCTAAAATACTTACGGGTTTGAAAAGCAAGATAGGCTCACTTTGGTTTAGTTGGTTGATCTTTTCTTTGCCTTTCCCCACTCACTAGCAACGTGCCTTCTCTGTGCATTGGAGTCCCGCCATGCTTACCCTGCCGCAGGGTTCAGGAGTCTAAGTGACCAGAGGGCAGAAATAGGAAATGTGGAACACCTGGGGTCCACTAAACTAAAATTCAGCATCTGTTTTCATTTGTGATGAATGTTGACACTTACTTGTGTCCTTATGTATAATTAAATGGCTGTAAATCAAGGAGCATCTGGATATCTTTTTCAGAGAGTGAATCTGGAAGTGAAAGTGGGGAACAAGATGACGAAGGAGACAGCAGTGAGGACTCCAGTGAGCACGAGAGTGAGAGTGGAAGTGAGTCAGAGGCAGAAAACAAAAGAGCAGCCAAGAACTCCAAAACCAAAGGAAAAAGGTGAATTATTTTGTCAGAATTTCCTTCAAAAACATTCTGTGGTCTTTTCCCCCGGTTTAACGTTGAGTGAGAAAATAAGTGTGTGTGTGTGTGTTTTTCCCAAACAGATTTTAAATCTTGTAATATTAATTTAAAATACTAATTCATATTATTCTCTTACTTGTAATGCTCAGTTTTCATTTTGAACTTGAAAAAATCTTGGGGTTACATTTTGAAAATTGGTGTAACCTTGGAAGGCTGAGTTAAGTGATCAAGCAGTCGGTATGAAACACTTAATTACCTTTTGAAGCAGTTTTGCTGAGGGTGAAAATTAAATCCTTCAACACTTTGCCATTATGTAACTAAGACAATTGATTTTTCTAAATAATGTTATATTAAAAAGATTATGATCCAAATATTAGAGTCAGGGGCTGTGAAGGAAGACGGTCATAAGATATTTAAGTGTTAGCACTTTTTAAGATCTCACATTATCAACAACATTATCATGTATTAAAGTGTCATTAAAATTTTGAGTAATTGGGGCTGATACCTTGGATTGTCTGAGTCTGTTTTCCCCACTGCTGTCAGTGAGTGGCCTCTGCAGACACGATGGCCCTTTCCCTGGGAGCCTGCTGCCCGTGCACTTGATGAGCTTGCAGCCTAGCTCAGTCTTGGCTGACAGCACTGATTGGGGCGCAGTACGCTCTCTGCTCCTTTTATTACAGACAGTAATTAAAGCAGCTCGCCCTGCCACTTCCATAACAAACACAGCATAATGCTCTAATTATGACTTTATTAATTTAAGTCAGGATTTAATGATTTTAAAAGTGATTTATATTGTTTTTCCTGTTCAGAACAAATGAAATCTGTAGGTTAAATTAATACAGGCTTTTCATCATTGCAAAGTTAAAAAGCTAGTTACCAGTAAATTCTTTTCATTAGATTAACATCTGAAACTCTAAGCAGTAAGGTAAACAATAATTACCCATCAAAATTGAGTGATGCAAAGCAAAATAACACTTTTACCTTCAAAATCTTATCTTAAAGGCTAGAAGTTAAATATATTCAGAATCATTCACTTGTTGCAGCAAGCGAGTTACTTGGTTTGTAGTAGCCTTTTCTTAGAAGTTCTGTGCTTCTAGTTTAATATCAGAATATCTATAATTACATAGTTTATAAAAAGTGTCTTATTTCTTAGAAAGGGAAGTTATGTTCAGTGCACTAAATATCCTTTCCAAAGCAAAAGTCAATATACTAGAAATTTATAATAATAAATTGTATTAGTTTCATTCTTTTATTTCTTCAGAAATGGACTTTTTTTTTAACCCATGTTTGAATTTTTAAAAATTGTTTATTATACGAAAGGAAATCTCAGATACATTCTAAACCTTATATTTTTAAGTACATGTTTTAACCATTAAATGGGGGATAATAAATTGCCATTCTTTGCTAGGGGAAGAAAAAACAACAACATACTTTTTAGTCATCAAATATAATTACATGTGCTCTGAGATGTTACTATGACTCCATTTTTAATAAATAGCAATCATATTTCCTCCACAAAATTCAATTCAGGGAAATATCGATTCTTCCCTTGCCTCACCACTCTCCCTCCCCGTGTGTTTTTCTGCTTGTCTCTTAGAATTTTTTTTTAAAACTTTGCCAGTATAACTATATGATAATTTTTTAAAGCTAAGGGGCTTTAAGTATCTTCAAAATCACCCTTTAGTAATCATAACCTATTTATGACTAACTTTGAGTTTTATACTCCAAAGTATTTTCATTGAAGGGAAATACTCCAAAGTATTTTCATATTGGGTAGTGGAAAAAATATGGTCTTTATAGTAAGACAGACTTGAGTTTAAATTCCAATTCCGCCCCTCCTGGCTATGTGTCCTTGAGCAAGTTACTTAACTTTCTTGAATATTATAGGATAATAATGCACCCAGTAAGAATATGTTAGAACATCTGAATTAGATAGTTGCTTATGAAGTGTCTAATACTCTTTGGTACAAGATAGATTTTTTTTCTTTTTTTTTTTTTTTTTTTTTTTTTTTTTTTTTTTTTTGGCGGTACGCGGGCCTCTCACTGTTGTGGCCTCTCCCGTTGCGGAGCACAGGCTCTGGATGCGCAGGCTCAGCGGCCATGGCTCACGGGCCCAGCCGCTCCGCGGCATATGGGATCCTCCCAGACCGGGGCACGAACCCGTATCCCCTGCATCAGCAGGCGGACTCTCAACCACTGCGCCACCAGGGAGGCCCTTTTTTCTTTTTTTAACGAAGTGGATTTTTAAAACAGTACACACACACACAGACACACACACACACACACACACACATGGTAAAGAGAACTAGACCTTCAAATTTGAGCAAATAAAAAAGACCACAAGGCATCTCTTTTCCCCTGAGAGACGACCTTTTGGCTGTCTTACATGTTATCTCTTCTTGGAGACCTACTTCCCTTGCCTTCTGCCTGCCTTATTTCTCTTTTTCAACTCATGTGTCTCTTCCTCTAGAAGCATTCCCACTCTCGGTCAAGTTTGTTTAGCTGCTCCTCCAGGTGTTCTCATGACACAGTATACTTTATTACTTATTATTTTCCATGCTTTATTGTCACTGCCAGCTTACTTCTCTGTATCCTCCAATGGACAGTAGACTCTATAAGGGAGTACATGGAGATCATCTGTATCTTACTAACCTCTGTTATCCTTAGCACCTAACATAGTGCCAACAATATGGTGGGCAGTCCGTAAATATTTGTTAAGTAAGGGAGTGAGTAAACAAATGAATGAATAGCATCAGCACTTAGGTTTCATCGTTTGGTATTTTAAAACTCTATATCTGATTATCTTACATTTTTAGTAAGACTTAGAACATTAGAAGAATTCTGTTTTGAACCGGTTAACATTTTCTCATATAATATGTTTAAGGGTCACATTAGGGGACATATGTTAATAATTTTCTTAGACAGAAAAGTCTATAAAATGCAACTCTGTTTCAGCAAAAGTTGATGTATAAATATTTAAATTTATTAATGAACACTTAGTATTTTGAAACAGCATTTTTTTTTTTTTTTTTTTTTTTTTGCGGTACGCGGGCCTCTCACTGTTGTGGCCTCTCCTGTTGCGGAGCACAGGCTCCGGACACGCAGGCTCAGTGGCCATGGCTCACGGGCCCAGCTGCTCCGTGGCATGTGGGATCTTCCCGGACCGGGGCACGAACCAGTGTCCCCTGCATCGGCAGGTGGACTCTCAACCACTGCGCCACCAGGGAAGCCCTGAAACAGCATTTTAAAATCAGCCTATCTTTGAAGTTGTTAATGTTAGCACCTAATGTGTATTTCTGGTAAATCAAACATTTAATTATTAATTATTTTCTACTTATTATATCATTCAGTGTTATTTTATAACCTTTTGCATTTGAACTGTGTGTGATGTGGTATAATTAGTTTTGAATGGGTTCTGATTTATTTGGTTATAGGTAATACTACCTTCCTCATTATTTCATTAACATGTTCTGGAATTTTAAAACTATTTTTACTGTCTTTTTGTACACTAAAAAGAAATGGTTCTCAGTGAAATACACTTCTCTATAAAGATTTTGGTTCACAGGCAAAATGGACAAATGGTAACATTTGTCATTTGTTTTTTCAAACTACTTAAATTTGTTTATATAAGTATCTAATATTTCAAAATTTATTATTCTGATTAGTGGTTCTGAAGATGTGGATAAGGAAAATGAAAACTCTAAAACTTCAGATTCTTCCAGTGCTGAATCTAGTTCAATAGAAGACAGTTCTTCAGATTCTGCATCAGAATCAGAATCTGAAAGTGAATCTGAATCCAGAAAAGTTACTAAGGTAAGAGATTACAAATTTTTGTAACTGAAAATAAATAGTTTTATAGTCTTTTCCCAATTACGAATAAATATTTCTGAAAATTTATGTTTTGTTGAAAATCAAGAAACAAGGCAAGGAATTTAATATGTCACTGACAACTAAAATAAATACCATCTTTATTCATCCACACCTGTGATTTTATTTTGTTTTTTTCTAGATTATCACTTCCCTTATAATTCAACTCTGCAGAGAAGTTAGAAACTTTTTTTAACCTCACCCTTTCCAACAAAAATTAGAGAACTCAGTGTTATGAGTATGACTTTTTTGCTCTTGGCTGTGATGTGACAAGGGAGGCTTTTGCCAAAGGGGAAGTAAAGGGAAGTCACAGAGATAGTATTGAGCAAAGAAATATAAATGTACATGCATGATAAGAAATTGAGACTAATATGCTTTTTAAAAAAATATTAGGCATTTGGATAATAGAATATTTTTAAAGGTTTAATTAAAGAGTATGCATTCTTTAATAGTTAATAAAAATGCAGTAGCCATATATTTAAAACAAATGCAAGAACCACTTATAACAGAATGATTACGCTTTTTGGTATAATATTTGTAACACCAAAAGTTGTCTGCTTAGCAGCAAAAAACAAAACCATGAATTGGAAAAGTGTAGTTTTTAATACACAATTCAGACCTAATACATATCTTTCTGGTCTTTAGTTATTATTCCCTGCCTATAAATGGATCATGGTGTTGCTAGGTTTCAAAGGCAGTGGTTTTTATAAATAAATGTATTATTCCATATGTTGAAAATATGGTCACACCTTGCCCTTTATTGAATTCAGTTTCTTTTTAACCTATACTTTTCATTTATTTGTTTTGGTAACATGAATTCCTTTAATGTCATTTGAGTAGCCAAGTATGAAAATAAATTCATCAAAGTAATAATTGCCCATCTCCATCCAGAGATTTATTGTTAAGGAATAAGCGTATTTAAAAAAAAAAAAAAAAGAACAAGCATGCTTAAAAATTAGCTAGTATTTGTCTTACCTTATTTCAAATATTGTTGAATATTGTAAAACCTATTTGAAACTTGAATTTATATTTAAAGCATATCTGTGTAGTATATAATCTAGGATTTTTATTTTTCAAAAATTCACATAAAACCTTAGAGATTTTTCGGTTTATTAATCTGGCCTCTTATAAAAACTTACCACACAATGAGTTTGATATCCTCTCATTTCCTACTTAAATTACAAAAAGCTTAAGATGTTATTTAAAATAAAGGAGCTTTAGGGCTTCCCTGGTGGCGCAGTGGTTAAGAATCCGCCTTCCAGTGCAGGGCGCACAGGTTCGAGCCCTGGTCCGGGAAGATCCCACATGCTGTGGAGCAACTAAGCCCGTGCACCACAACTACTGAGCCTGTGCTCTAGAGCCTGAGAGCCACAGCTACTGAGCCACGTGCCACAACTACTGAAGCCCACGCACCTAGAGCCCATGGTCTGCAACAAGAGAAGCCACCGCAATGAGAAGCCCGTGCACCGCAAGGAAGAGTAGCCCCTGCTTGCCACAACTAGAGAAAGCCCGCGTGCAGCAATGAAGACCCAAGGCAGTCAAAAATTAATTAATTAATTAATTAAATAAAACCACTTATTAAAAAAAAAATTAAATAAATAAATAAAATAAAGGAGCTTTAGAAATTGAAAATACAATCCAGAATAAGAAATCTGTGTTTTTTAAAATGACCAAACAAGAAATTAAGTAATGGGAAGTGAGTGGAATTAAAGTGAGTTGTTCTTATGAAGTTTTGTAGAAGTTGAAAAATTGTAGACTTTAGTGCCTATATAGTGTTGGGCTTTAGGGGACCCCATTAGAATGCCACAGAGGTACCCCAGCTCAGAGATTCAATTTATTTCTTCTTTGGTGCATTCAATGATCAGATTAAATCTCTTAATAGTTGAAAATATTTTACTGTAGAAAATCAGTATAAAATTTCAAAGTAATGCAGTGAGCCAAGACTCTTGAGAAATTCAGGTTTTACTCACATTGTTGATAGTTTTATGTCTACGTGTTTTGCTTATATAGTTTATTTTCTCTATATTATAATGCCTTTCCTGTCAGTAACAGGCAGATAAGCTTGTTTGTTTTAATTTATATTCTCCACCTTGGAGCCACCATAACTATTTTTTTCTTTCTATTTCTTTCTGAGTGATTTGAAGTGTACCATGCAATTACAAGTGTACCAGTTTTCTAATAATGGGCAACTCTATAATTGTAGGAAAGTCCTCCTTGCACCAAGTGTTGTGGCTTCTGCTCTAAATTATGAGTAATGAAGGCAGATGGTGGGTGCTTTACCTTAATTTAGCATGACAGTATGTTAGAGCTGCAAACTCATCTGCCTTAAATCTGCAGCCCAACTAAATCTATACTTTTACTCTCTCTCTTCCTTTTCTTTCACTTGGACAATGTATTTTGGGGATATCGAGCATGAAAATGGGACTTTGAGGGTATCTTGAATATATGGCTTTAAAAACAGTTCATTTTATGGTGGTCCTATGAGATAGGTATAATGTTCTTCTTGTTGGAAGATAATATCTTTATGCTTCAGTTTCCTCATCTATAAAGTAGAAATGCTAATACCTACTCTGCTTTTTTCAAGTACTATTACAAAAAATCAAATGTGAAAGATCAGTGTAAAGCCCTGTATAAATATAAAACAGCAGTGTTAACATTTTTTTAACTTGAACATTAATTCCCTGAGAGACCAACAGTATTAGAGTTACAGAACACCAATGCTAAAAGGAACCGAAAATTTTTTGTAACTCTTATGTCTCCTGCATTTTCTAATTCTTTTTATACCATTCAAGTTAGGAATTAACGTTCAGGTGTGACCCCTTACCTGCAGCCTGTGATCCCATCTACTTTTTGCAGAAGACTGAGCTGACATTCACTGTAAGCATATCCTACCTCTGTGCTCTCTGACACACAATCTCTATTTACCCTCCTCCTTTTTCTTTGAATGGAGCTTTGAGTAAGCTATTCCTATCCACATAGCCGAGAATAAGTCCTATTTCCTTTTGGCCTTGTTTTGTGGATAATCATCTGCATCCATTGTGCCTTCAATCTCTTTTTTCATTAATTTCTCCTCCACCAACCAAAGCACTCAAGGCTTTCCTAGCATTTAAAGAGAGGAGAGGGCTTCCCTGGTGGCGCAGTAGTTGAGAGTCCTCCTGCCGATGCAGGGGACACGGGTTTGTGCCCCGGTCCGGGAAGATCCCACATGCAGCGGAGCAGCTGGGCCCGTGAGCCATGGCCGCTGAGCCTGTGTGTCCGGAGCCTGTGCTCCGCAACGGGAGAGGCCACAACAGTGAGAGGCCCGCATACTGCAAAAAACAAAAAAAAACAAAAAACATAAAAAATAAAGAGAGGAGAGAGGAGTGGAAGAGAAAGACAGAGAGAATGTGTGAAAGTGAGAGTTCAGAAGAATAATCTAGATATTCTCCAGCCACTACTTCTTAACCCAATTATTTCTTAGTCCCTTTTAAATTGGTTTCTACTCCCATAACTTCCTACAGATATTGTTCTCTGAAAAAGTCAGCCGTGATCTTTCTCCAAACCCAGTGACCTTCTCTTAGTTTATCCTTCTCTGTCTTCTTATATGACTATTCCCCTACTACTTGAAATTCTCTGCATCCTTTTTCTTCTGACTTTTCT
Organism: Hyperoodon ampullatus; assembly: GCF_949752795.1. Lineage (NCBI taxonomy): Eukaryota > Metazoa > Chordata > Mammalia > Artiodactyla > Ziphiidae > Hyperoodon > Hyperoodon ampullatus. Next base: position 114,089,839 of record NC_136917.1, read on the forward strand.
GACCCTTTAATCTTTTGGTTGCCTCACTTTTTACCTCCTTCTGACACCCAAGTGTGAACATTGCCCCGAAGTTAGTGCTTATTAGTACACATTTTTTCAAAAATATTAATTGATATGAATTAATTTAGTCCTTTTTTTTCCTCTATAATTTACTGTTGTGAGACTCATTAACTCTTTTTTTTTAAATTTAATTTATTTATTTTTGGCTGCATTGGGTCTTCGTTGCTGTGCGTGTGCTTTCTCTAGTTGCGGCGAGCAGGGGCTACTCTTCGTTGCAGTGCGCGGGCTTCTCATTGCGGTGGTTTCTTTTGTTGCAGACCATGGGCTCTAGGTGTGTGGGCTTCAGCAGTTGTGGCTCACGGGCTCTAGAGCACAGGCTCAGTAGTTGTGGCACACGGGCTTAGTTGCTCCATGGCACGTGGGATCTTCCCGGACCAGGGCTCGAACCCGTGTCCCCTGCACTGGCAGGTGGATTCTTAACCACTGCACCACCAGGGAAGTCCCTCATTAACTCTTGTAGCCTCAGCTAAAACATTTATCTGAATTACTTCCATGGTAACATCTCTAACCAAATCCCTACAACTGTAACTTTTCTTCCCAAATTCAAACCAAATTCTTAGACCTCTTAGGAAATGCTGGTTTCCCAAACCTAATATAGCCCAAAGACATGATCTGTCATTTGGTACCAGCATGCTTTCTGTTCTCCCAGATTTGTAGACCCATAATTGTCCTTGACCCCTCCCTCATCCTATATGTGTACACAGTTGCCAAATCTTAGAGATCCTGTGTATTATTTTTGATATCTCTTTCTTCTTCTCCTACCACCACCATTGTAGATCAGCTCTTCATGACCTTGCCCATAGACCATTGCCTTTGGTCATCCTCAGACACTCCCCCAACCCCAGTCCTTCTCTACAGCTGCCAGATTAATGTCAAAGTTAACTATAATGATGCCTCATTGTCATTTGAGTTCAGTAAACTCCTCAGGCTAGCATGTCCAAACTCACCTTTCCAGTCTTAACCTTCTTTGTATTCCAATCCCAGTGGACTATTTGTGGTTCTTATGCTGTATGCTTTTTTGTTTCTGTGCCTTTGTTCTTCCTTTTACATCATTTCTCTTATTACAGAAAATATAAGCTGAGGAGAAAGTGGCCTCATATCAAGGGTAGTCCCTCCACTTCTCCTAGTTGAGAATGACTGCATGGAATGAAGGCTATTTCTGACTAGAGGGTATTACTCATGTGAATGGTGTAGGGACAGTCAAGAGGGTGAGAACCACTGTTGAATTGTTTATGTTCCGAAAGTGTTTGTCATTCAGCACCGTACCCTAGCATATCCATAAGACACGAAACTGCCGTCATACATTCTGGTGTCATGTTTGTTTGTTTCTGTTATTGATTGGGAGATGTCCTTGTTTGAAGTCAGATATTGTCAGTAATGACCAAAGAAAATTATCTTTCTCTTCAGTTAAAATTATTTTGATGGGCAAGCACATTTTTCTCTGTAGATGTTCTTTTCTGAACCAAATTTAATAAATATTTTAATGTGAGTCTAATCCTTTTTATGAACTAATTATTTTGCCCTAAATGATACCTGTAACAAAATTAGTTTTAATAGTTCCGTGTTTTCAGTACTTCACATACTTCACACGGTGTTTAGGAACCTTTTTGTTTGTTTGTTTACACAGAAGAGTGGAGAAAAGAATTAGTAATACAGGCTACATTAAATCAGGAAGAGATTTATATCACTTTATCCCATGTTTTACTGATATAATTAAGTTATATTCTGCTTGTAGTTAAAATTATGTGTTGAACAGATGGTAAAAGTTTTATTTAAAATATTTTTTTTAAGTTGCCAGGGTTGTTTTTTTCTTTATTGAACCTAGGCTTCAGTGTTTTTATTACCAGCCAGTAAGTTAGAGTGCTCCCACTGACTATAGTTATTTCCACCATCACCTTGTTAGTCCCACTCTTCACACCTTAACTGTGATGGAGTAGTTCTGATTATATCTTCAGTGTCTCTGCACCAACTGCTGAAGATTTAGATAAGCCGTGATTAAGAAAATAAAAATTTTAAGTCATAATTGTAATTTATTGTGAATAAGTTAATGTATTTTCCTTATAAATGCATTTTAATTACACAAACTGTGTATAAAGCATAATAATCTATCGATGGAAAAATAAATATATTTAATATACTTGCACCTAATAGCATTAAGAGCATTTCCATATTTGAATCAAAGATTAATATGTGTACTAGCTTTGGGGAAAATAGTACTGTCTTTATATACCTAGCAGTGTTTGAGATGCTCTCATCAGTGGTTTTTATCACACATTATAGGAATCTCACAAAACTTTGCTAGTCCCTTTTTAAGAGGTGCAAAGAAGCTGATTAAATCTTTTACATACTCCATGGAGTGGTCACAGGTCTTGTGACTAGTGTACAGATGTCAGTAAATATTAAGATACGCCTCAATAAAAAATCTACCGTGTAAAAAATTCTTGGGTATAAAGTAAATATGGGATGTGGTTTGAATAGATCGTGGATAAGAGTGAAAGGAACTATTTTCTGATTAGTTGTCTGCCCTCTTTGTGAAGTAGGAAACAAGTTTTACTTGTGTTTTTCCAAGTACTTATGATTGTTGCAATTACATAACTTCTGTGAAGATTGTAGAATATTGGTTTTTACTCTGACAATTCAAAGGCTTGCCTCTTTCAATTTATGTCTTTTCCAATTTAGTTCATATTTTAATTTCTTCAGAACAGAAATATCATTTCACTTCAATTGAGATCTTTAAATCAAAGTGAATGCCATTAAGCAAGCTTTCTTATTGAAGTAGGTATAATCTAATAGGGAAGATTTGTTTAACAGTTTAGACTTCTTTTTAACTTATATAGAAGTCTCAATTTGCTGGCAGTGTACTTTTATTTTAAAGCACAGTGTAAGTGTGAGCCTCAGATTTGTAAAATAAGATGTGTTAGATGACTTGAAGGCAAAAGAGTCATTAAATTGTCTTTGGTTGGTAATTCTAACTGAAAATATTTCATGCAAATACGTTGCCCTGTGAGTCTAGAAATAAGCCTTGAATTTTTGTTGGTTTCAAAGCATAGTGTGGGTTTGACAGTCTATACATACAGTTTATCCTGTTTTATAGTTTTAAATTTCAAACCTCTTTATAAAGGTTTCCTCTTAGGAAGCATTTTTGCTTTTTGTGTCAGATCTTTTCTGCTTGCTTTTTTTTTTTTTCCAATCAGCATGAAGATGAACATGTGTTATAGATTTTTAAAAATCTTTACAAGGTATATTATTACATTTTTTGTTTGTATTATTTGGAGCTTAATAAGTATTTCCAGGATCTTTTATTTATGATTTAAAATGAAATATGTTAAATAGAAATCAGTTTCTTAACCCTGTGACTTTGTATTTCATTTTGGAAATGTTGATGTGTTGAGGTGTATAATCGAATACCATGGAAACAAATGGAGATTTGAGGATGATGAATTGATAACTAGGCATTTTTGTAGTGAGATTTTAAGATCAGTTACTGTTGTCCTTATAAAAGTCTAATACAGTCACTCAGCTGTTAAAAACCTAATCCTCTGTTTAAAAAAATATACAAAAACAAATTGTCTATCTTTCTGCCTGATCTCTTCTCAAGTACTAATACAATGGAAACAGTGGGTGATCTGTCAGTGTGTTTGGTTTGTCAGTGATGGTTTTGTATAAATATTGGGAGGGTAAGAAATAAAATTCACACAGTAAAATATGATTTCATCTGCCTTTTCTCTGCAGCTCCATGGCTCATGCTGCGGTGTGAAATTCTCATTTTACACACTTTGCAGGCGGAGCACATGAATTATGCATTGAGCAAGAAAAATCTCCTGCCTCAAGTCCTATATGCATTTACCCAGGTTCTGTCTCTATTACCAAGATGAATTGCAAATGGAGAAATGTTTGATGGAATAGGGCTCTTAACTTCTTTGTTTAGAATTCAGATTTTTATTTTTATAGTAGATTCTTTAAGTATGAACATGTTTTGAACTTACTGTGGATTTTTTTTAATGAAAAATGGAATATAAGAGAGGAATGCCAAACACATCACGAGGCTTTTTATAGCCTTGATTTGGAATGCAAGGCTTTTTCAATTCGGTAGAAATGACCATTATCTATTGCTAATGTTGTATTTCAGTCGCTGGTTATTTGCTTTACTCAGAAAGTCAATGAAATTCTGTCCTTTTGAGAGCCTTTTTTCTTTTTGTTTTAGGCTTCTAATAAGAGATTATGCCAATTTCACATGCAGCTCTGTCCTGTGTTGTATGTGACCTGATGTGTGTTTAATAGATATTGTTACATACTCCTGGCTGTGAAGTAGAAAATAAGGTATATAGACTTGCCTCCAGCTTTAACTTTGTCTTGATTTGATAGGTTTCTTATTTTTCAGGTGGGGGGGTTACATTTCCATAAAGACAGTCATGCACCATTGTAGCTTATAGGAAGCTACACCCATTGTGCTCAGCATAGCATTTTGATAAGTCACATGGTGATAAGCTTTTTGTTATATGTTCTTTCTTCACAGGAATGTTATTCTTGTTGAGATGGCATATTCATTCTGAACCTGTTTCTGTTACTTGCAACTTTTACACTTCAGCTTCAAAACTAACATTTTTTTTCCAATCCTAGAAATTGTTATTTATTTCAGGTATGGAGAGAGGGGCAAACATTATTTGTTTTGTTTTTAAATAACGAATGAAAATTAAAACCCACCTAGATGCTTTGGAGTTTTCAGTGGCAGAAATAAATATTTTGAAGAAGAAAATCAATGCTGATGTTTTTAGTAATGTGTATTATTGTATGATCCTTGAAAATAATTTTTCTTTATATTGGCATAAGGGAAAAAAGAAGCAGGACTTAAAATCATTTTAAAATGTTACCTGACGTATTATTTGATGTATTGCTTTTGTTCATGTATGTGCACTGTTGTAAGAGCTCTAAACCATGTAGACTTTAAATGATGGTAAAGTACATTTTGCTTTAGTGATACCTTTCTGTAGTTAGAGGAATACTCCAAAAATATTTGTAATAATTTACATTAACAGTAAGATATAAACTCCTTTGGTAGATTACAAGTTATCTGAAGGCAGGGACTAATCTGTCTGTCTTGGCTGTGTTACTTCCATTGCTTAGCACAGAATCTGTTAAAAATTCTATACACATGTATTGAATGAATGAATGATTGAATAAGTGAACAAAAATGTTTTGGCAAAAAAGTTTTGGCCTTCAATTTGAGAGGTTTAATGTAAAGAAAAAAGTACACTATATAAAGGTAAGTAACGGTGACCCAGATACATCTATTTAATACCCTAATCCTTGTTGGTCTTTAATTGTTTATACTACTACTCAGTACTGTGCCTTATTTTTTCTTTTTTCTTTTCTTTCTTTTTTTAAGGTTACGCATCTTTTCTGAGTCTCTAACCGAACTGTGAATACCTCAGCCTTAGGGATCTAGTCCATGGGTATCCGCATTTCAAAAATATAGTAAACTGAATAAGCAAATTTGTGGTGGAGGAAGCCCTAATTATGTGCAGAAATGGTTGAATACTTAGTCTCCCCAAAGGAAAACAGAAAAAGTAAATGAATTCTTTTCAACCCTAAAGAGCAAGAGCCTGAAAATATCATTTATAGATTTTAACGAATACCTTTGGCAAAAGAAGTCTGATGCAACCCAGTGTTGAAATATAAAGTACCTAGTACAATGCCTGTCACAAACTACATCTCAGAAAGGCTAATCTATCACAAGCCCATTGACAATTTCAGAGCTAAGCATGTATTGTTCAAGCATTTCTTTTTCTTTAATCAACTTGTTTAAAAATTATTTTCGAGAATGTTTGTACATTTTCTACCAAAGAGCCACATTAGATTTTTATGTTAGCAAAAAGTTGTCAGATTATAAAATTTACTTTTAAATTTTCTTCTGAAGGTCTTTTATAATCTCTAAATAAAAAATATTTTAAAATAACAGTTTGCATGGTGGAGAAGAAATACCACATGCCAACTAAAATAAAAATTTTGATTCAAAAAAAACATTTCACATAACCATATAGAAGCTTAATTTGATTTTTTTTTTCTTGGAAGACTAAGCAAAGGAAAAAATGTTTGTTTTGAAATGTTAAAAACTACTTCATAGATTTTTTAACTAGAACATGCAATAAATGAAATATTTATTATTTTGTAGGAGAAAGAAAACAAAGCAAAGCAAGATAGAAATCCTCTTACCAAAGATGTTTCACTTCTAGATCTAGATGATTGTAAGTATTGAAATTTAAATTTTTTCTTCTGTGCTTCGTAATAGTATTTTTCATTTTTATAGTATCTTTCATTTACATGTCTCAAAATAAATCAAAAACTATTATGAAAGACTTATAGATGTGATTAGGCAAGAAAATTTTAAAAGTTATTTCTATTAGTATTTTTTCCCATCATTCAGTATATCAGTTTTGTATCACCTGAATAAATATAATTGGTGAAATAAAAGTGCACCAAATTCATTTTAAGATTTTTTGCTTTAGTAGTTTATACTTGCTTTAGCGAGTAATTATCTGTATCTCACAAATTCTACATTTTTAAATGTTGATTGTGGAGATCAAGACGTCTAACTTAAGGAGGTAGAGAATTAGGAATGTAATTGGAAATGTAAAGAACACCACCGTCTTCTACTTGCCACACCGAGGGTGGGAACAGAAACGGGTACAAACCTTTTGGAATACAGTGTAATTTATACGTATCAATATTTTAACTGCAAAAAATCTTTGTCCCAGCAAATTTACTTCTAAGAACTTAGAATCCTACAAATATGCCCACCCAGTATGCTAAGATGTATATTCAGCTCCCTTTAAATTCTCCTGCATTGTGAGAAAGAGATAGAACTAACTTTGTTGGTAGGTAGATTTTGCATTAGAGGAAGAGTAACAACACATGAGATTTCTGAATATTAAACTGCTGTCATTTTGCAATATAGTTTTCCTATGCTAAAGGTGAGTTATGTATTTATGTCTTACTCTGTCATAGAGCTGTTCTATTTATATTGTTTACGTGGCCTATTTCCAATAGTCATGGCAAATTCCTACTGTAGAGAAATTAAAATGTATAATACTGAGAAATACTTAACAGAGAAATTAAAGATAAAATTGGAGCCAAATTTGAATAATTTTATACCTGTTGGCAAAGATGTTAAAATTTACATCATTTCTCACCTCTTGGCTAAGATTTTTTAAGTAAAGTCCAGTATTGTTAAGGTTTGGAGAAGCAGGCGCCCTACATTTGTTTTTCATAGGCATATAAATAGGTGCAGTTTTTTGAAGTCATTTGAGCAATATCTATCAAAACTTAAATTCCACACAGCTTTTGACCTAGCATTTCTTTTCTAGGAATTTATACTATAGATAAACTAGCAAAATCAGATCTTCCATCCTTGTTTTAGACTCTTTAACTTAATGGCTTAATTTTACACTTAAAGTCCATATTCCTAGGTTTCTAAGACCTTAGGTGATCTGACTCCTGCCTGCCTCTTACCCATACTGTTCCTCTGCATTTCTGAAATATGCTAGGCTCATTCTTTTTTTTTTTTTTTGCGGTACGTGGGCTTCTCACTGCTGTGGCCTCTCCCATTGCGGAGCACAGGCTCCGGACGCGCAGGCCCAGCAGCCATGGCTCACGGGCCCAGCCGCTCCGTGGCACGTGGGATCCTCCCAGACCGGGGCACGAACCCGCGTCCCCTGCATCGGCAGGCGGACTCGCAACCACTGCGCCACCAGGGAAGCCCTAGGCTCATTCTTGCCAAGGGCCTTTGTTCTGCTGTTTCCCCTGCTAAGAACACTTCTTCCAGATCTTCTGATGGCAAGCTGCTTCTTATCTTTCAAATCTCAGCTCAAAAGTCACGTTCTCTTACACACTTCACGAGTCACTCTTGATTGTCTTCGTGGCATTTTTCACTATATGAAATTACCTTAATTATTTGTATTACTTGTTTATTGTCTGTCTTGCTCACTGTTATTCCTAGTACCTAGAACAACACCTGGCAGATAGTGGGTACCCAGTAAATATTTGTTGAATTAATAAAGTATGCAAAGGTATCTATAGAAATTTCATTGCAGCATTATTTTTACAGCAGCATCCTGAAAATAAACGAAATGTCTACCAGTAGTCTAATACAACCATTAAGAAAAGTGAGACAAATCTTTATATGCTAGTTATGTTATTATATGTATGAAACATTATAAGTTAAAAATAAGACACATGTAGAGTATGACTCCACTTATGTTAAAAAGGAGGAAAAAAGGAACTGTATCCTGCACACAAACACAAATATGATTGTACATCATATATTTCTGGAAGGCTACAGAAGAAACACTTAGCAGTGTTAGCTCAGGCCTCTTTGGGATATAAGACTAAATCAGAGACAGAGGAGAGAAAAATACTTTTACTTTGTATCTTTCTGTGACAATGAAGATTTTACATTTATATGTGAAGTTGGTAAGTTTTAAATTGTAAAATAACAACAGTCAGGCATATTTAAAATGGAATCAAGAGGAAAGGTTACAAGGTACCAGAGTGCACCAGTTCCTTTTCTCCTTAAATTTGACGCTGGATTTCCTGACAGCTAAGGAAAAAAGAGAAAACTGTAAAATGATACAATTTTTATTATTTGATTCTTTTTAAAGCTTTTTTTTAATATATAGAAACAAAGTTTTCTTAAATATTAAGTTTTAAGAATTTAAATGTAAGATTTTCATTTTAAGGGAAATTTCATCCTAACTTATATTTAACTCAACTTAGGGTATATTTCTGTTTGATTTCAATACCCGAGAACTATATATTTTAAAATCTTTTGTAATCTTGCATTTGTCAGAAATGACACTTGAAACTTTTCTTTTTTTGGTCAATTGAGCAAGTGTTTGTGGATTGTCTGATAAGTGCAAGGTACTTTGCTAGGTGCTAGAACAGACGAATAGAATTTAGTCATACTCTTCCAGAGACTAGAATCTAGTCAGAGACATAGATACCTGAGCTAGTAGCTATTATGTAAGAGAGATAATAGAGGTGCGATGTATGGTTAAAATATGAGGAAAGAGACAAAAACCAATTAACAAGCTAAAAGGCCTTCTGGAAGAAGCTTAAAGATAAAAATAAGTGGAGTGTTGTGGGAGAAAAGAATTGTTGATGATGGTTCCTAAAACACTGACTCCATTATGTGCTACTTACTAGCCTACAATAGTTCTCCATTGTCCATGGCAAGCAGTTTGTTGATCAAAACTAAAAAGTCACTATCCAGCGGCTTGAGTTCTCTGCTGTGAGAATTAGATTAATTTTGAAGGAGGGGCAGACACACTTCTTACATTTTATCTGGTCGTAATCCACAGAGATGTTTTGTTCAGTACACACTGCATACCAGGAGAACTGCAAGTCCTCAATTTATCTATGTCTTCATTCAGAAAACGTTTATTGAACACTTGCTATGATCTAGGTAATCTGCTATATACTAGAGATTCTAAATGGACGTAACATTGTCCCTCCCCACGGAACTCTCCAGGTGTCATGGGAGAAACAGATAAGTCAGCCCTTAGATTACCACATTATAAATGAAATGAGAAAGAGATATGCACAGAATGCTGTTAGGTATTGGGGTACCTAACCCACCTGGCTGTAGCAGGATGTAATGGTGGAGCTGAGTATAAGTAAGAATTAGTCAAGCAGTTGGAGGCAAGAGAAGAGAGTGAGGAGAAAAAAGACATGGAGGAGGGAAAAAGCTTGCTACTACCTGAAATAATCATCATCTCTCTCTAAGGAGGCAGTATAGTTAGCAACCCTGGCAATAAATTGGCTCTACTATAAAACAGTTCTTTGATTTTAAATAAGTAACTTGATATTTCCTTGCTGCATCTGTTGAGGGGGTGTTTTCAGAAGCACAGGCATTAGTCCTGGCCTGGCCTTTAATCAGTTAAGTGAGTTACTTTGTCTCATTTTATTCATTTGTAAAATGAAAAAAGAATGGCTGAAAAGTTTCTACAGTTCCTTTAGATTTTGAAGTTATATGACTGTTTCATGGGGTCAGTTGATAATACATTAGAAAATATTTTTAGTAGAATATACGGCCTAACAGTAGATAGGCTTAGTGACAGAAATACACTTTATTTTTTCCAGACATAGTTTATATTTCTGAAAATTAAAATATCTTTTAGTACCTCATACCATGTGGTTGGTCTCAGTTGGATAAAGCAGCCATCATATTCTGGCATCCTTTTATAGGAAATATAAACCTATGTAATTACACTATTAGTACAACTAACTGAAGTCTTTTTAAAATTTTATCAGCCAACAATAATCATGCCACAAATAAGTCTTATGATCTGTGATGTCATACTGTTGAATAAACTGTAGTACAGGCAGTAGAGTGGAGTGGCTAAGAGGACAGTGGAGCTAGATTGAGTTTGAATCCCGTTTCTATTATTTACTAGCTGTGTGACCTTGGGCAAGTTACTTAATCTCTCTGTGCTTTAGTTGCTGTATCTATAAAATTGGGATAATAGTAATACTTATTAGGAATATTAAGAAGATTAAATGAGTTGATAAATGTAAAAGTACTTAAAACTGCTTGGCACATGATGAACATTATATTGATATGAGTTAGCTGTGATGGAGATGATGATGACACCACAGCAGCAAATTACATTTAAAAAGTTAAATAACTTCATATTAAACCATTATATATTATAATGGTTATATATATTATGTATATATATATATAACCATTATATATTATAATGGTTATATATATTATGTATATATATATAACCATTATAATGGTTATATATATATATAATATATATAACCATTATATATTAAAATGGTTATATATATAACCATTATATATTAAAAGTTTTACTGAGATTTTTTTTTTTTTTTTTGCTGTACGCGGGCCTCTCACTGTTGTGGCCTCTCCCGCTGAGGAGCACAGGCTCCGGGCGCGCAGGCTCAGCGGCCATGGCTCACGGGCCCAGCCACTCCGCGGCATGTGGGATCCTCCTGGACCGGGGCACAAACCCATGTCCCCTGCATCGGCAGGCAGACTCTAAACCACTGCGCCACCAGGGAAGCCCTTACTGAGATTTTAAAGCATAACTTTGATCAGAAGAACAATTGTATAATTACTTTATTAAATATACTTTAGTAAAGAAAGTGTTTTGTAGAAAGTTTTAAAAAGAAAAGAAAATGGGTCGCCATTCTGACAGATCAGCTCAGATTCTTTTCATGGACAAATCCCTTTCCCTCCAGATTGGATTGTACTGAGGTACTGTTTCATTATTTGCTTCTTTCTCTTTTTATCGTGCACATTCCTTTCCTTGTCATAAATATTCTTTAACAACTTCATTTTTAATGACTACATGGTTATCCTTTATGTTGTTGTAATAAATTCTATTTAACAAGTTTACTGTTGTTGGAAATTAAACTATTGTTTAATTAACTACTATTGTTTCCATTTTTTACTGTCATAATCAGTGAACAACACACATCTTCATAAGTGTATTATTGCATTATCTCCATGACTCTATCCTTAAGATAAATTCCCAGGAGTAGAATTGCCGGGAAAAAGGCTTTGAAGAATTCTACTGTCTAAAATTGCCTTCCACAAAGTTGGTACCAACTTACACAGTAGTAATATGAGAGTGCCAGATTCCTTTTACCCTTACCAGTCTGGATTTTGTATTTAAAAATTGCCTTTGGGCTTCCCTGGTGGCGCAGTGGTTGAGAGTCTGCCTGCCGATGCAGGGGACACGGGTTCGTGCCCTGGTCCGGGAAGATCCCACATGCCACGGAGCGGCTGGGCCCGTGAGCCATGGCCGCTGAGCCTGCGCGTCCGGAGCCTGTGCTCCGCAACGGGAGAGGCCACAGCAGGGAGAGGCCCGCATACCACAAAAAAAAAAAAAAAAAAATTGCCTTTGCCATTTTGATAGGTGGAAATGTTATCTGATTTTAATTTGTATGCCATATTATTAAAAAAAAAACAAAACTACATAGAGTCATTTTGTTTCTTACACGTTAAGTTGCCACAGTCAACTGGCTGCAGAATCCAATTTAGGATAAACCTTCAGTGCCAGCTTTCATCTTGCCAGACCTGTTAACAGATATGTAATCATTTGTTTAATGCCAGAGCTTCTGCCTTCTGAAATGATACTAAAAGTTTGTCTTTTTTTTTTTTTTTTAAGTGTCAAGCTTACCTTTGGTGTGAATTTTTCTTCTCTTGTCTTTTTCTTCTCTATGTCTTTAGCCAAGCTAGAGTTGAAATCAGAGGCTATTTCTTACTCAATTTTTATTCCTTATATGATCATCTAATATTTTGGATGGATGGATAGACAAACAAATGAACAAACATGCACTTAGAACCCACCAGAAAAGTTACATGGAAAGGCAACACATTTTGATTCAATTAGAAGAACCAATCTCTAGTCCTATAGTGGTTCTGCCGTTCACTTGTTTTATGATCTTGCAAGTCTTAATCTTCCTGTGCCTCACTTTACAATGTCTTTATATAAATGCCCTTTCTGCCTGCTCACCGCCATTATCTTACTTCAGTCCTTGTCACATCATGCCTAAACTATTGTAAATTCCTCCTCACTGCCAGCCCGAGTGCTCTTTCCAGTTCTTCGGCCTGTCTCTTACACTGGCCTCTGACTAATCATCCTGCAGTACCATATGTCATATCATTCCTCCTCTTGGTAGATTTTTAACAGTTCTTCTTGGTGTATAGGATAAATCCAACCCCCTTAGCTTTACAATTTCCCACCTCTCAGCCTTTGTTTACATGATCTCATTCAGTAACTAACCAGCTTCAGTAAGTAACCAGCTTCTTCCTTTCCTCTTATTTGAATGCTACCCTTACTTAAAAACTGGGCTTCATTCCCTCCTACTCACCAAGCCTTCTCTTACCACCCTATCCCCATTGATTCTTTTTTTCTTTCCGATTCCCTATGGCACTTGCTAATTGTTAGTGGTTTTCAACATATGTCTAAGGAGACCTGGGCATTTGTAGCAGTGCTTCACACTAAGGGCACACTCCTTTAGGAGTGCAAGGGAGCAACCAATGGCTCCACTTCCTCCTCCACCCAGTCTCCACTCTGCTTTTTTTATTGTGTATGTTGAGATTTTATTTAAGATTTCCTTTGAAATTTTTCTTCTTTTGGCAGTATCACTTATGGACTGTATTTTTTTTTTTCTTCAAGCATGAGTATCTTTTTTTCTCAGTTAGGTTTTAAGTCACTTGAAGACAAGGACTGTATCTTGAACTTCTTTGTCTCTCCCTTGCTCTCTTGTTCAAGAAATATTTATTGCTAACTTTATGAATTAACATTTGTTCTGCCTAGCTTACAAGATATTGTGAGACTAAAGTGAGAAAAAGCTGCTTTGAAAAGTGATGTCATGTGAAGTAAACGTTACTTCCTTTATAGTATTGTTTTAGTGTGAGAACTTGTTGGAAGCTAAAACTTTTTCTACATTTGAATTTTATTTCATTCAACAAACAGTTGAGCAATTACTAAGCACTAAAAATTAATGTGTCAAAGTCTGCTCACACAGACCAGTAGAAATGAAAGACACAATTTTGTATTACAAGAGAAGTATGGTTGTAGAAGTGTGTCCAAGTATGTCTGTGGAACAAATGAGGCACATATAAGCTGTGCTTAAGTGAGTCAGGCTGTGCTTTCCCTCTAAGTGGTATCTTACTGGGTAGAGGTTGCAAGGTGAGCAAGGCAAAGACGTACCTTCTAGGCAGAGGGAATACGATATACAAGGTTCAAAGACATGAAACAAGATCTTGGGAACTCTTATTTGGTAGAACTAGAACATAGGAGTGGCTGATGAAATTGGAGATGAAATTGGCTGATGAAATTGGCTAGACCTGCCCAGTATGGTGGCCACTGGCCGCATGTAGCTATTTAAATTAATTAAAATTTTAAGTGCAGCTCTTTGGTCATACTAATCACATTTCAAGAGCACATTTGGTATGTGCGCTAGTGGCCATCATGTTGGTCATACAGCCACAGGACATTTCCATCATCACAGAAAGTTCTATTGGACAGTGCTGAGCTAGATCATAGAGGACCTTGCTCATTTAATTAAGGAGTTGGAGTTTTATCTTGTAGGCAGTTGTGAGCCTTTGAAGAGTCTTAAGCAAGGGAGTAACGTGATCAGATTTGCATTTACAAAAGATTTTCTAATTTTTTTTAGAATCAAACATTTCTATCTAGCACATAGCTTTTGCTGACAAAGTATAATTAGAAGGGAATTAGGTAGTCTGGGCCCCTTGTAATTATTATAGTGGAGAATAAAATAGAGAAAGGATTCAATAAGCACCCTTTTAAGACTTATAACTCAACTGGAGAACTCTCTTGAATGCTATAGTTATTTTTACATTAGTCTGAAAAAATGTTTCTTTACCTTCCTCTTTTAGTGAAGTTACTGGGTGATTAATGTTAGTGATAATGTTAGGTGATAAAAATTTTCAAAAACTATTACTCAAGATATTTATATTCTTATTTTGTTATAGGATTTGCCATTATGTTTTGAAAGCTAAGACTAACTGCCATGACTTGATAATAACTTGACTAAATCAAGATGTTAAATAGAATTGTCATAGATTTATTAATCAAAGTAATTTAATTAGATTTACTAGCAAAATAAAAATGTTGCTTTTAGTAATATGAATTAAATTTTCATGCACATTTGCTAATTTAAGCCTTTTCTTATAGTTAACCCAGTGTCCACTCCAGTTGCACTTCCCACCTCAGCTCTTTCTCCAAGCTTGATAGCTGATCTTGAAGGTTTAAACTTGTCAGCTTCTTCATCAGTCATCAGTGTAAGTAATTTTCAAAATACATTAGCTCAGTTTTCAAGTGATGCCATTGCATCTTTTTTATTAAAATGCAAATAATTGAAGTAGATTCTTAGTCTCCAACAGTTCTTCCTCTAACAAGTCTGTTTCAAATCTGGCCTTTTAATTTTGTGAACATCTTTTAATCTTTTTAAAAAAATTTTTATTAGAGTATAGTTCATTTAAATGTTGTGTTAGTTTCAGGTGTACAGCAAAGTGAATCAGTTACACATATATCCTTTAATTTGCTCTATCCAAACCATTATCATCTCAATTTACTTCTCCTTGTTATCCACATTTACTTATCATGTGTACACTGTTCTCTGGTACTGTTATATATCTCTAACATACAAGGGTTCTTTTCCACATTGAATTAGTTTATATACATAGATTCTGCCATAAAAATTGTCTACGTTAACAGACTTTCATTCCCATAATCATTCTATTCCTACAACACTGTTCTTTTATCATAGGCTACTAAAAACACCTGACTGTTTTCATTTAAAAATTCAATATTGTATTTCTCTTTACATTATCTTTATACATTTATTTACATGCCTTGGTGTCTCTAAAAAAATTCTTTAATGTTATTTATGGGGTATGACTTGGAATGAGGCAAGAGGCTTGCCTATCTCAAAATAATGCCCAAACCATCAGCCTGTCATCGTATCTGAAACTGTAATAATCTTTTTTGTGTTAGCATGATATATCCACTAACCTTTCACTCTAAATCAAGCATTTGCCTAAGATGCATAATCTTTCGATATGCTTGACCTCCTATTAATTTGATGTCGGAAATCTGACAAACTAAGAGATAGAACAGTAAGTTCTGATGGGCACACAGGTAGCTTGAATAGATCTGGTGTATCAGTGGTTCCCAGGACTGGTAGGGCATTGCAGGGTACATGATTGGTGATCTGAGCTGCCCGGGAGCATAGAGCTGCTTCTGCCAGAGGTAAGAAAGAAAAGTACCTAATTCTTGCACAGTGTTACAAAAAATTCCCCCTTCAAAGCAAATGTGATATCAGGGCTGTGCAACGAAATACTCAAAAGAGCTACGTGCATTTCTCTTCAACTTTGGTCAGCTCAGTTATAAGTATAGGCAAAAACTCTTAAGCTTGTAATGTTTTTCAATTGTAGAACGTGATTATCTCTTGACTGCTCAGAAATGAGTATGAACAGTATTTGGGATTTTAGTTTGTCCTTCTTGTTGCTAAAAGGAAAAGACACATTGGAAGAGATGGGGGAAAAACAGTTAAGTCTTTCATTTATTTAAGTAATAAATATTTATTGAGCATTTGTAGTAGGCTGTAAAGAGAAAGTGGTAATCAAAAAATCTATAGTGAAGTGTAGTTAGTCTTTGAGGGGAAAGGAGGCCTCTAAAAACTTGGGAGACAATAAGGTCTGAATAACTTGGGTTCGATATCAGATGACCAGGATGCAGATCCCTGCTTTGCCACTTACTAGCTTTGTGACCTTGGGCAAATCGGTAAGTAACTTTTCTGCACCTCAGTTTCCTATGAATATAATATCTACCTCACAGGATTCTTGCGAGATTAATGAGATAATAAATGTGAAGCTCTTAACAGTGACTGGCACGTTGTCATCACTCAATAAATATTAGCTAATATTTTTGGAAGTGATATGATATGTGATAATGGACCCTGAGTAGACTCTTATAGTTTATTAGCTATAAGAAGAATACAGTTGAGATTAGAAAAGCTTGTAGTAAGTTTTCATTCATCACAGAGTAATTGAAGGATTCACCTGTTTATCCTAAAGAAAATATTTATTGGGATGGTCTCTTCAAAGGAAAAGAAAAGCACTCTATCCAAAGAGTATGCAAAAAAAGAACTGCCAGGGACTTCCCTGGTGGCACAGTGGTTAAGAATCTGCCTGCCAATGCAGGCGACATGGGTTTGAGCCCTGGTCCGGGAAGATCCCACATGCCGCGGAGCAGCTAAGCCTGTGCGCCACAACTACTGAGCCTGTGCTCTAGAGCCCATGAGCCACAACTACTGAGCCCACGTGCCATAACTACTGAAGCCTGTGTGCCTAGAGCCCATGCTCCGCAGCAAGACAAGCCACCTCAATGAGAAGCCCGCGCACCACAACGAAGAGTAGCCCCTGCTCGCCACAACTAGAGAAAGCCTGCGCGCAGCAATGAAGACCCAATGCAGCCAAAAATAAATAAAAATAAATAAATAAATAAATTTATTAAAAAAGAACTGCCAAGTGAAGAGAATCACAACATTCATCCCCAAAAGCTAACAAAATGATCAAACAGTAGTAATAAGTAATAAGTAGTAGTAATAAGAATGGCAACCAGAAATTCACCAGCAACAGTCAAATAAGGGAACAGTTAGAACTTTAAACAAAGAAAAAAGTGGAACTTTGAAAAGGAGAACCTGTGGAGATAAATTGAATATTCTGGTGCAGAATGTCATGACTCCTGATCTCACCTCCAGCTCTCAAAATGGTACTTTAAAAAGACGAATCAGCCAAATTGTAAGTTTTCTCATTATGTGTACAAATTTAGAAAGAAGTAGACTAAAGACATCAGAGGATATAAAGAAAAGTCCTCAAAAATTAAAACCCCCAATAATGGTAGGGGACCTCAACAAATATAGGGGTCTTTTGGATCCTAAAATGAAATTTAGGATCCAAAGATGAGTACATCCACAATTTAAAAATCAACATGTTGCCCTAATTCAATAGAAAGAAGAAATAAAAGTAATTTATAATAAATAGTACATTGATATATAAATGCTTGACCATGACTACATTATAAATGTAGTGAAGTAGTTAAATGATGCTGGTGGCTATAAATGCAAATTGATAGAGGTGTATTATTGTATTAGCAACTCAAATACCATGGGTCGTGGTATAACATAATTTTCCAAAACATCAAACAGTTTTTCTGGTAGTTATTCCTGGAACATTGAGTACAGTAAAACCTTGCAATGACCCACCCCACCCCCCAAAAAAACTACTTTGTACTGGTATGAAAAGTGTTCTAGGACCAGGTGAACAGGTTTTCACCTCATGAATGTCCAACCAGACGTTTGAAAGTTGTGAGGAACGTGGTATAATTTTTATTGGATGAATTTGCCCTGTTCATTGCAGAGTATCTAGCATCCCTGGCTTTCACCCATTAAAGCTGTTAGCATCCTTTACTGTCCCTTCCCCCAGTCATGTGCCAACTGCAAACATTCAAAGCAGTTTAATATAGCAATTAAAAGCACAGGCTCTTGAGCCAGACAGCCTGTGTTCAAATCAGAGCTCTGCCACTTTACAAAATGAGAGACCTTGGGTGGGTCATTTTACTTCTTGGTGCCTCGGATTTTTTCATCTGTAAAATAAAAATAATAATGCTACCTATCTCACAGAATTGTTGTTAGCATTAAATGAGTCAACATATATGAAATGCTTATCAGTACCTGATACATGTTAAACACTAAGTATTTCCTGATATTATTTTTTATTACATTATTATTACAGCTTTGAAAAGGAAAGAAAGTATGACTCAAGAAAATTGTGTTATTTTTCTCTGTAAAGGGTACACATAGATATTCTCAAACAGGAAAATAACTGTCAGTCCTTCTTTAAAGAAAAAAAGGGAGTTGGGGATACTGCTTTACCAGTTAAAGGATGAGTCAAAATAAGAGAGTCAGTATCAATGGGAATTATGGTCACAGACTTAAGGGTAAAAGATAAAATAGTATAAGAAACCAAAACTACTAGTATAGCTGAGGAGAGGAAAGGATGCATGTTAATCATTTCATTTTTCATAGTAGGAAATTAATCAGTAATATGCAAAATTGAAACAATTTTTGTTTTTGTTTTTTAATGAGTCTCAAATCTCTTAATAGTTTGTATATTCTCAGAGAACATTTATCTGAAGTTTTGTAGGGTTTTTTGAGATTTATTTTAGCTTTTCTTCAATTAAAGTAAGATTATAATCCCATTCTACAGGATAATTTGTTTCTCTGTACACCTGTCTATTCATCCATACTTACAGAGATATTAACCATGGTTAACAGTATTTTTGGTGATAGGATTTTTGGATGATTTGTTGCTTTCTTTTTTGTACTTTTTGTACTTTTCTATAATGTTTAAGTGTTTTAAAATAAATACTAATTAACTTTTTAAAGTAAAGTTATTACTGTAAAAATAAGCAGAAATACAGAACAGGCAAAATTAAGTTATGGTATTAGATGTCAGAATAGTGATGACCTTCAGGAGAGTTAATGATTGAAAAGGAGCACAGAGGAACTTCTGGGGTGCTGATAATGTTCTGATTTTGATCTAGATGCTGATACATGGGTATATTCAGTTTATGAAAAAAATCTTTGAGCTTCACCCTTAACATATGTTTATTTTTCTGTATGTATATTATACTTCAATAAGACTTTTTTTTCAGTGGATAAAATATACAACACTCGTAAAAGAGGAAATATAGATAACAGGTACATACATGAAAGTATTCAGTAGTGGTAATGAACAAATGCAAATTTAAAGAACCAGTTTGCCTGTGACATTGGCAAAAATTATAAAAACCGTTGTCCATTGTTGGTGAGGGATGCAATGAAACAGGCATTATATACACTGCTCCACTGATGACAGTCTAAATTAGGACGTCATTCTGGATGGCAATTTGGCCATCTATATATAGAGTCATCAAAATATACATACTGTTTGACCCAGTAATCTCACGTTTAGATTTTTCTTCTAAGGAAATAATTAGAAATACAAAGATTTATGTGCATAGTTGTTTATAACCACAGTGTCTAGTGATAGGAGAATGATGGTTACATCAAGTATGGCAGAGTCAAACTAAAGAATGTTGTATAATCTTTAAGATGTTTTTATTAAATCTTTGAATGAGGTGGGGAAATGTGGTATAAAATTAAGTGGCGAAACAGAATCCAAAATATTATTTATTTTATCTCAATTTTATAAAATTGTATACTCACACTGTGTTTTTAAAATGTAAGGAAAATGAAAGAATAAAAGGAAATGTGTTATACTGTTAACAGAGGTTTTCTGAGTGATGAGATTATGGATGATTTATATTCTTCTTTATATTTTTCAATATTTTCCAGAGTTTCTCTAGTCAAGGTGTAATATGTATTTTATCCAAAAAGCAGCCATTTTTTAATAGACAGGGTAAGCATGTATATGAATGAGTAGGATTCCTTTTTATTGACATCTAATGTTTAATGTCTGTCTTTCTGAATCAGTACTACTAATTATATTGAGCAAGTCATTTGGTTTTCTCAACTCTAAAATGATGGCAAGGTAGATCTCCATGTTTCCTTTTAACTCTAATATTCTGTGAATCTATGGAATTTTGAAGCAGTGAAATTAGTTATGCCAGGATGATTTGAACGTTCATGAAAATAAATAGATGAAACATTTTTTAGCTTATGTTATGACTTTTGTTTCATAGATGATTTTTATTTATTTCAGTGAGTTATTAAGTTTATTTTCTTTATGTGTTTGGTACAATATGGGTAGGTTTTATTTTTTGAAATTACCAAAATATTTACAGTGTAATCCAAAAAACAGTTCCTTTTTCACACTAAATATTTTTCAAATGAAAAATTTCACTATTCGTTTTTACCCTTTGAATTGTATATTCAGAACACAGAGATTTTTAAAGCATAATTTCTAGTAAATATAATCATTGTAAGGAAAGGCCTTATTTTTTCAAACTGTATGATACAGGTGACATATAAACACAGTATTTATTTCAGTCTTCCATGAGACTAATTGGCAGTTGGCCTAGAGATGGCCAAAAATAAACATTTTAGTTCTTGCTATAGTGTTTCAGTGAACAAAATGAATTTTTAATGAATTACTAGTGAATTTTTTTACTAGATTATTGTTAGGCTAAGAGTTTCTAAATTGTTACATATCAAACCCCAGGAACTCAGAAATAGCAATCCTCAGAATATTAGGCTTCTGGAGAGGATGAGAAAAGAAAGGGAGGGAGAAAATATGCATATAAAAGTAAATGTGAAATAAGAATAAATTGTTCACCTCTATTATTAGAAATGTTGGAGTACTGGAGAAACAGTTGTTTAATGTGACTAAAGTATAGCACATATAGGTTGGAATAACCAAGTCTGATGCTGGAGAAGTATGTTGGTGACATACTGTCATGAGAAAATTATAGTAATTTCTTTTTCATGTCTTGGTACATATAGAAAAGTGGTAATACTTGTAGTGTGCTCTGGGGTAAACAGAGATGCTGCAGGAGATGGAAGGCACCCACCCCAGGAGCTCCAGTCACCACAGGTGCCACCTGACTTTTCTGAGGTTAATGGCAGAGGCAGTAGCACAGCATACCTCTAACCCGTCTGTGGTACATTAGTGAGGAAGCACTGACTTAGCTGCCATAATATAACCAATTTGATCCTCATGGATCACAGTCCCTAAGTGGAATTTAACTTAGGAGGCTGCAGGAAGGTTCATTAAGAAAAGCAGTCTTTATAGAGTACAGTGGTAATATATTGAAGAGTAGTAAGTAATCCCAAGAACAGTCCATGAAAGAGACACCAGAGTTGCAAAAAGGAAACCCCAATTTAATACACTATGCTACTTGGAGGTAGCCAAACTTGATATTAGGGCAGAGTCCTCCAGACTGATAAATCTGTCCAAGACTACTGAGGCCAACTGCAAGTTTAAGGGTTTCCTAAAACCACCCTCAAGTATGATAATTCACTAGATCAATCACAGAGCTCAGGAAAGCACTATACGTAGGATTACAGTTTTATTATCGCAGTAGGGCACAAATTAGAATCATCCAAAGGAAGAGACGGATGGAGGAGATTCTGGTTGGGTTTCAAACTCAAAGCTTCGGGGTTACCCTCCTTGCGTCAATCAAAGTTGGTTGTATATACAGGAGTACTGCCAACCAGGAAAGCTCACCAAGCTTAGAGTTTTTATTGAGGCATTACTAAATAGGCACTGTTGACTGAATTGTTGCCTCATGGTTGAACTCACCCTCCCACCCTCCCCTCCAGGTCAGGCTGATATCAGGGGCCCAGAGCCCCAATGCTCTAATCATACGATGGGTCTTTCTGGTGTGGCCAGCTTCCATCTTGAGTTACCTGCTTAGCAAAGCTATCTAGGGGCCCCCAGGAATCACTGTTGGCATAAACTATCAAGTATAGCCCCCTAGGGGCCCACCATGAATAATAAAAGCACTCCCATTACTCAGGAGATTCCAAGCCTTTAGAGGTTACTTCTCAAGAGCTAGAACAAAGTCCAGATCTCTCTTTAAGTGAGACCAGATTCTTTACTACACATATGCCAATTAAGTGTTTTATTCATTCAACAAGTGTTTATTCAGGCCAGAATATGAGGAGGTGCCAAAGATATAGTTGTGTACAAGATGGGCTAGGTTCCTGCCCTCAGGGAGTTTCCAGTTGAGTAAGAACAAAAGAAAAAAGAAAAATTGACTCAAAAGTGTGTAACTACAGTATACTAAGTACTTTCATTTTGTAACATAGTTTTGCCCTTTGGGTATTTCTATAGATACAAGTTGTCATTATTTCTCTGACTTCGTACATAAACACTATTATTTTATATTGGCTAAGCTCCACAGTCCCTCTATACAATAGTAGCTTAAGATCTAGCAGGAGTTAACTTTTGACATTGAACACAGTTTAGAATTTAGATATCTGAACTACTTTTCCTCTAACAAGAAGTAAAAGGATAATTTTGAGTACATGCTGTTCACCTTCTGCTTTCCTTGAATTGGCGCTGTGGAGCATCACTCCATCACTTAATGAAGAAATAAAGCCTCACAATGTCACAGTAAAGACGGTAGCAACAGCAGCATTAAACTGAGGTCTGTGCATGTTATTATGGGTAGCCAGCATGGAATTTTCCTGTGACCAGTGAAAAGATGACACTGTCAGTAAGACCAAAAAGCCACTTAACTAAGGCCCCTCAGCCCCTTCAAGGATTTACAGGCTGAAGGTAAGAAGAAGGAAACCCATATGTAATGCCCTTAGGCAGGCAGAGTGAGGCAAGGTAGAGGCATTTTTTCATACACAAGCCAATTTCACCATCTGATTAGTTCTATGAAGCTTCTTCTCTAAGGATTATAGAAAAATAGCTGGAAAGTAGGCTTATAACTTTTGCTATTGATAAAGATTGGCAACTACTGAAGTTACAACTATCCATGATTAGGAATGAGATCCTGACCCAGTTTGTATTATAGGAAATTAATTGGAAAATCAAGAGTACCTATCAGACCTGCTTTTGGCACAGAGGTTACTTTGTCAGTTTTAAAACAATATGAAGAAAAACAAACCATGATTCATGATGCAGAACCTGATTTTCTCAGTTTGAAACTTACCAGCATTTGGAATTATTAGGATAATTGCACATCATAGTGATGGACAGCTGTAATCGAATTTGATTTCCATTTCTCCGAAGTGGACTTTTAGGTAGGTCTTTCTCTTTTTTAAAATTGATCTAGGCTAGGGCATTTTAGTTTTGTTTTCCAGTCTGCTTATCTTCTACTGCCAGAGTGCCAGCTTTCTTCTAGTTTGTCTACAAGGACAGATTGCTTTGAGAGAGTTTTTGTTGAATACAAGTGTTTTACTAAGTCATGTATCAGACATTTCATGAATATGTAGTCTCATTCCCAAAACAAATGATAATATGTCTGTGATAAAGATTGTTTTCTAATATGGTGGAAGAACTATATATTTTTAAATATATATATATATTTTTGCACTTTAAAAACTTAAGGTGTATTTAAGCCTCAGGCTAAGAGACAAGTCCAGCTAAGATCAAATTTCCTTGACTTTAGAGGAGGAAGAAATTATAAGTTAAAATTAAAAATAATTTTGTCATTTTAAATTTGGGAAAAATCCTTTATTCTGATGAAAATGTCAGTAGTCATGGAACTGTGTTAAAAATAATGAAAAGTCACTGGCCTGGGTCTGCTTAAATTGAAAACATTTTTTAATTAAAGTTTGACAGTATTTTGTGCTTCCATCGCCCAGCCATGTCCCATCTTATTCTTCAGTTCTTTTCTGGGTACGAGTTGCTTTAATTTTTAAATTAATCTTTAAGGTATGCCATACTACTGCTTCATCTTTTTATTTCTGTGCTACTTCAGAGGTCTCATAGTTAGTAACAGACCATTATCATCTCTCTCTTACCTAGGTTATTAAAAGGAGCTACTTTTTAAAAAGACATTGTTATTCATTTTTAATTGCAGGCTTTTTATTGTAAAAATATTTTTTATTTGGCTTAAGCAAATATATGCCAGTCTAAGAAATGAATTCTCCACAATGAAAAATCCACTGTATCAGATGATAATTGTAGTTATTAATTAACTAGTAATTATTATGGCAAGAAAAAAAGGTCACCATCAAAAAAAAGAAAATATGTGTATAAATTTGTAAGAAATGGAAGGATTATAGAGGTGTTGGTAAAGAAGGCCTGGGCCTTTCTTTTTCTCTTCCTTCTATTTTATGGTGAATAGTTCCTGTCCCTTGCTGTGGGTTCCCTCTTCAGAGCTGAGGCAGTTCACTTGAGAATTCTTTCCTAAGATTATGGTTTTTAGCTTTCATTTATTATAATTATATTACTACAATAGGAAATAAGAGGTTTTAAAATACCATTTGTTTAAAGAGGATTTAATCTTTTCTGGCAATTTTATTTTCCACATTCGAAGTTGATTGAACGTTGTGTTACTATCAACTGCCATGTTGCAAATTTTGTTGCTTGTGTTGAATTGTGATATTTGCAGTGAAAAATACTGTTTTTAAGCTTTAAGATATCTTAGATTAAAATGTGCATTGGCCAATCATGTATTAATTATTATTTATTCATACATCAGTCAAGTTAACTTCTGTTACCTCTGTTCCTCTTTAAAAGGCTTGCCAAAATTTTTCTGAACATAGGACAAGGCATGGTATGGAAAATTGATTTTCCATTCTATTAAGTATTATTTATTAGTATTTAACCTTTTAACATGAGGAACCTGGCCTAAACATGAAAAATATTATTGTAATACTTAGAAAAACTTTGTTTCTCTGCAAAGGAAAAGAAAATGAATTTAGCTTTTGGGCACATGCCAAACTAACACTAAGAAATTAATTTATTGCCAGAGAGAGGAGAACATGGAGTAAAAATATAGATAAGTACAGTATATGACCCTAATATCAAAGAAAAGTAAAAGCCACTTATCTTAAAATATATCAGGCACACTGTTATTCAAATCATTCAGGAATGTAATTACAGACAGCTTTTATAGGCCTATCAATAAAGGGTTATTTCTCTACATTTGCAGCTGTTCCACATTACTGAATATATAAATATCTCCCCCAAATGCTAAATTATTACTGCAGATCTACTATACACTTCTGCTAAAAAAAAAAAAAATTTCAATAAGTTCTTCTTTAACATGCATAATTTAGGTTAAGAGAGATACCAACCAAATGTAATGTGTGTATCTTGTTTGAATCCTGATTGAAGCAAACAAACTCTGAAAAGACATATATATGATAGTCAAGGAAATGTGAATACTGTATTTTACATTAAATTGGGGGAATTTTTTTTCTTTTAGGTATGGTAATAGTATTGTAAGTTTTCTTGACATGTCTTTATCTGTTAGATATACAAACCAAACTATTTACTGATGAAATTAGATCATATCTCGAGTTTCCTTTAAGTAATTCAGAAGTAGAGCAAAAGATTAGATTGAACAGGATTGGACAAATGTTGATAGCTTTTTGAAACTTAGTGATGAGCACCTAGTTTTTCTTTATATTATTCTCTGTGCTTTCGTGTACACTTGAAAATTTTCAGAGTAAGTTTTTTAAAATACATAATTTTGGAAACATTTATTTCTGAAGGTTTTGGCATTCATGCTTCACTGAACATGTGCCCTGCCAAAGTTATCTTGTAAATATAAACTAGTACATAAAAATTTGAGTTCTGTTCAGGTTGTCATCTGTGAAATTAGAAGACTGTAATAGATTGTTTCTAAGGTCCCTCAGTTCTAGCTCTTTAGAAGTCTATGGGGAATAAAGTGGGAGACGGCAAGTGACTTTAGTAAACATCAGCATTAGCGCAGGGGAAAGGTGCCTTATCTTTTATATTAGAAATATATTAATCTAATAAAACTTAGACTCTGGGTCCCTGGAAGATAGGACAGGGCCTTTTTATTGGCCTTTCTGTTTCCAGTGCTTGATACATAATAGGTGCTCATCAAAAGTGTATTAAATGGATGAGATTAATCTTTACTGTTTTCCAGCTTCATTATTATATTGTAGAATCCATTCCCACTGATGTCAGTTTAAAGGACTGTATTGTTAATGTTAGTTTATTACATCACTGAGATGATTATTCCTATCAAGCACATATCTAAAAAGTAGTTGTGATCCTTACATATTTCTTTTATTATAACATGTAACACTTAAGGCTAAAATGGAGAATAAGTTATTGTTTTAAATTGTTTGACTAAATATATCTTAATAACCCATTCTTTATATTTCTTATATGCTCTCAATTTGGCTAAAAATACAGCATGGTAAACTGGGAAACAAATTATCATTTTTATTTTATTTTCCCATCGATAAAGCAGATCTCCTAAAAATTTAAAGCACATCTTTCTAAGGTAACATTTACCTCCTCACATCTTTAGCAGCTATCAGACATGACATGGGACATATTCATTGACCCTAAAAATTTTCATCAGAGTCATGCACTGAAAGGGGGCAGCCCGAGCCAGACAAGAGGCTCATTTCAATTTTAACGGCTGTAATTAAAGGTTAATTCACTGAGTCAGGATTAACGAGGAAAGTACAAATGATAGGCAAGCAGCTGCCTTTATAATACAAGATTAGAACAATGCAATTACAATAAGAATTAGAAAAAAATCAACTTCCAGAAAAGATCTTTTAATAAACGAATTAAATTGTGATCTCTAAACATGAATATATATATATATATATAAATAAATAAAAGATAATATTTCTTAAGGAATCATATAAATTGACATTGTATATCTAAGTATATTATATCAAGTATAGAAACAATGCTTAATACTAAAAACTTTTTCATTATAGGTAAATTACCAAAAATATGCGTGTATACATATCTACATATGATGTTTTTAAATGGCAAAAGTTTTTCCCTACTTCAGGCTCAGTTTTTGATATCCAGTTATCTTTACCTGCATCATAATTGATCTTTCCCTCTCTCTGCCCCACTTCCGGCAAGTACTTCTTATGTTTATACTTTAAATCTATTCTTAAAGAGCCCATTCCAAAATTCCTTTTCATCTAGTGACAGTGAGAAAGTTGACGTGTTATTTTCAGGTACATTATGTTTACATATTTTATAATTCTTCTTACAATTTAAGCTCAGTGCTATATTTTATTTTATACAGATACTATTTTTAGTGTGATGTACCCTCTAACCTCAGGACATTGATCCAAAGCTTTTATATGTGTTGTATATTGTTAGAAAACTATCAGACTACTTACTGTGTTAAACATCCTTACATGAAAGTCCCTTGCATAGTGATTGGCACATAGTAGGGTCTCAGCACATTTATCATTTTCATCTGTTTTTATATTATTAATTGAAACAACATACATTTTTTTAATTAGTAGGATCCTTATTAGTCCTGTCAAATATTTATCCATCACAGGATTCAAAGAGAAGGAAAATAATTGTCAGTCATAAATGCAGGCTGTGGAAAATTGTTCCTCAAAAACTGGTTCCATAAATGGAATTTACGTTTTGTCAGTGGCTCTTGAGCTGATTTCATATAATAAATCTGTATGCTGGAGTAAATCTGAGTATTGATGCCTAGAAGCTAATAATTCAGTAGCATCATTCCTGAAAAAAAAATATAGTTCTATTTGAAGATTATGTAGCCTGTGATATGCAAAACTATAAGCACTGTACTGCTATTACCATGAAAGTGAGTTGTAAGTATAATGTAGATTTACCTGATAAAATTATCTCCTTTTTTATTTTTTTAAATTAAAAAAATTTTTTTTTTTTTATTGTTTAAGCTGCTGACAAGTGCTGGAGAATTTGCTTTATTGTATACATTGTGGAAAACCTGAGGAAAACTGATAAGTGTTTCACTGGTATTTAGATTAACCCACACATTGTATTTGGAGTGGGACAGTGTGCTGTTTTGAACAATATTTTGACATTAAGAACTCCACAAAATAGTATTTAAGCCCCCTTTGGCGTGGGCAGTTGATAACTTTTCATTCATAATTAGCTCATAGAGAACCGAGAGACATTTCAGGGAAATTGAACTGTCAGTGGGTAGAAACAAGCATTTGACCTCATCACATTGAGTGGGGCCCATCATAATTTGTTCATTTGGTGCCCATCAGCCCAGCCTCATCTCTCATACGGCACCTCACTGACCTTCCCTCTCCAATTCCGCTCAGTTCAGCTTTAATTATGACTCTGCAGACCTGAAGAAATATTGCAGCTTGCTCTCAAAAACCCTGAACTGCCACTCACCAAAAGATTGGTTTTTAACAGGTAATAAATGCCCAGAGGAAATGGTGCTATGTCCACACAGAGAACAGTGGCTTCTTTTGAGATTTTGCTGGCTCTCAATTGTGTCACTGTTGCCTGGTGAAATTTTTATTTCCAGCACAGTAAGCTTGTGACTGAACATGAGTTCTTTAATTTAGGTAAACTTCCCATCCACAGAAGAAATTCTTAGTTACTTGGTTATCCAGTGAATTCACTAAGCCCATCACCTATTGAAGGTTGAGAAACAACTTTAGGTTGTTTAGGTAAAATACTATTTTTTTTAGAATGCTGCATTTTTACTTTTAATTAATAATTATTTTTTGAGATTTGACCATCCTACCTCTTCTAGCAATACAATTAATTGTAATTCATCCAATAATTTGGCAGAAGG
This sequence comes from Hyperoodon ampullatus, assembly GCF_949752795.1. Taxonomy (NCBI): domain Eukaryota; kingdom Metazoa; phylum Chordata; class Mammalia; order Artiodactyla; family Ziphiidae; genus Hyperoodon; species Hyperoodon ampullatus. Next base: position 114,118,698 of record NC_136917.1, read on the forward strand.
AATCCTGCTAACAATCTTGCCTCTGCCAACAAAACAAAAAGTTTAAAATAAGCATTCATGTTGCCTACCATCCTCCTCCTCCTCACCCCACCCACCCCCATGACAGTAGTTTTGCAAAGCAAGTTAATAGCAAACAGTGACTACATAAGAGGAAAATGTAAAGCTTAGAAAATTATAAAGTTTAACTTCTGTTTTCAAATCATGTCTCTAAAGATTTCATTGCAAATAGAAATATCGAAAACTATAGTTCCATACTGTGTATCCTTGTAGTGAATGTTAAACTGTCAGCAGGATTTTCAGGTCATTTGACAAAAGGATACAGGTGCAGTAGCTAGCAGTGAAGGTGACTGCTAGTTTCATCAATCACTTTGCCTTTCTTTAAGTTGATACATAATGGACCCCTTCAATCAGCTTCCTTGTTCTTTGTCACTTGTTTGGAAAGAAGAAAAAAAAAAGAATGGTGGAAAGGCTGGACTCTACAGTCAAGGTTAGGAAATGAATTGTTAGTTATTTATTTACTCAGGGTACAGAGGATGTCAGTGTGAAAGGGGGCTGGCCCTTCATAAAACGTCAAGTTTGTCATTGGGTGATAATACACAGTGTAAAGCTTCATACAGGCCTTGTGCAGTGGCAGTGCTACTCAAAGTAGGGATTCTAAATATGAATTTGAGATTAAGATATTGCTTTGTGACAGAGACGTGTTTTGTGCCAGAAAATGTTCAAATACCTGTTTGTTTTACTTCTGGGGATTACATCAAACAACTTAGTCACAAAAGCAAATTTTAGGTGGATTGTAAATACATGTCAGCCACTGTCAATTTAGTCTTATGCCTTCTATAATATTTAATTTGAATCAGAAAATTTCCCAAGGGTTTTGGAAAGAAAAAAGGAATTTGAAGTTTTACATAGCTTCATTTGCTAAAACGCATAGAGGTACCACCCAACAAGTTTGAATGCCTTGCTAATTTTAAACACTCAGGGGAAAAATAGAACAGTTTAAAGGAAACTCTCAGAAATTAGTATCTGACTTCTTTTAACTGTTTCTTCCTTAGAAAACAGTACCTTTTAATTAATTTTAAAAAGAACATTACACATCTGGAGAAGGTTATCAATTCACCAGTCTTTCAATAAATGGGTAGAGGAAATCATAGCGTATATCTTTTTTTAATACTTGACCAGATTGTATGTATTCTGAAGTTCACCAATATGCTTTTCAGAGTATATTTTTATAGATATGTGGCTCAATACGTATTTCAAAGCTCTCAACCAAAAAGTGCTATTATATATCAAGTGGCAGTGAAATGATCTGAGCAGGTGTTAGATTAAACATAAAAATTACATATCGTAGTTATATGAAATTTCTCAGTTCTCTCAGATCTCCAAGAATAGTTTGGATAGAATAGTTAATATAGGTTAAAGTTCTTCACATTCTTTGCAGACTCCATATCTATGGGTAGTGCTTGTTCTCTTTTGCATCTAGTAAAAAGCTTTGGAGGTTGTGGTTTTTTTAGTGAAAGCTTTTTTTAACCTGAACATTCTATTAATAAACATGAAGGGAATGTCTTCCATATTCGGAACATTATGGTATGAGCAGCAGCAAATTAAAAAAGTAAGCCATGGTTACAGTTTTGAGCACATCTTACAGCCTTTTGGAAACAGAGACCATAAACAAGAGTACAGTAGAGCTTCCATGGAGGTTTATAGTCCTTGACAGAGGAAATAACTAATGCTGCCGAATCTTCAGAGAAGAATCCTTTTATCTTGGATGATAATACTGAATGCCTTCTATCAAATAATTTACAGATGTGAAATTTCCACCAAGAAACATTTTGCCATTCTACATACATTTCTGTTAAACCAACACAGACTGAATTGAGTTTGTTCTGAGCAGTATTTGCTTATATCTCTGGTGGTTTCGTTTTTCTCATGTAGACCTGGTTGCATAAGCACCCACTGGTACACCTGCATTATTTATCCCAGGAGTTATGATGTTAACTTTTAGGTGAGTGCTTGTAAAGTGGTTAAGAATTCAGATTCAGAGACTCAGTATAACCTTTTTAAAAACCTGACTTTTTTATTGTGCTTGTTTCAGAAAAAGATGGTGCTGGAAAAAACTGTAACATTGTTAAGAGGTGCTTCAGGATTATCACTCATGTAATACTTACCCTCTCCTTCTCTTGCCTAGATATTTCATTGTCCTAAACTTGTTCTGCCCCACCCAAACCCTCCCGTATTTTTCTTGGTTCCTTCATTTTCTCCCATGGAAACTTGTCTGTCTTGGGTCTCATCACCCAAGTGTGTGGCTACTGTAATCCCCTTTTGGCTTGTATAGAATTCATGCAAAATGTTTTTTGTATGCATATTTTATCAGAAAAACTAATACATACTAAGGGTTAAGAGGTAGTCTTAGGTAATATGCAGTGCATTAAATTGGAGCCTTTGGAAGACAGTTCATCTTTTATTTTTTTCGTTGGTTCTCAGTACCTGTCTGTTAACCAAATGGATCAAAGCCAACTTAGTGTGCTCATTAAAAATAAAGAAAGTATTAGGGGAGGGGAATTTTTTATAAACCGTTCTTCCAAATGACTCTGACAAGTAACTATCCAATATGAAAGCCACTCAAATTATTAGTGTCTATGCTAATTGGAGCTTAAGTCCAATGAGAAAATACTATACAGAAAGCAGAATTGTTGCTGCCTCTCATCACAGATCAGCCATTGAAAGATGTATGCAAATAAACATTATACCATAGACTCCACAGATGGGTTTTACAACACAAGAATTCAGAACAGTAGTTTCCAACTAGACATTATAATTACTTTTATTAGCTCCCTGTTACTGCTACATTACCACACATTTGGTGGCTTATAACAATGCAAATTTATTATCTTACAGCTCTGGAGGTCAAAGTCCAAAATGAGTCTTACTGATCTAAAATCAATGTGTCAGCACAGCTGTGTTTTTTTCTAGATTCTCTAGGGGAAAATCCTTTTTCTTGCCTTTTCCAACTTCTAGAGGCTGCCCACATTCCTTGGCTCAAAGCCAACAATGACTAAGTTGTCCATACACTGCATCACTATGACACTGACTCTCCTGCCTCCCTCGTTCACTTATGGGATCTGTACAATTACATTGGCCCATGCAGACAGTCCAGGAAAATCTCATCTCAAACTCAGCTGTTAACAATTTTAATTCCCTCCTGCTGTGCATCATTACATATTTATAGATTCTGTGGGTAGGACTTAGACACTTTTGGGGATCCATTATTCTGTATACCACCTCATGTATAGAACCTGTGGGGAGAAGATGACTCAGCTATTTATACCTCACCTGTCAAATTGTAGGAGAGAGGAAGGGTTAGGACTATGGCATTATGGAGGTCATTCTGATGCAGAGCCAGAGTCCAGCACCACATATAAGCATGTACTCTTGGGTCTTGATATTGATGACACCATGGTGATCACTCACTATTCCTAGAATTCAGATGGAGCCCTGCTGTGGGGATTATGGCCAGCTGTCTAACCAAGAAGTTCTTATTTGTGGCAGTTTTACTTAACTCTGGTCAGACCACTCAAATTAAGAGAAATTTGAAATTTTCAGATCAGTCATATTAAATTTTATATCTGTACCTTCCTATTGCTGTCTTTTTGATGCTTCAAGTCAATTTTTATTTCAAACTTTTGCCAATTTTCATTTATTAGAATCAATTATACTAGCATTTCTCAGTGAAACATTGATTTATCTCAGTAGATAATGGAAAATGTGTCAAATGAAATGACTTTTTATGCAGATTTTTTAATATTTTAAAATATAAAAGTATTTATTATCACATAAAATTATAGGCACAAATAACTAACTCACTTGTGCTATTAAGGCAACAGAGAATTCAAAAGTTATTTATATTTTTTAAAAATCACACAAAAACATGCAAAAAAATTATTGTCCAGACTTAGCACTTTGCTGTTTACATGGTGCATAAGAATAAAGTTAAGTAATCATGTTGAATGCATAAAGTTAAATAATAGTATGAAAATTAAATTATAGGGAATGTAAAAATGGAATGTGACTAACATCATTATGGGCTAGAGTTGGTCAGGTACAGTTGAATAGAACAATTAGGGCTTGAGCTGAGCATTGTATTATGGTTAATATTTAATATTTAATTAAGTCATATGATTTATTAGAGTAAATCATAAGCAAGTAATGATTTAAGCAAATCAAAGAACTAACAAGTGAGTTCTTTGTGCAAGACTGGCAAAAAATAAGAGCTGTGCTGAAATTTAGAATTAAAGTATAGTGTGTTTGGATCCACCAGAGGGCAGGCAGCAGAAGCAAAGAAGAACTACAATCCTGCAGCCTGTGGAACAAAAACCACATTCACAGAAAGATAGACAAGATGAAAAGGCAGAGGGCTATGCACCAGATGAAGGAACAAAATAAAACCCCAGAAAAACAGCTAAATGAAGTGGAGATAGGCAACCTTCCAGAAAAAGAATTCAGAATAATGATAGTGAAGATGATCCAGGACCTCGGAAAAAGAATGGAGGCAAAGATCGAGAAGATGCAAGAAATATTTAACAAAGACATAGAAGAATTAAAGAACAAACAAACAGAGATGAACAATACAATAACTGAAATGAAAAATACACTAGAAGGAATCAATAGCAGAATAACTGAGGCAGAAGAACGGATAAGTGACCTGGAAGACAGAATGGTGGAATTCACTGCTGCAGAACAGAATAAAGAAAAAAGAATGAAAAGAAATGAAGACAGCCTAAGAGACCTCTGGGACAACATTAAGTGCAACAACATTCACATTATAGGGGTCCCAGAAGGAGAAGAGAGAGAGAAAGGACCCAAGAAAATATGTGAAGAGATTATAGTCAAAAACTTGCCTTACATGGGAAAGGAAATAGCCACCCAAGTCCAGGAAGTGCAGAGAGTCCCGGGCAGGATAAACCCAAGGAGAAACACGCCAAGACACATAGTAATCAAATTGACAAAAAGACAAAGAAAAATTATTGAAAGCAACAAGGGAAAAACGACAAATAACATACAAGGGAACTCCCATAAAGTTAACAGCTGATTTCTCAGCAGAAACTCTACAAGCCAGAAGAGAGTGGCATGACATATTTAAAGGGATGAGAGGGAAGAACCTACAACCAAGATTACTCTACCCAGCAAGGATCTCATTCAGATTCGACAGAGAAATCAAAAACTTTACAGACAAGCAAAAGCTAAGAGAATTCAGCACCACCAAACCAGCTCTACAACAAATACTAAAGGAACTTCTCTAAGTGGGAAACACAAGAGAAGAAAAGGACCTACAAAAACAAACCCATAACAATTAAGAAAATGGTAATACGAACATAACATTTGATAATTACCTTAAATATGAATGGATTAAATGCTCCAACCAAAAGACACAGGCTTGCTGAATGTATACAAAAACAAGACCCACCTATATGCTGTCTACAGGAGACCCACTTCAGACCTAGGGACACATACATACTGAAAGTGAGGGGATGGAAAAAGATATTCCATGCAAATGGAAATCAAAAGAAAGCTGGAGTAGCAATACTCAGATAAAATAGACTTTAAAATAAAAAATGTTACAAGAGACAAGGAAGAACACTACATAACGATCAAAGGATCAATCCAAGAATAAGATACAACAATTATAAATATATATGCACTCAGCATAGGAGCACTTCAATACATAAGATAACTGCTAACAGCTATAAAAGAGGAAATCGACAGTAACACAATAATAGTGGGGGACTTTAACACCTCACTTACAGCAATGAGCAGATCACCCAAACAGAAAATTAATAAGGAGACAGAAGCTTTAAATGACACAATAGTCCAGATAGATTTAATTGATATTTGTAGGACTTTCCATCCAAAAACAGCAGATTACACTTTCTTCTTAAGTACACATGGAACATTCTCCAGGATAGATCAATCACATCTTGGGTCACAAATCAAACCTCAGTGAATTTAAGAAAATTGAAATCATATCAAGCATCTTTTCTGACCACAACGCTATGAGATTAGAAATCAGTTACGGGGGAAAAAATGTAAAAAACACAAATACATGGAGGCTAAATAATACGTTACTAAATAACCAAGAGATCACTGAAGAAATCAAAGAGGAAATCAAAAAATACCTAGAGACAAATGACAATGAAAACACGATGATCCAAAACCTATGGGATGCAGCAAAAGCAGTTCTAAGAGGGAAATTTATAGCAATACAAGCCTCCCTGAAGAAACAAGAAAAATCTCAAACAATCTAACCTTACACCTAAAGGAACTAGAGAAAGAAGAACAAACAAAAGCCTAAGTTAGTAGAAGGAAAGAAATCATAAAGAACAGAGCAGAAATAAATGAAATAGAAACAAAGAAAACAATAGCAAAGATCAATAAAACTAAAAGCTGGTTCTTTGAGAAGATAAACAAAATTGATAAACCATTAGCCAGACTCATCAAGAAAAAGAGAGGACTCATATCAATAGAATTAGACATGAAAAAGGAGGAGTTGCAGCAGACACCACAGGAATACAAAGCATCCTAAGAGACTACTACAAGCAACTCTATGCCAATAAAATGGACAACCTGGAAGAAATGGACAAATTCTTAGAAAAGGATAACCTTCCAAGACTGAACCAGGAAGAAACAGAAAATATGAACAGACCAATCACAAGTAGTGAAATTGAAACTGTGATTAAAAATCTTCCAACAAACAAAAGTCCAGGACCAGATGACTTCACAGGTGAATTCTATCAAACATTTAGAGAAGAGCTAACACCCATCCTTCTCAAACTCTTCCAAAAAATTGAAGAGGAAGGGACACTCCCAAACTCATTCCATGAGGCCACCATCACCCTGATACCAAAACCAGACAAAGATACTACAAAAAAAAGAAAATTACAGACCAGTATCACTGATGAATATAGATGCAAAAATCCTCAACATAATACTAGCAATCAGAATCCAACAGCACGTTGAAAGGATCATACACCATGATCAAGTGGGATTTAGCCCAGGGATCCAAGGATTCTTCAATATACACAAATCAATCAATGTGATACACCATATTAACAAATTGAAGAATAAAAACCGTATGATCATCTCAATAGAGGCAGAAAAAGCTTTTGACAAAATTCAACGCCCATTTATGATAGAAACTCTCCAGAAATGGGCATAGAGGGAACCTACCTCAACATAATAAAGGCCATATATGACAAACCCACAGCAAACATCATTCTCAACGGTGAAAAACTGAAAGCATTTCCTCTAAGATCAGGAACAAGACAGGGATTTCCACTCTCTCCAGTATTATTCAACATAGTTTTGGTAGTAGTAGCCATAGCAATCAGAGAAGAAAACAAAATAAAAGGAATACAAATTGGAAAAGAAGAAGTAAAACTGTCACTGTTTGCAGATGACATGATACTATACATATAGAATCCTAAAGATGCCACCAGAGAATTACTTGAGCTAATCAATGAATTTGGTAAAGTTTCAGGATACAAAATTAAGGCACAGAAATCTTTTGCATTCCTATACACTAACATAAGGAAACACTCCCATTTACCATTGCAACAAAAAGAATAAAATACCTAGGAATAAACTTACCTAGGGAGATGAAAGACCTATATGCAGAAAACTGTGAGATACTGATGAAAGAAATTAAAGATGATACCAACAGATGGAGAGATATACCATGTTCTTGGATTGGAAGAATCAATATTGTGAAAATGACTATACTACCCAAAGCAATCTACAGATTGGATGCAATCTCTATCAAATTACCAATGGCATTTTTTACAGAACTAGAACAAAAAATCTTAAAATTTGTATGGAGACACAAAAGACCCCAAATAACCAAAGCAGACTTGAGGGAAAAAAATGGAGCTGGAGGAACCCGACCCCCTGATTTCAGACTATACTACAAAGCTACAGTAATCAAGACAATATGGTACTGGCACAAAAACAGAAATATAGATCAATGGAACAGGATAGAAAGCCCAGAGATAAACCCATGCACCTATGGTCAACTAATCTATGACAAAGGAGGCAAGGATATACAATGGAGAAGAGACAGTTTCTTCAATAAGTGGTGCTGGGAAAACTGGACACCTGCATGTAAAAGAATGAAATTTGATCACTCCCTAACACCATACACAAAAATAAACTCAAAATGGATTAGAGACCTAAATGTAAGACCACACACTATAAAACTCTTAGAGGAAAACATAGGAAGAACACTCTTTGACATAAGTCACAGCAAGATCTTTTTTGATCCACCTCCTAGAGTAATGGAAATAAAAACAAAAATAAACAAATGGGACCTAATGAAACTTAAAAACTTTTGCAAAGCAAAGGAAACTACAAACAAGATGAAAAGACAACCCTCAGAATGGGAGAAAATATTTGCAAACAAATCAGTGGACAAAGGATTAATCTCCAAAATATATAAACAGCTCATGCAGCTCAATATTAAAAAAAAACAAACAACCCAATCAAAAACTGGGCAGAAGACCTAAATAGACATTTCTCCAAAGAAGACATACAGATGGCCAAGAGGCACATGAAAAGCTGCCCAACATCACTAATTATTAGAGAAATGCAAATCAAAACTACATTGAGGTATCACCTCACACCAGTTAGAATGGGCATCATCAGAAAATCTACAAACAACAAATGCTGGAGAGGGTGTGGAGAAAAGGGAACCCTTTTGCACTGTTGGTGGGAATGTAAATTGATACAGCCACTATGGAGAACAGTATGGAGGTTCCTTAAAAAACTAAAAATAGAACTACCATATGACTCAGCAGTCCTACTACTGGGCATGTACCCAGAGAAAACCATAATTCAAAAAGACACATGCATCCCAGTGTTCATTGCAGCACTGTTTACAATAGCCAGGTCATGGAAGCAACCTAAATGCCCATTGACAGACAAATGGATAAAGAAGATGTGGTATATATATATACAATGGAATATTACCCAGCCATTAAAAGGAACTAAATGGGGTCATTTCTAGAGACGTGGATGGATCTAGAGACTGTCATACAGAGTTAAGTAAGTCAGAAAGAGAAAAACAAATATCGTATATTAACGCATATATGTGGAACCTAGAAACATGGTACAGGTGAACTGGTTTGCAGGTCAGAAATAGAGACACAGATGTACAGAACAAAGGTAGGGACACCAAGGGGGGAAAGTGGCAGTGGGCCGGTGGTGTGATGAATTGGGAGATAGGGATTGACATATATACACTAATATGTGTAAAATGGATAACTAATAAGAACCTGCTGTATAAAAAAATAAATAAAATTAAATTCAAAAATTCAAAAAAAGAAAGTACAGTGTGTTTGGAGGGCTGTGCTTTTAGAATTTTTAAAGGTTTATTTTTTTCATCAAACTGTTGTAGATCTAGGAATTCCTGTCCTTAAAATGAAATAACACTTTTCTGAAAAGACCCAGCATAAGAAGAAATGAAAAATTGTTTCCTATTTTATGATTATACTCCTGGAGGTAATTCTTTTTTCTTTGGTGTGTTACGTGAAAGATAATCTAAGCTAACCTATCTCAGAGCTTACTGGCTATCAGACTTTGTGCTTTGAACCATATGGTTGATTTAATTTTTCCTCTCCCTGAGAGCTAAATAAGGAGAGGAACCCTAAGTATCCACTGCTGTCCCCTAGTGGAGTAGAGTCTAAAATCAGAGCAATAGTGGGCAGAAATAATTTAACAAAACAACAGAATAGGAGTTACAGTTAGATTTTGCCATAAGTTGGATGGAGAGTTAACTCAAGTAGCAGTGGGTGGTAGGATTACATTTATCTCACCGGAAATCTTGTAATGACTCCTTTCCTGTTTGCGTGGCATCGTCTTCAGTAAACTCTTAGAGAAAACAAGCAAAAGGTACCACAACTCAATGAAAAGGTGGGTGGCCAGTATCCTGTATAGAACTGGTACTGTGTTCTTGAAGAGCTGGATTTATTTCTGGACATCAACATTTTTTAAATCAATGCATCCTTCTCTATCCAACAAATGCCTGCCATAACCAATAATATGTTGGCATGTCCATTTTCAGCTTGTAGTGCAAAATAAATGAAAGCCAAGGACATTACAATTGGGAGGGAAGGAAAACTATTATTTAAAAGGCTTTTAAATGATGTCACTATATATTCTTTTAACAACATCCTCTAAAAGCCTTTGAAAAAACAGTCCCTTCCTCCCTCAGTTGTTAACAAAGACCATACTAGGGACTGCTCTTTAAAAGGCTGTTAAATGGTGATACTATATTTTTTAACATCAACATCATTTAGAAACCTTTTAGAGAACAGTCCTCTTCACCCACAACTAACAGAGAGGGAAAAAAAAAAGGACATGGGGGAAGGGATTACTGTTTTAAAGGCCTTTGGATGGTACTATCAATAAATACAGCAATATTGTTTTAAATGCCCTTCTCCAATGGTGATTCAAGCTTTTTGATATGTACTTTTAACCTCAGGACCTTATGTTATCTGACAGATTGATGTTTTAATGTTGACAGGAAACTCAATTTACTAATAATCCCGATAATGCCTTTTATTGAACAGTTTAAAAATCAATTTCACATATACAGTCTCATTTTATCCTCAAAACAGCTCAGTGAAGCAGACAGGACGTGTATAATTAGCCCCATTTTACAGAGGAGAAAGACAGAAGTGAGGTTGTGATTTAGCTAAGTTCTCGCTACTAATATATGACTGAGTTGAAACCATAACCCAGGGCTTCTGACATTTGATCTAGTACCCCATCCAGCTGCTTCTGGTTACCTTTGTTACTTTTTTTTTAGTGATATTCTTCATTGCTCTTTTCAACATGTCCAAACAGTAAGAGTTAATTCCTTATAATTAGTATAAAAGTGGGATTCTGTAATTTCAGTACTGAAGGTAGATATGTAGATGGTAGGAGTTTTTTAATACTGTAATCCTGATGAAGTAAAGAAGTATAAAATATCTCAAAGCGTAGTAGTTTTCCTATGATGTTAGGACATTCAGACTTATCTTGAGATTCCTCATCACTTCATAAATGGTGTGTGCTTATGAAATTCTCACTTGAAATCCACTTTCAGATATCTAGTTTATTAAATAACTGATAATTTAAAAATCTGATCTCATTTTATTGATTTGCTTTTGAAGGTTATTCTGGTGACTAAGGCTACTGATTCATAATTAAGGTCATATTCAAAAAGGTTTCCTCGGTTATCATTAATCTTCGGAAAGAAGTAATAAATGCTGGTTCTTCCCACTTCCTGTAGTTCTCTGAAAAAGAGGAAAAAAATCTCCCCACTAGCTTGCGTGACTGACCTTTATTTTCCTTTATCATAAGGAATACTTTGTGTTTATTGGAAAAGGAATTGTAGATTATTACTTGACAGAAATGACACTTAAAAATGTTCAATTCTAATCTTAGTCCTGCCAATGTTTTTCCCTTATGCCAATAAACATTGTCTTTAATGACAATTAAAGAAGAGTACTATAGCAGAATAACTGAGGCAGAAGAACGGATAAGTGAGGTGGAAGATAAAATAGTGGAAATAACTGATGCAGAGAAAAATAAAGAAAAAAGAATGAAAAGAACAGAGGACAGTCTCAGAGACCTCTGGGACAACATTAAACGCACCAACATTCGAATTATAGGGGTTCCAGAAGAAGAAGAGAAAAAGAAAGGGACTGAGAAAATATTTGAAGAGATTATAGTTGAAAACTTCCCTAATATGGGAAAGGAAATAGTTAATCAAGTCCAGGAGGCACAGAGAGTCCCATACAGAATAAATCCAAGAAGAAATACGCCAAGACACATATTAATCAAACTGTCAAAAATTAAACACAAAGAAATCATATTAAAAGCAGCAAGGGAAAAACAACAAATAACACACAAGGGAATCCCCATCAGGTTAACAGCTGATCTCTCAGCAGAAACTCTACAAGCCAGGAGGGAGTGGCAGGACATAATTAAAGTGATGAAGGAGAGAAACCTGCAACCAAGATTACTCTACCCAGCAAGGATCTCATTCAGATTTGATGGAGAAATTAAAACCTTTACAGACAAGCAAAAGTTGAGAGAGTTCAGCACCACCAAACCAGCTATACAACAAATGCTAAAGGAACTTCTCTAGGCAAGAAACACAACAGAAGGACTATACCTACAATAACGAACCCAAAGCCATTAAGGAAATGGGAATAGGAACATACATATCAATAATTACCTTAAATGTAAATGGACTAAATGCTCCCACCAAAAGACACAGAGTGGCTGAATGGATACAAAAACAAGACCCATATATATGCTGTCTACAAGAGACCCACTTCAGACCTAGAGACACATACAGATTGAAAGTAAGGGGATGGAAAAAGATATTCCATGCAAATGGAAATCAAAAGAAAGCTGGAGTAGCAATTCTTATATCAGACAAAATAGACTTTAAAATAAAGACTATTAGAAGAGACAAAGAAGGACACTACATAACGATAAAGGGATCGATCCAAGAAGAAGATATAACAATTGTAAATATTTATGCACCCAACATAGGAGCACCTCAATACATAAGGCAAATACTAACAGCCATAAAAGGGGAAATCGACAGTAACACAATCATAGTAGGGGACTTTAACACCCCACTTTCACCAATGGACAGATCATCCAAAATGAAAATAAATAAGGAAACACAAGCTTTAAATGATACATTAAACAAGATGGACTTAATTGATATTTATAGGACATTCCACCCAAAAACAACAGAATACACATTTTTCTCAAGTGCTCATGGAACATTCTCCAGGATAGATCATATCTTGGGTCACAAATCAAGCCTTGGTAAATTTAAGAAAATTGAAATTGTATCAAGTATCTTTTCTGACCACAACGCTATGAGACTAGACATCAATTACAGGAAAAGAGCTGTAAAAAATACAAACACATGGAGGCTAAACAATACACTACTCAATAACGAAGTGATCACTGAAGAAATCAAAGAGGAAATTAAGAAATACCTAGAAACAAATGACAATGGAGACACGACGACCCAAAACCTATGGGACGCAGCAAAAGCAGTTCTAAGGGGGAAGTTTATAGCAATACAATCCCACCTTAAGAAACAGGAAACATTTCGAGTAAACAACCTGACCCTGCACCTAAAGCAATTAGAGAAAGAAGAACAAAAAAACCCCAAAGTTAGCAGAAGGAAAGAAATCATAAAGATCAGATCAGAAATAAATGAAAAAGAAATGAAGGAAACAATAGCAAAGATCAACCAAACTAAAAGCTGGTTCTTTGAGAAGATAAACAAAATTGACAAACCATTAGCCAGACTCATCAAGAAAAGAAGGGAGAAGACTCAAATCAGTAGAATTAGAAATGAAAAAGGAGAAGTAACAACTGACACTGCAGAAATACAAAAGATCATGAGAGATTACTATAAGCAACTCTATGCCAATAAAATGGACAACCTGGAAGAAATGGACAAATTCTTAGAAATGCACAACCTACCAAGACTGACTCAGGAAGAAATAGAAAATATGAATAGACCAATCACAAGCACTGAAATTGAAACTGTGATTAAAAATCTTCCATCAAACAAAAGCCCAGGACCAGATGGCTTCACAGGCGAATTCTATCAAACATTTAGAGCAGAGCTAACACCCATCCTTCTCAAACTCTTCCAAACAATATCAGAGGAAGGAACACTCCCAAACTCATTCTACGAGGCCACCATCACCTTGATACCAAAACCAGGCAAGGATGTCACAAAGAAAGAAAACTACAGGCCAATATCACTGATGAACATAGATGCAAAAATCCTCAACAAAATACTAGCAAACAGAATCCAACAGCACATTAAAAGGATCATACACCATGATCAAGTGGGGTTTATTCCAGGAATGCAAGGATTCTTCAATATACGCAAATCAATCAATGTGATACACCATATTAACAAGTTGAAGGAGAAAAACCATATGATCATCTCAATAGATGCAGAGAAAGCTTTCGACAAAATTCAACACCCATTTATGATAAAAACCCTGCAGAAAGTAGGCATAGAGGGAACTTTCCTCAACATAATAAAGGCCGTATATGACAAACCCACAGCCAACATTGTCCTCAATGGTGAAAAACTGAAACCATTTCCACTAAGATCAGGAACAAGACAAGGCTGCCCACTCTCACCACTCTTATTCAACTTAGTTTTGGAAGTTTTAGCCACAGCAATCAGAGAAGAAAAGGAAATAAAAGGAATCCAAATTGGAAAAGAAGAAGTAAAGCTGTCACTGTTTGCAGATGACATGATACTATACATAGAGAATCCTAAAGATGCTACCGAAAAACTACTAGAGCTAATCAATGAATTTGGTAAAGTAGCAGGATACAAAATTAATGCACAGAAATCTCTGGCATTCCTGTACACTAATGATGAAAAATCTGAAAATGAAATCAAGAAAACACTCCCATTTACCATTGCAACAAAAAGAATAAAATATCTAGGAATAAACCTACCTAAGGAGACAAAAGACCTGTATGCAGAAAATTATAAGACACTGATGAAAGAAATTAAAGATGATATAAATAGATGGAGAGATATACCATGCTCCTGGATTGGAAGAATCAATATTGTGAAAATGACTCTACTACCCAAAGCAATCTACAGATTCAATGCAATCCCTATCAAACTACCACTGGCATTTTTCACAGAACTAGAACAAAAAATTTCAAAATTTGTTTGGAAAAACAAAAGACCCCGAATAGCCAAAGCAATCTTGAGAACGAAAAACGGAGCTGGAGGAATCAGGCTGCCTGACTTCAGACTATACTACAAAGCTACAGTAATTAAGACAGTGTGGTACTGGCATAAAAACAGAAAGATAGATCAGTGGATCAGGATAGAAAGCCCAGAGATAAACCCACGCACATATGGCCAACTTATCTTTGATAAAGGAGGCAGGAATGTACAGTGGAGAAAGGACAGCCTCTTCAATAAGTGGTGCTGGGAAAACTGGACAGGGACATGTAAAAGTATGAGATTAGATCATTCCCTAACACCATACACAAAAATAAGCTCAAAATGGATTAAAGACCTAAATGTAAGGCCAGAAACTATCAAACTCTTAGAGGAAAACATAGGCAGAACACTCTATGACATAAATCACAGCAAGATCCTTTTGGACCCACCTCCTAGAGAAATGGAACTAAAAACAAAGATAAACAAATGGGACCTAATGAAACTTCAAAGCTTTTGCACAGCAAAGGAAACCATAAACAAGACCAAAAGACAACCCTCAGAATGGGAGAAAATATTTGCAAATGAAGCAACTGACAAAGGATTAATCTCCAAAATTTATAAACAGCTCATGCAGCTCAATAGCAAAAAAACAAACAACCCGATCCAAAAATGGGCAGAAGACTTAAATAGGCATTTCTCCAAAGAAGATATACAGACTGCCAACAAACACATGAAAGAATGCTCAACATCATTAATCATTAGAGAAATGCAAATCAAAACTACAATGAGATATCATCTCACACCAGTCAGAATGGCCATCATCAAGAAATCTAGAAACAATAAATGCTGGAGAGGGTGTGGAGAAAAGGGAACACTCTTGCACTGCTGGTGGGAATGTGAATTGGTACAGCCACTATGGAGAACAGTATGGAGGTTCCTTAAAAAACTACAAATAGAACTACCATATGACCCAGCAATCCCACTACTAGGCATATACCCTGAGAAAACCATAATTCAAAAAGAGACATGTACCAAAATGTTCATTGCAGCTCTATTCACAATAGCCCGGAGCTGGAAACAACCTAAGTGTCCATCATCGGATGAATGGATAAAGAAGATGTGGCACATATATACAATGGAATATTACTCAGCCATAAAAAGAAACGAAACTGAGCTATTTGTAATGAGGTGGATAGACCTAGAGTCTGTCATACAGAGTGAAGTAAGTCAGAAAGAGAAAGACAAATACCGTATGCTAACACATATATATGGAATTTAAAAAAAAAAAAAATGTCATGAAGAACCTAGGGGTAAAACGGGAATAAAGACACAGACCTACTTGAGAATGGACTTGAGGATATGGGGAAGGGGAAGGGTAAGCTGTGACAAAGGGAAAGAGAGGCATGGACATATATACACTACCAAACGTAAGGTAGATAGATAGTGGGAAGCAGCCGCAGAGCACAGGGAGATCAGCTCGGTGCTTTGTGACCGCCTGGAGGGGTGGGATGGGGAGGGTGGGAGGGAGGGAGATGCATGAGGGAGGGGATGTGGGAACAGATGTATATGTATGACTGATTCACTTTGTTATAAAGCAGAAACTAATTAAAAAAAAAAAAAAAAAAAAAAAAAAAAAAAGAAGAGTACTTTCATCTACAAAACACTTTCATATGAAGTATCTCACTGAATCCTTATAAAAACGATCCTACAAATTAAGTAGTATTAACTTTTTTTTTTTTACAAATTCATGCTCAAAGAAGTTAAATAATTTTCTTCTCATCAATAACTTGAAGGTCTTCTAACTTAAAATTTAACGTTTTCTTACTTACCACTGCCAGCACTATCTCTACCTGACAAGAGGGAAGCCATAGCCTTTCTTGCTTCTGAAGAAAGATGTTTCCTATGCCAAATATAGGGAAAGCCTGAGAACACATGGACCAGTGCAAGAGTACAAGCACCTAGGCCCCAATCCTAGGTATTGATCCAAAAAAATTACTAGTCAGGTGACTCTACTGAAAATAAAGCCCGGTCATCAGAGGTTTTGCTGCCAAAGACGTGGAGAGGTTCCTGTGTAGTAAATCAAGATGTTCTACCCATCCCTACCTCCTCACTGAAGAATTTAAAATATTTATGCACAGATCAGGAAAAGAAAAAAAAATATATATATATATATATATGTATGTATAAATATACGTGTGTGGGGGTGTGAAAGAACGTGTGAGCAAGTGTGCATGCTAGCTCTGTGGTCTCAGAGGATCCATTTCCCCAAACTTGCCCTATGTCAGGAATTCCACAGCAATGTATGGTTTGTCTGACTGACATCTGTGATGTAGAAAGGATCCTTTCCTTCTTTGTCAGATTCAAAGAAAGCATCCCTGGAGAGCCCTGTTATTTAAAATTAAAGTAGCAGTAATAAAACTGCCTTTCCAATTTGTACGTCAACTAAGACATACTTCTTTTTCTTCCTCTAGGACTTCATCTAGATGAGATCCATATCCCTCTGTCTCCTAAGTTACAGTTCATTTAAGTGCAAGCAGCATGGCTGGTTTTTAGATGCTGTGGCCCCATTGTGAAATGTGTGGAACAACTACCAATCCCCTCACGTACTTTTATAAAGTACTGTTATATAGCCTGGCTTTCCTCTGAGAATCTCCCTTTGGATCTTGCTGTCCCATAACAAATATTCTCAGCATGACCTCACTCACAATTCTCTAGAGTTCTTCGACGAAATCATTATTACCAGCAAGATGGTTTGTATGAAGCTCCCAGATGTTTCGTCTAGGCCATTCCCTTTTCATCCTCATGTTCCTTCCTCATATGAGGTCCATTCCATCTTCCTATACCCTTTTCCTTTCCTTGTCATTCTCATCTTGAGATCTCTTAATCATTTACCCACATTCAGTGAAGATCTTTGCATCTTCCACATAATCTCGTCAGCCCACCATCATCCTGGGACATCTCACTGTACATATTTTCACCCTGTGCAATATGTAACCTCACAGCCTCTTGATCTGTTCAGTACCGATAACTTTGACCTGTACTGAATTTCAACCACATACTCTTTCATTTCAACTCTGAAATCATGTCTCACTCCCGTACTTGTGCCTGTCATGTTAACATCTTCAGGCCCTTCACTCCTCTAGATTTTTGTATATTTAGCCTAGATTTACAACAACCCTAAAAGATAGGTCGTAGTTTCCCCACTTCACAGATGTGAAAATTGAGGTCTCTAAAGCATGAGTAACTTTTTTAGTGTCATAGGATTAATAAGTTGCAGAGCCAGAGGTTCAGCTCATCTGTCTGGCTTCAAAGCTCAGCACTTTCTACCCCTCTTCACTGAGCGTATAAGGGAGGTACACTTTTAAGAGAATTATTTTTACAAGAGCCTGTGGTACGGATTGGAGTGGAAGGAATCTAGAGACAAGGAGGCCCATTTGAATGGGCAAGCAGACATAAAAGGGGAGCAAAAGATAGGAAGGGACACCAAATTGTTAATTATGGTTAAACCTGAGGGGATTTTACTTGTATTTCCATACTGTTTGAAATTGTTTTCAATAAACATGCACTTCTTTTGCAATTTTAAATTTTAAAAAACGTTTTATGTTTTAAGTGTCATTGATGACTTGAACTAAGCTGGTGGTAGACAACAGAAAAGAAGAAAATGAATACAAGAGACATCAAACTTCTCAAGTAATTGTTGGAGGGAAATAAGAATGTCAAAGACAATGTCAAGGTTCTGAGCTTGGTTCCAAAGGAAGGGAACACTAACATTTTCTTTTTTTATATGATACTGATATTGTCAGTGAGAAAGCAGTAGAACTAAAGGTCAAATGATTATCACATCTATCAAATAACACAACACATAATTGTTTGTGCTTACATAAACTGTTCTGGTTCTGATGAAATTTATTGTAACCAATTATTGGAACCTTTCTGCTAAACACTTTGGAAACCAGATTGTTTTGTTTTTATTAGCACCCTTAAACCAAAAGTCAGAAAGGAAATATGAAAAAAAATAGTAGAACATATCTAAGAATAGTATAACGTATCTACATCCATAGTTCTGGAACTGTTTTTCTATGAAAGTGGTAAATAAAGGTATATACACATCACTCTGGATTTCAGATTTATAAAAGGTAGTATATTGACAGTGAGACATAGGTTTATCTTTGGGGAGGGGAAAGGATAGGCTATTATTATAAAGTAATTTCCTCCTCATCTCAACACCAATGGAAATTGAATACATCCTCCGTGGGGATCAGCAAACATTTGTAAAGGGCCAGATAGTAAATATTTTTAGCTTTGCAGAGCACAGCCACTTAACTCTGCCATTGTGGTAAAACAGCCAGAGGTCATGCAGAAATGGATGAATGTGGCTGCGTTCCAATGAAACTTTATTTGTGGACATTGAATTAGAATGTCTTATAATTTTAGTGTCACAAAAATGTTAGTTTTATTTTTTTCAACCATTTAAAAATGTAACAACCATTCTTAGCTCACAGACTATACAAAAACAGGCAGTGGACTGGGTTTGATCCCCAGGCCAAGTTTGCTGTAGCCTGCTTAATACCATGTGTGAAGTAAGGTTCTCATTAAATGTTTGTTGATAATTACTCAGATCTTTCTGTAAATACATTTTTATTTATTACCAAAATAAGAGGTGAAAAGTCTCACGTTTTTCATTGTATATACTGATGACTAAAATAAAATAGGAGGAAGGAACACAGTTACTTTCTAGAATACCTAAATATACATATATAAGGAGGAAGTTATCTTTAGAAGTATAAACCATTTATTTAAAGTAATATTCGATGGAAAAATGAAATATACTTCTTTGAATGTTATGTTTATAGTTCTAGCTAACAGTTAAGCAAATTTGCCCTTTGCTTTTTTAAATCCTGTACTAGGTACTAGACCCAATACTGTATATTAAAGATAAAATAGGCTCACTTTCTACAGTTTACTGGGTGAATAAGACAATACTGTAGCTTTCTGCATTACAGTTCTTACCAGTTGAGATTTACACTGGTTTAAAAGGTGCTAATTTTAAAGATGAAACTGTATCTCTGTTTACAATCTGGTCATTTTTTATAAATCATATATCTAAATAGATACTGCTGTAAAATAAGCCAAACAAAACTAGGTACAAAGAGAGCAGTTTATATACTGCAGATCTTCTTATTTTTGAAGTCCAAAAACAGAATAGATTGATAATACTTAAAAATGATTGTCTGAATGTGGATTAAAGCAAAAAGGACTAGAAGATATTGTTTTCATAAAGCTTTACGTGGAAGTATCATCTCTGAAATAGTAATGCAGATGTTGAACAAGGTTTATTTTTAGGCACTTGATAATCCGTGTTTTATTTTCAGTTCTCATTTAAATTTTATAATTCAATCATTTTGAACAGCTATGTTCAAAAGAAGTTTTACAACTTTAATCTTAATAATCTCAAAAAAAGCAGACATGCTATGTCATAAAATAACTATTAGTGACTAGTTTGTATCCTATAAATCTAACTTGAGTTGATAATATGGTCCATTACCAGCTAACTGCACAGAGTATTTTTCATTTTACACTCTTCGGTTACTTTTTAGTGAAGTGTTAAAAAATATGAAGCTTTTCTCCTCTCTAAAATTGCACGCTGTCTGTCTGTTATTAGGGAGATAACAGCTCTTATAAATGTTTCAGTAAGCGCTAAGTAGACAGTTATGTGCACTCTCATTCCACGCTTATTTGCTTACTGTAATAAACTGATAAAGTATGTGTGGTTTGTCTCTGTGTATCTACAGGCATCATGAGTCACATAGATTCCCTTTAGAAATAATGTTGTGTCTGCAAAATTGATTGGTTATTTTCATAAACCATCTAAAGGTACACAAATGACTTTTATTATTTAAACATATGCTGTGTAAAGATTTGTAGAGGATTCTCTCACTGTTACTTGATGCTTTTTGTTCTGTTAACTCTAGAAGAAGGCTTTTTATTTTAGAGTTATTATATAGTTAGTGAACTAATTACCTCCTCAGGAATCGTGAGGATAACCCATGTCATTTGCTTATAATGCAGCTAAATTTTTAATTCTTTGAACATTAGTAGTTAAATAATTAAATCAAAACCATTGTTTTCAAATATTGTCTTTTATACTATCCTATTTATACAAGTTTTAATATTTAATGGGAAATAATGCTTTTACCTGAACTAGATACTATAAGAAATAGTGTTTGGATCATAGAAGTACTTCTAATTATTAAGAAATATGGTATTTTTCATTTGTGTCCAATTATATCCAGTAGAAAATTTCTAGTCAAGTACCCAGGAGTGGAATTGCTGGGTCATATGGTAGTTCTACTTTTAGTTGTTTGAGAAACCTCCATACTGTTTTTCACCAAGTTACATTCCCACCAACAGTGTAGGAGGGTTCCCTTTTCTCTACATCCTTCACCAATATTTGTTATTTGTGTTCTTTTTGAAGACAGACATTCTGACGGTTGTGAGGTGATATCTCATTTTGGTTTTAATTAGCATTTCTCTGATAATTAATGATGTTGAGCATCTTTTCATGTGCCTGTTAGGCATCTGTATGTCTTCTTTGGAGATATGTCTATTCAGTTCTTCTGCCCAGTTTATAATTGGGTTGTTTCTTTTTTTGATGTTGAGTTGTATGAGCTGTTTATATATTTTGGATATTAACCCCTTATCGATCATATCATTTGCAAATATTATCTCCTGTCCAGTAGATTGTCTTTTCGTTTTGTTGACAGTTTCCTTTGTTGTGCAAAAGCTTTTAAGTTTAATTAGGTCCCATTTGTTTATTTTTGCTTTTATGTCCTTTGCTGTAATTCAAGTCTTTGATGTACAAAGTTGGTAGATTTATATGGTTCAACCTAGTCAGATGCCATGCCTGAGTCTCACCATAGCATATCTACCAGGGCTTTAGGAAAAGGAGCAAGAAAGCACCTTCTCCCATTATGAGTTTATTCCCCAGTCTCCCAGTTAGTGTCCTGAAATATGACTAATCCTGATTAGTAGTTGAGTTGGGGGAGTTAAATGATAGAAACCGAATTTGAACTAGCTTAAGGAAAAAAAAAAAAGGGAAGTTTCAGGAAGGAATGCTAGAGTATTTCACAGAAAACCAAGCTTCAGGAAGGGTAGGAATGTCAGCTTCAAGAACCATCCAAACCAATGATACCAGCAGGACTCTGTCTCTCACCTGTTCTTTGTTT
This sequence comes from Hyperoodon ampullatus, assembly GCF_949752795.1. Classification (NCBI taxonomy): domain Eukaryota; kingdom Metazoa; phylum Chordata; class Mammalia; order Artiodactyla; family Ziphiidae; genus Hyperoodon; species Hyperoodon ampullatus. Next base: position 114,140,703 of record NC_136917.1, read on the forward strand.
ATTTCTTACTGAGCAATATGGCAGGAAATGTGGCCACAGACATTAGAGTTTTAAATCTCAGAATTTTAGCCACTTGAGAGAGACTGGCTCAACTTCCTAAGTCCCAAATCCAAAAATCCTAGGAAAGGAACTCATTGGCCAGGTGCCCATTCCTGAACCAGTTTATGTGGTCAGGTCATGAGGTGGCATAAGAACATGCCAGCTCCATCAAGAACTGAATGTGGCAACATTCCTAGAAGATGGTAGATGTGTTGAGCAGACAGTCCCATATATAACCACTACAGGGTAGAACACTGGGGAGAAAGGTCCTTCAAAATACCAGCACTTAGTCTTGAACCAGATAAAAGCTACCCTGAAACACTGAACTCTGATTCCTCAGTGTCTTTCATAAAACTTACTTGATACTTTGTTATCAGCCATCAGAACACATCATGATACATCAGAACCTCATAGAAACAATTAGCCAGGTCATAACATCAACTTTAATAAAGGAAAGTGAAAAAAAAAAGTAGCTTCTTTGTCAAGTAGACTTCTCATTAGCAAAGCGTGCTAACCCAGGTGGTGCCATTGTGCACATTCCATAAAGGCACCCTTGAATGTAAGCTAGGTTTTTAGATCTTATCCACCTCTCAGTCAGTTACCACTGCACAGCTGTACATGATACTCCTCTACTCAACGTTAATTTAGCTCTTTGGAGTAAGTGGATCTGGGAATTGTCGGATGACCAAAAAAAAAAAAGAAAAGTAGGTACCAAAGAACTGTGAAGGGTATGAGATGTTACCTCACAAGTTAGCCTGAGACAATTTCATGGGTACTGGTAGAAGACACCAGACTCCTATGTCAAATACAAAGGACAGTTTATTACTCACAACAATAGCAAAAGCCAGGGTAACATCATTCTTGCCACTTCTCTGAGCCCCAGTTTTCACAGGGTGATGCAATGAAGGCTAGGTAATGACTGCATATGCAGTGGGTTGCTTTAGAGGAGAGGATCCTTAGCATAGAAGATCCCAACCTTTCATAAGGGTCTGTTGGCAAACCTGTCCAACCTTTGCCCCAGAGGGAGGCACTTAACCCATTTCCAAAGACTGTTTGCTGTACATCCTTGAAAAGATTTTCAGGAACAAAGTTGTTAATACCTTTGCTTAGAAGATGTACAGAACTGTGAGAGATCTGTGGAGAGCTGTTCCTCAGGACAACAGGAGAAGGGGAGGGGAGAAGGAAGAATGTAACATGTATGCCCTTAGATCAGGGGTCAGCCACCTTTTTCTGTAAAGGGTCCAGATAGTAAATATGTTAGGCATTGCAACTACTCATCTCTTTCATTGTAGAGCCAAAAAGCAACCACCCACAATATGTCAAAGAACAGAATGGCCGTGTTCCAATAAAACTTTATAAAACAAGCAGCAGGTGGTATTTGGCTTGTGGGCTGTAGTTTGCTGTCTCCTACCCAAGATGATTTGTTTTGTTCAAACTTAAGTATCTACCTCCTTTCTTAAACTTAAACCCTCATTTTCACAGCCCCAGTCTAGGTCATTCACTAATTAATTTACTTTTTTTTAACATTTAATAAAATAATTGTTATTTATAAATTGTGAAGTAAGAAAAGCCATTCATGACATTTAGCATCTTAGAATATAAGCAGCCACAGATCATGTATATGTTTCTGGAATATAAGTAAGTAATCTGATGTACAAAATGTTGAACTAAAATCTTGCTTTCTTGTCAGGATTGTATTACATATGGAAATTGATGAAGTATTTATGAAACCTACTGGTTTTATTGAACAAAATATCACCTATGTAGTTTAGATAGTGGAGGAGGTTCGCTAAATATGACTTGTATGAACTTAGAAAATAGGTTAAAAAAAGCAATCAAACATTTTCAGTCAGCCCCTTTCTGTAGTTAAAAAAAGTGTATATTATTACCCCAAAGTACCATTTATGAGGTATTTATTGTGAAAGAAAACATAGGCCTCTTTGCACTATCATAGATAAGCTTTGAAGATTGTTAGGGAGGACCTTTTTTAGAAGTTAAAGTGCTTCTTGAACTTGGTTGAGTGTGGAAAGAATGTGTGGAGAGAATTACACTGTTTTTCTTCCTTTGCACATTCCTTAGCATTGTTTTAACTATTATAATAAAGGTGCAGAATTTTGAGACAAAGTAGAAAAAAACAAATATTTGGACCACGTGTCCCAGGGTTAGATTGAGAGAGAGAATCAGTTAACCAACTAAGACAAGGTGATAGCTCTTAAATGACTTAAGGCATACCTTCAGGGAACCTTATATGATATCTAGAGTGCTAATTCCTGGCTGCCTGTAATCCAGACTCCTGCTTTTGTTCTGCTTTTCTCATGGTGCTTTACACTTGCCTCTCTCCAACTTTATCATTCTGTGTATATGATATTAAACTCTTGGATTTTTGTTGATGAGTTTTAAATTATTATTATTATTATTAAGTTTTTATGTCATCAGATGTCAGTGGCGTAGTGAGCATGTTGAACAGGTTAATATGTACTCTCACATTTATAATAGAAAACCTAGTTTGGGAGAGTACACTTGTTAGGAAAAAATCTTGATTAGGCCTGTTTAATCACAAATTGATTTTTTTTTTTTTTAAAGCTTGCCCATGTCAGGTCAAGCCACATGCAATACTTTGACTTTGAATGGAAAGATAGCCACCATGTGATTTTAGAAAGGACTGTGTTTCTTCACTTAATATGCTGCCTCTGATTCCACTCACAGTTGAATTTAACTAAGAGTCTAAGGTTCAATGGAAGCATAAACAGATGATTAGCCAAGAAAATATTGGCGGGGGTGGGTGGAGGAATAAGCGATGCTTTGTTTTGCCAAACAATTGAATCACATTGTAGGGCTATAAGAAATAAAACAGTGTGGTACTGGTTTAACAGCTCCATCAAGGTTCAAAAATGTCTCCAACTAAATAATTAGAATGTCTGCATTTATAGATCATTGAGGAAGAGCTAATCATTAAATCATGTACGGATGATTTGTTAAGTATTTGGAGAAAAATAATTAAATATAGAGTAAATATACCTAAATCAGTTCCTCATGAATTAAAAAATTAGAACCATGAAAGCTCCAGAAGAAAATGTAAGTGAATAGTTATCTGATCTTGAGGTAGGGAAGATCTTTTTAATCATTAAAGCAAAGGAAGAACCACCTTAAAAAGGAGGTCGTAGTCTTCAGTTTACAGTGAAAGAAATTCAGGGTGAAAAAAGTTAAAGCAGTCAGGATTGGAAATGAAAGTATAAGATGTTCGTTATAGACAGATTATAATATCTTACAGTTTGAAAGCCCAAAAAAATCAAATGACAAATTATTAAAACTAATAAGAAAATTGGCAAAATGTCCAAATATAGTGTACCTAAGAAGAAAGCAAAAACATTTATAAACTCTAAAAATATTGAATATATTTATATAACTAAGATTATTCTCTTCTTTTTAGATATAGATTGTCAAAATATTTTAATATATACCTGCAGAGTACAGAAGAATTTTAATACTGTTTCAAAGGCATTTACTTTACATTTTTATATAATTTCTGATTTCATATCTATGTGTGTGATATCCTACTAATGTCTGTTATTGTGATTAATACTTTAGGGAAAACAGGAGTTAAGTGTTATGAATTTTTGTATATTTTTAAGAATTAATAGCTATAATCACTAATTCTTTTTTTTTTTCTTCTTTTTTCCATTGTGCAATAGGTCAGTACTCCTGTCTTTGTACCAGTGAAAACTCATGTGCTGCTTCATCGGATGAGTGGAAAAGGACTAGCTGCCCATTATTTCTTTCCGAGACAGCCTTGCGTTTTTGGTGATAATATGGTCTCTGTGCAAGTAACATTGAATAATACCACTGATTGGAAGGTAGAAAATATCCACATAGGGGAAAAGAAACTTCCTGTGGGCATGCAAATGCATGTTTTTAATCCAATAGGTAAATAGTAATTCTCATTTAAAACTTTAACTGCATTTGATAATTAAATGTGTTCATTTTAAAAATACAGTAGAATACATATTATTTTATTGACTATTAGCAAACTCAGTGTATATAAGTTTTTCCTTTTTAAACTGAATTTATCTTGTAAGATAAATACATGTCTTTGCCCTTAGTGAATTAGGTGCCAGCAATGGTAATACCAGTACTGATGAAAGACTGTGTCTGGAGAATCACAATTTCCTCCTATTTTCCTATCTGCATCACCTTCCCCCACCTCTCTTTCTGGTCAGCTTCATTTCCTGCATGATTTTAGTCTGCCTTTGGGGTATTGTACCTTCCATATCTCTCCTTCCCCATTTCCCTTCATATTCCATAGATTGAAAAGTGAAGGGAGCAAAGACTGAGAGGGTATGTACTATTCTGTTTGTCTTCCTTTCCATACATAGAAGCTAGAATAGCCCACGGTATGTTACTGGTATTTTTACACATCATGTTTTTTTAATCTGTTGCCACCATTTAAAAATCAGTATTTTTTTTTACATTAAAGGACAAACCAAGAAATCTCACTGTTCATGGAAAAAGCACAAGATTATGGCAGTACAGGTGCTTTATTCCCACCTGCATGCAGCACAACCAGCCGATGCCAAGCCGGCCGCCCCTACCATGTAGCATGTGCTTTCCAGGCTACCTCAGTGCCCATGATATCATACTGTCTCTCCAGCTGTCATCCCCTTCCATTTTTTAAGTGTTTTACAAAAAATACACCTTTTAAAACTTAAGTGTAACAATCGTACGGCTAACTTTGAGTTTAAAATAGTATAATAATTAGAATGTCTGTCTCTTTGTTTTGTGTAAGTGGAGGCAGTCCTACAGTTTAGTTGGGAGAAGCTTCAGGCAAAATCTTAATTAAAAGTGATATAAGGTTTCTGTCACTGAATCCTTGAAATATTACCATCAGAAGGCTCCAGGTAGTTCCTTTTTATAATACTTTAGGTGAGCAAAGCCTTTTGACCGGGTAACTCTGCCTTTATTCATTATTGTCTATCATATAGCTATTCTGTTTTTTCTCCCTCTTTGCCTGAGTGAGCTCTTTCACATTGTTGAATTCTCTCCTATCATTTTCATGAGTCATTCAGTAAAGAAGTCACTCTTTGTGTTATATTTTTCCACAAAGAAAAAAAAATTCATAGTAGATGAAATATGGTAGATTTTTATAAGCAACCAAAGTAGAGAGAAGCAGAGTTAAAGTAAGTTGATTTCAGAACCCATGTAATACCCTCTTTAAAAAATAATTTGGTAATTAAGACACTATTTAAAGACTACAGTGCCTGATTTTTATTGAATTATTTTATGAAGTTAATATATTGCTAAGGAATTAAAGAATATCCCAATTTTTATTCTTTTTTACTGCTTGAAATCCAGCTTTTTTTACCTAGTTAAAAAATTAATTTAGTTTAAAAAGTGTTACACAGCTGATATATGCATTGTCTGAAGGTTGAAAATGTTATCCAAAGGTTAAAACAGTAGAATAGTGTTATCATGTCTTTGAGCTGGCATAATGAGTTGATGAGTTGACCTTTTGTTGGCCTATGTAGAATAGAAGAAATAAATATAATAAATTTCATAATATGGCCTTAACACCAAAATAAAATATGAATATATGCCATTGCCTCAGTACTAGTAATAGGCTTTCTTTCCTTTTCTTTTCTTAGGCAAAGTTTTTGTAGTGTTTCGTTTGTTCTGTTGCCATTTATTGAATACCTTCAAGATACAGAATTCTTTCCCATGCAGTAATTTGTATGTAATACCACTTAGTCTCTTTCGTCAATAGGTAACAGTAGAGTTCAGAGTATGAAATATCTTAATTAGTCCAAAAAAAATCATAGGAATGCAACAAAGAACAAATACTGCATTTTCATTTTTTGTGAAATGAGGGAAGTAAGATATTTGTTTTATTTAATAAGTACATATGTATATGTTAAGGAGTCCAGCGGCTTTCTTATTTGTCACCAATCTGTTCTCTTTTTTCTCTATAATATGAGATGACTTTTGTCAGGATTTTGCATGAAACTGGATTCCTTGCAAGAATATTAGGAATAAAGTGCCATTTTCCCCAAAGAGATCAGGCACATGTACATGAGAGGTTTAACACACACACACACACACTCACTCACTCACTCACTCAAAGAGTAGCCTTAGGCTCTCTGCGCTATATTCAGTGACTTTATGATTGACAAGTTTGAGTTCAGCTAAGATTTCACTAGTTACTGTACAACTGTCACATCGAAGTAGATGGCATCTTGTGTGATTTAATTTTTCATTATTAATGGTGCAGTGTAATAGAGCCAGTGTTTTTCAGCCATTTCTACATAACCCTCTCATGTATATTGCAATGATCCAGAAGCAGTATTCAACTACAGACACCTGATTGAATAAACTTTTCCAATGTAGTAGGCTTCAAATATAAAAATCTATTATATGAATAATTTTATGCTGATCACTTTGCTCTTGAAGCATTCATATAATAAAACATACCATTGATCATGAACTATCCTTCAGAATTAGTATGGCACTAAGCTCACAGTTAATTATCTTAAGACTGAGGAAGTTATGAAACTGTGTCAGACAGTGCCATCATCAAGGCATCTTGAGAACTGTCACTTTGTCAAATGAAATATGAGAATACGTGATGTAGAGAGATCTGAGTTCCGAATGCCATCATGCTTTGGAGATGACAGCATTTACTACCAATGTGGTGTCAGCTGCAAATAAGACCAAACCCCAGTATAGCTGTGGCACAGAAGAAAACATCAAGGATTCACTGAAGAATAGTTTTGAGCAATGTGACTGACAAAACTATGAACTGATAAGGTGTAGCTTTAGGAGAAGTGCAAGAAAACTATTATTATGGTAATTTACAATAAAGCTTGTTTGCCAGAGATTAGGTAGCAAGTCTTCTGGTACTTAACATGCCATCCTGGTAAATGTTAGGTTTATAAACAAATTAAATTCAAACTGGAATCACCAAACCAACTAATAAGCAAGCAAACCAATAACACTTTAAAAATCAACATCAAACAAATACCTTCTTATAATGCCTAATCTTCATTGAGCCTTTGAGATATAAAAACACTTAATATCTTAAGCTTATTGAATTGTTCTTTTGTCCTATCTGTACCATCATTTCTGTAATGGTTAGCATTAAATGGCAAATTATACCTATCAACAAGCCCTAGAATAATCACAGTCTACTGGATTAGTGTATGCTTGCTAAAATATAACTACATCTAATAATATATATGCAGAAGAGATAAAACTAAATATAAAGCTACTGTGCAATACAACTGCAGTTATACTAGAGACTTTAAGCAAAGTAGAAATCAAAAGTGAATGGTTTCTATTTAAATATAATATATATACATAAATATACTTAATAGGTATATGTTTAAGATCCCTCATTATTCTAATGTACAGCATTACACTTTGACTCTGGAATCATAAGCAGAATAAAATGGTGTTATTGTTTGTCTTGAGTTTTATCATTATCAACTGAAAAAACACCAGTATTGTATATTGAAACAGTTATTTCCCACACATGATTAGTTGACAGATGAAGCTTCAGAAATTACAAATCTACGAAATGTCACTTTATTATTTTTTTTTCAAGATAACCTAATCTGCTACTAAATTTTCTTCTAGTAATTTTTTGACTAATGCAGTTAGACTTATTGTTTTGGGTTCCTATAATGCCAGTTGTCTTGGTTAATATCTGAGGACAACAAATTAATTTCTTCTTCCAGCTTTGCTTTAATTTGCATGTTTTAAATTTTGGATTTTTCCCCCAGTGGAAATTTAGAACATTGTTGAAAATTTACTTTTTATATCTAGAGTAAATATTCCATAGTTTTAAGTACACAATCTCTTAAAAGCACCCAGCGTCTGTTACAGTTGTTCCAAACAGGAAAACATTTATTTCCTTCTCACCTTCAATGCCTATAAAGACAATATTGTAAAACATGAAATTTCTCAGGATGAGGTGTATTTCTGAAACAAATAGATACAATGTGTTCATTGAAGTATGTGCAGAATTAAGTTGTGAAAAAGAGAGCCTTCAAGTGAAATTACTTTATAATTTGCTTTAATACTCTTAGTTTGAAATTATTCTTACAAGCCATCATTAAATTTGACTGTTTTAACCAAACTACAAACATTACATAAGATTTTAGTGTTTAGTCTTTTTCACATCCTCTGTGTTTCCATGTCTAAATTATCTTATCTCCTAGAATCTCTTGAGCCTGAGGGATCCATTACTGTTTCAATGGGTATTGACTTTTGTGATTCCACTCAGACTGCCAGTTTCCAGTTGTGGTAAGTTCAATTGTTCGTCTATATTTCATATTACTGTAAACAATAGCAGATTAAAATTGAGGCTTTCAGCAGCTTTTTCTTTGAGAGACAAAACATTTACACAAACATGCTTTTCTTTGGCAATGTTTAGACTGCCGTGGACAAATTATGTGCAATATATGTTTTTAGTATTTGTTACACAGATAGCCATTACAGTCTGCCATATGTGGTTGAACTTCACAGTTTATTGGCTAAAGTAAGAAGCTACTGCTAATTTTTTTTTTTTTTTTTTTTTGCTTATCTCTGTGCTTGTGGAAAATTTATGATAAAATTCATGAGGAAAACTCAGGAGAAATTAAAAACTTTAATAATATTGTTGGCTAGCCCAGAGAAGATATCTTTTGAAATATTTTATATGTTATCTCGAGCCTCTTAAGTGGAGAATTATTGATTCTGTCAGTACCAAAAACTCATAGATTTTTCATAGATTTTTACTTTAATTTACAAACTGCTTTTGATAAAATTCAAAAGAGAACATTTATCAGTTGGCAAAGGTTTCATAGGTGAATACTATTCAAAAGAGCTTTTTAAGAATTGTGTTTTTTCATTGTTATTGTTTTATATAATGTTTTATACATTTCTGATGAAATCCAGAAACTATTAGCAAACTAATGCAAAGCTGTATTCATGCATCTTTAAGAATTATCTTTGAACTCATTTCTTTGGTATTTTTCTGATCTAAGATATGATGTGTTATTTTGATTTGAAGTTGTTCTTATTCTGAAAAGAATTGAGGCATTTTATTTATCTAAATTTTAGCTAGCTTCTAACATAATTTTTTATGATAAAAATCTCCAGGTTTAGGAAATAGGCACTTTTAAATAAGTTTATAGGTTGAATATAGTGAACCTTTCTTTTTCATATACCTTTTCAGTTTACCAGTAATTCAGGCCTAATATTATACCATTTATTGCTGAGAACCTGCAATGATGAATATAAGCAATGTAGCATAACACATTGATTTTATGCAGACCATCACCTTTATGTTTTGGGAGGTCTGCTATATTAGTGATATATAAAAACTGATTACTTTTCCCCACATTGCCTAGTAATTGTTTATTATTTTTCTATTAGACAAACAACACAGATCAATATTACTGAGCACAAGACTATGAGTAACATCATTCTAAATAGATTTACCTCCAACACCAGAGGTATATTCATTTTAATGATTTCAACAATGTGAGCCCAATGACAAAGCTTATGCACTAAATTACGGCAAGATTAAGAACTAAAAAAATTCTTCTTTCTTTTCAATTTATATAAAAAACCTTTGACATTTCTGTGCAATGAAGGGTTTTAAAAAAGGTTTTTCCATTACAAAGATTTTCTCTTTAGTCCATTACACAAGATTTACATCTTGTCTTTCACAATTAACTAAGTCGCTTTAGGGATAAATATTTAGGTAATGTTTGATTTTTATCTTATGTTGGAAAGTGTATATAAACAGTTTTTTCTCAGTTTCTCTTAAACTAATTTTAGGAAAATGATGAATTTATTTTAGATAGAAAATAGCCTTAGCTATTATAAGCATTTATATTAATATGTTTTTCTGTTGTGAAGGTATAAATTAGTTGTATATTTTAGATTTTTATTAAGCACATATGCACACTAGATCAAAAATTATTTTTGTGTGTGTTCCAAAAAGAACACTTTGTCTTACATCAAATGTAATTGATCCTGAAGCAGTGTAATCACAATTACTCACTTTCTTAATTGGCTTGCCCAAAATCAGAAAATGGAAACCGATCGACAGTGTTTAAATCAATAGCTTCATAGTAGTTCTAGTGGGGTTAGGGAGATAGTGGTAATGGGTTGATCAATTGGTCTTAGATGCCAATCACTGACTGTGCCTTTTGCATAGTAAATAGCACTTTTTCCTTAGTGATGAGCTGTATTAGTTTTGGTAGTTCAATAAAAAGGAAAAAAAAAGCAAGAATGGCCGATATTGAATTTTTTCCTCAAAATACATTATACAAATCAAAACATAAAATTATGGGTAATAAGAGCATATTTGATAGGAAGCCTTCAGAAATGCTGAGAACATGGACTGTGAGCCTTTCAGGTACACTTCTATTTATTAAAAGAAAAGGAACCAGAGTAAAATGATCCTACTTTAGCTTTTAGATTAATTCTGTATTATTATAGTTATATGATGCATATATAGATAGATAAAGCTATTATATATAACTATGTAGTTATATGGACACTTGATAAGTATCAATGTCTCTTTTTTTGCTTTGCATTTTAAATGGTCATCAAATTAAGTCCTTGATTAAATTTATTGAGATTGAAAATATGTATAATATACATAAATGTATCTCTCTAAAAGTAGATACAGTACATAAACAGGTCTCATCCTTGTGATTAGCAGATATTAATGTATTAACTAGTATGAAAAATTATATGGCTTAGCTCAAGTTAGAGGACTGAGTGCTAACATCCGCCCCTCTTTTTGCCCAAAATCCATTAAAAAGACAGAAAATACATTCTTTAATAGAAAATGAGCACTAAAAAGAAAGAGTGCTATTAGCGGACCAGAAATTGTGAAGAATTATTGGCAGTTAGAAAGCAAATGGGAGCAGATAAACAATAACAGAGAAAATAAAAACCACAGAGCAAAACACTCATGGGAGAAAACTACTATAATGGTAAGAACAAATCTGGCAGAATATCAAACACAAAGTGAACTAGCAAAAAGAAAAGTTAGGGTAAGACAGTATTAGGGAATTAAAGAATGACTTCCAACCTGCAGTTCCCCAACCTTGCCCCTAGCAGCAGGCAACATACACATTTAGTCAGAGACCTAAAAATTACCCTGTAAAGAAAGTGAACAACTACTTGCCTGGGAAGGACTTTTGGTGAGGATGTGCCCTAAGAGAACAGCGGGGGTTGAGTTTATAGGAAGGAGGCCGGATGGTCAGAGATGAGATGAAATGCAGTTCTACCCAAGAGAATGATATTCTCAAGTCGCCTACCACTAGGGTAAAGCCAATCTTTCATCTGTTGGTGGAGAGATAAGGCCATTGCCTACCTGCCTCCCAACTTCATGACCATAACCAGTCATGTCTCACCCACTTAAGAAAACTCCAGCCAGCCCACCAGGGGAGAGGAGACCCATAGAAATAACACTCACTAACATGTATCGAGCAGTAGCTGTGTGCTAGGCACTGTTCTAAACACTGAATTGTGTATGTTAGTTTACTTAATTCTCAAAACATGCCTATGAGGTGAGTATTATTATTATTCCATTTTAGAGGTGAGTAAACTAAGGCACAGGAAGAAAACTTGCCCAAAATCTTATAGCTAATATGCAGCAGAACTTGCTTTGTTTGTTAATTAACCTGGTCCTTCATTATAAATATAAACAGACAGCTTAGGATGAGCAGACTTTTGAGGGAAAGCCTCAATTTGAAAGGGAAAGCTCAAAATGACGTACAAAGACTTACCAATTGTGAAGGGAGCAATTTGAGAAAGAAAAGAGATATCTTTAAAAATTACAACTAATATCTGCTTCAAGAGAACTATATCTGTAAAGCAAGAATATACTGCTTATTTGAGAAGGAGTAATTAGACAATTTAAAATACATTCTTGGAGATCTAAAAACATAAAAAGCCAAAAGGACTCAGTAGGTGGATGATAGACTGGACACAGCTGAAGCCTGATTTAGTGTTCCATAAGAGGGAGTCAATGAAATCAACCAGAATAGAAGGCAAAAAGACAAAGATGGAAAATACAAAAAAAAAAAGTTAACAGAATCAATTCATCTGGGACTTCCCTGGTGGCACAGTGGTTAATAATACGCCTGCCAATGCAGGGGGCATGGGTTCAATCCCTGGTCCGGGAGGATCCCACATGCCGCAGAGCAACTAAGCCCGTGGACCACAACTACTGAGCCTACGCTCTAGAGCCCACAAGCCACAACTACTTAGCCCGTGTGCCACAACTACTGAAGCCCATGTGCCTAGAGCCCATGCTCCACAACAAGAGAAGCCACCGCAATGAGAAGCCCACATACCGCAATGAAGAGTAGCCCCTGCTCACCGCAACTAGAGAAAGCCCGCATGCAGCAACGAAGACCCAATGCAGCCAGAAATTAATTAACTAATTAATTAATTTTTTAAAATGATGCTTCCTCTTTAAAAAAAAAAGAATCAATTCATCTAATAGAAGATCTAGAAGGGAAGAAAAGAGACAATGGAGAAAAATAATTAAATAAATTATAGGAGAAAATTTTCCCAAGCAAAAGAAATGTACACGCCTTCCGATTGAAAGGACCCATCAAAGGCCAAACAGAGTAAATGTGAACAACTAGCAAAAAGGCCACATCCTGGTAGAATTTTTATTGTTTTTTAATATTTTTTTTTAATTTTTACATTTTTTTAAAGTAATTTTTATTGGAGTATGGTTGCTTTACAATGTTGTGTTAGCCTTCAGTGCACAACAAAATGAATCAGCCATACACATACAGTTATTATCCCCTCCCTTTTGGACTTCCCTCCCATTTAGGTTACCACAGTGCATTAGGTAGAGTTCTCTGTGCTATACAGTATGTTCCCATCAGTTGTCTATTTTATACATAGTATCAGTAATGTATATGTGTCAATCCCAGTCTCACAATTCCACCCCACCCCTTTCCCCCTTGGTATCAGTACATTTGTTCTCTACATCTGTGTCTCTATTTCTGCTTTGAATATAAGATCATCTATACCATTTTTCTGGATTCCACATATATGCATTATTATACAATAATTGCTTTACTCTTTCTGACTTACTGACTCACTCTGTATGACACTCTCTAGGTCCATCCATGTCTCTACAAATGACCCCATTTAGTTCCTTTTAATGGCTGAGTAATATTCCATTATATATATGTACCACATCTTCTTTATCTATTCCTCTGTTGATGGACATTTAGGTTGCTTCCATGTCCTGGCTATTGTAAATAGTGCTGCTATGAACATTGGCATGCATGTGTTTTTTTGAATTATGGTTTTCTCTGGGTATATGCCCAGTAGTGGGATTGTTGGGTCATATGGTAGTTCTGTTTTTAGTTTTTTAAGGAACCTCCATGCTGTTTTCCGTAGTGGCTGTATCAATTTACATTCCCAACAACAATGTTTGAGGGTTCCCTTTTCTCCACACCCTCTCCAGCATTTATTGTTCGCAGATTTTTTGATGATGGCCATTCTGACCGGTGTGAGGTGATACCTCATTGTAGTTTTGATTTGCATTTCTCTAATGATTAGTGATGTTGAGCATCTTTTCATGTGTTTGTGAGCAATCTGTATATCTTCTTTGGAGAAATATCTGTTTAGGTCTTCTGCCCATTTTTGGATTGTGTTGTTTGTTTTTTTTGATATTGAGCTTATGAGCTGCTTGTACATTTTGGAAATTAATCCTTTGTCAGTTGCTTCGTTTGCAGATATTTTCTCCCATTCTGAGGGTTGTCTTTTCGTCTTGTTTATGGTTTCCTTAGCTGTGCAAAAGCTTTTAAGTTTCATTAGGTCCCATTTCTTTATTTTTGTTTTAATTTTCATTACTTTAGGAGGTGGGTCAAAAAAGATGTTGCTGTGATTTATGTCAAAGAGTGTTCTGCCTGTGTTTTCCTCTAAGAGTTTTATAGAGTCTGGTCTTACATTTAGGTCTTTAATCCATTTTGAGTTTATTTTTGTGTATGGTATTAGGGAGTGTTCTAATTTCATTCTTCTACATGTAGCTGTCCAGTTTCCCCAGCGCCACTTATTGAAGAGGCTGTCTTTTCTGCATTCTATATCTTTGCCTCCTTTGTCATAGATTAGGTGACCATAGGTGTGTGGGTTTATCTCTGGGCTCTCTATCCTGTTCCATTGATCTGTATTTCTGTTTTTGTGCCAGTACCATATTGTCTTGATTACTGTAGCTTTACAGTATAGTCTGAAGTCAGGGAGTCTGATTCCTCCAGCTCCATTTTTTTCCCCTCAAGATTGCTTTGGCTATTCGGGGTCTTTTGTGTCTCCATACAAATTTTTGGATTTTTTGTTCTAACTCTGTAAAAAATGCCATTGGTAGTTTGATAGGGATTGCATTGAATCTATAGATTGCTTTGGGTAGTATAGTCATTTTCACAATATTGATTCTTCCAATCCAAGAATATGGTATTTCTCTCCATCTGTTTCTGTCATCTTTGATTTCTTTCATCAGTGTCTTATAGTTTTCTGAGTACAGGGCTTTTACCTCCTTAGGTAGGTTTATTCCTAGGTATTCTTTTTGTTGCAATGGTGAATGGGATTGTTTCCTTAATTTCTCTTTCTGATCTCTTGTTGTTAATGTATAGGAATGCAAGAGATTTCTGTGCATTAATTTTGTATCCTGCAACTTTACCAAATTCATTGATTAGCTCAAGTAATTCTCTGGTGACATCTTTAGGATTATCTGTATATAGTATTATATCATCTGCAAACAGTGACAGTTTTACTTCTTTTCCAATTTGTATTCCTTTTATATCTTTTTCTTCTCTGATTGCTGTGGCTAGGACTTCCAAAACTCTGTTGAATAATAGTGGCGAGAGTGGACATCCTTGTCTTGTTCCTGATCTTAGAGGAAATGCTTTCAGTTTTTCACTATTGAGAATGATGTTTGCTGTGGATTTGTCGTATATGGCCTTTATTAGGTTCCCTCTATGCCCACTTTCTGGAGAGTTTTTGTCATAAAACTTAAATTTTGTCAAAAGCTTCTTCTGCATCTCTTGAGATGATTGTATGGGTTTTATTCTTCCACTTGTTAATATGGTATATCACATTGATTGATTTGTGTGTATTGAAGAATCCTTGCATCCCTGGGATAAATCCCACTTGATCATGGTGTATGATCCTTTTAATGTGTTGTCGGATTCTGTTTGCTAGTATTTTGTTGAGGATTTTTGCATCTATGTTCATCAGTGATATTGGTGTGTAATTTTTCTTTTTTTGTGATATCTTTGTCTGTTTTTGGTATCAGGGTGATGGTAGCCTCATAGAATGAGTTTGGGAGTGTTCCATCCTCTGCAATTTTTTGGAAGAGTTTGAGAAGGATGAGTGTTAGCTGTTCTCTAAATATTCGATAGAGTTCACCTGTGAAGCCATCTGGTCCTGGACTTCTGTTTGTTGGAAGATTTTAATCACAGTTTCAATTTCATTACTTGAAATTGATCTGTTCATATTTTCTATTTCTTCTTGATCCAGCCTTGGAAGGTTGTACTTTTCTAAGAATTTGTCCGTCTCATCGAGGTTGTCCATTTTATTGGCATATAGTTGCTTGTAGTACTCATGATCCTTTGTATTTCTATGGTGTCAGTTGTAACTTCTCCTTTTTCATTTCTAATGTTACTGATTTGAGTCCTCTCCCTTTTATTTTTGATGGGTCTGGCTAAAGGTTTATCAATTTTGTTTATCTTCTCAAAGAACCAGCTTCTAGTTTTATTGATTATTGCCATTGTTTTCTTTGTTTCTGTTTCATTTATTTCTGCTCTGATCTTTTATGATTTCTTTCCTCCTACTGACTTAGGGTTTTGTTTTTTCTTCTTTCTCTGGTTGCTTTAGGTTTAACATTAGGTTGTTCATTTGAGATGTTTCTTGTTTCTTTGAGGTAGGATTGTATTGCTATAAACTTCCATCTTAGAATGGCTTTTGCTACATCCCTTAGGTTTTGGGTCATCATGTTTTCATTGTCATTTGTTTCTAGGTGTTTTTTGATTTCCTCTTTGATTTCTTCAGTGATCTCTTGGTTATTAAGTAGTGTTTTGTTTAGCCTCCATGTGTTTGTATTTTTACAGTTTTTTTCCTGTAATTGATTTCTAATCTCATAGCATTGTGATCGGAAAAGATGCTTGCTACGATTTCAGTTTTCTTACATTTACGGAGGCTTGATTTGTGACCCAAGATGTGATCTACCCTGGAGAATGTTCCATGAGCACTTGAGAAGAAAGTGTATTCTGCCACTTTTGGGTGGAATGTCCTATAAATACCAATTAAGTCTGTTTGGTCTGTTGTGTCATTTAAAGCTTGTGTTTCCTTTTTTATTTTCATTTTGGATGATCTGTCCATTGGTGTAAGTGGGGTGTTAAAGTCCCCCACTGTTATTGTGCTACTGTCAATTTCTCCTTTTATGGCTGTTAATATTTGCCTTATGTATTGAGGTGCTCCTATGTTGGGTGCATAGATATTTACAATTGTTTTATCTTCTTCTTGGATCGATCCCTTGATCATTATGTAGTGTCCTTCCTTGTCTCTTGCAATAGTCTTTATTTTAAAGTCTGTCTTGTCTGATATGAGTATTGCTACTCCAGCTTTCTTTTGATTCCCATTTGCATGGAATATCTTTTTCCATCCCCTCACTTTCACTCTGTATGTGTCCCTAGGTCTGAAGTGGGTCTCTTGTAGACATCATATATACGGGTCTTGTTTTTGTATCCATTAGCCAGTCTGTGTCTTTTGGTTGGAGCATTTAATCCATTCGCATTTAAGATAATTATAGATATGTATGTTCTTATTACCATTTTCTTAATTGTATTGGGTTTGTTCTTGTAGGTCTTTTTCTTTTCTTGTGTTTCCCACCTGAGGAAGCTCCTTTAGCATTTACTGTAATGATGGTTTGGTGGTTCTGAATTCTCTTAGCTTTTGCTTGTCTGTGAAGCTTTTGATTTCTCCGTGGATTCTGAATGAGATCCTTGCTGGGTAGAGTAATCTTGGTTGTAAGTTTTTCCCTTTCATCACTTTAAATATGTCCTGCCATTCGCTTCTGGCCTGCAAAGTTTCTGCTGAAAAATCAGCTGACAACCTAATGGGGATTCTCTTGTAGGTTATTTGTTGCTTCTGGTAGAATTTTTAATAAGGAGAAAACTACTCTAGTATCTTCCAGAGAGGTGAAGAAAAGCAGCTTACCTAAAAATGAACAAGAATGTGAGTGGAATCAGATTCCTTATCAGTACTGTCATCAGTTCTGGTGGCCAGAAGGCAAGGGACGTAACCTTTAAAATTTGGTGGAAATGAAATAGACATATTTCAGACAAGCAAAGATTCCATCAGTTTACCCCCCAGTGACCCTTTCTTGAAAGGATTACTCAAAGATATACTATAGTAAAAAAATTTTTTTTATTTTGTGACAGAGAAAAACAGAATAAAAAGTAGACAGATAATTCAACCTGTAAAATCCATCAATGTGTAAAAATAATTGTTCACCCCTAATATAAAAAATAAATTTTAATAATCTGGAACCAAAATCTTGATGTGGACAAGTATGAGGAATGATGGTGTTCTTGTCATGCATGGCAAGAGGATTGATTGATGGCTAAAAGGAGTTTAAATATGGTTTAAAATGTTAAAGCTAACCTCTAAATTAAGGGAAATATGATGTATTATAACCTCCAAATGACTAAAGGGAAGAAGTAACGGAGTGCTTAAAACTTGACCAGTTTAACACAGCAGGAAAAGGAAGAAAAGCATGGTAAATAGAAAACAAAACAAGATGACTAGAAGGGGCCACACATACTAGTTATCAGAATTCATGTCAATAAGTTAAATTCCAATGATACTGAACATGTAAAAAGCACAATTCAATATATACTATTTATAAGAACTCCACCTTAAAGAGGATGGCACAGAAAAATTGAGAATTAAAAAATAAAATTTTTGTGTGTGTGTGTGTTTATTATCAGACATACAAGTTACCTATCACCACATGAAATATCAGAAGCATTCTCTTTTAAGTCAGAAAAGCAAGACAAGGTTACCCTCTTTCAACACTATTTCACATTTTTATTTAAGCTAATAAATAGGATACTGTTTAGGTACAGATCATTATGTGAAAATCATTAACATTTCTGTATGGTAGGAATGACCAATTTTAAGACATTATGAATAAAATTATTCTTTTTACAAGAACAACGAAAGGAATAAATTAACAAATATATGATACCTATGTGGGAATTTTTTTTTAAAAAAACATGAAACTGGGCTTCCCTGGTGGCACAGTGGTTAGGAGTCCACCTGCCAATGCAGGGGACACGGGTTCGTGCCCTGGTCCAGGAAGATCCCACATGCCGCGGAGCGTCTGGGCCCGTGAGCCATGGCCACTGAGTCTGCGCGTCCGGAGCCTGTGCTCTGCAACAAGAGAGGCCACAACAGTGAGAGGCCCGCGTACCACAAATAAATAAATAAATAAATAAATAAATAAATACCTGAAACTTTCCTGAAGGCCATAAAAAGAAGATATAAATAACGTAATAAGTATACTATGTTTCTAAATGGGAGGGAGTACGCTCCCTCGGGTTAATCTTCAAATTCAATGCTAAATTCCAGTAAGCCTTTTCAAGGAACTTGACAAATTTCTAAAATTCAACTGGAAAAAAGAATGTCCAAGAAAAGTCAAAACAAAAATTTAATGAGAAAAGCCTTTTTCAATAATAACTTCAAAATATTCTTCAAAGTCGCAAGAATATTTTTATTCAATGTAATTGGCTATTGGCAAAGGAATCAGTAAAACAAAACAGAGAATTTAGAAATTTTGTATATCATAAAGCTGACATTTCATATCACTGGGGGAAGAATGGACCAGTCAGTAAATGATGTGAGAACTGTTATCGGGAAAAAACCAAAGATACCTTCCTCCCACAGATTACTCCAAAATAAATTCCAGATGGATTTATGGTTTAATTATAGAAACTATAAAAGTGTTTAGAAATAATATAGACAAATATTTTTATACTCTTTGGGGGCAAAAGTCAAGCAAGACACAATATCCAGAAAGATACAGTGAAAAATTGACAGGCTTGATTATTAAAAATTTTAAACTTCTCTACAAAGAAGAAAAAAATAGATACCATAACAGGTGAGAGATAGAAAGTATTACAGCATATTTAGGAGACAGAAGTTTAGTAACCAGAATATATAAAGAACTCTTGCAATCAATAAAAAGGAATCTAATATAAAAGTGGAGAAAGGTTGAGAATAGTTCATTTACAAGAAAAGAAATGTGAATGATCCATAACAATAACATATCCAACACTGGTAATAGACAGGGAAATTAAAAAATTTTCATCCATCAGATTTGCAAAATTTTTAAATAATTTTAATATCTGACATGGAAGGTACAGAAAAACATGTATTCTTATTTACTGTTTGTGGAACTTGTTGGCACCACTTTTTTTAGGTCAGTTTGGCAGTATTTATCCAATGCTGATTATTCATACTCTTCAACCTAGTGATTTCATTTTTAGGGTGTCAAGCTTGGGGAGATATTGGTGCTTGTGCTGAAGAACTAGATCTATCCAAGGTTATTAAGTAAACGTTTGTAATAGAGAAAATTTGCAAATGAGAATTGATGGGGGAATGCTTAAATAAATTATGATACATCCCTATTATGGATGTCGGTTTTGAGTATCAGTTATGCATTAAGCACTCTACTGGGTTATGTTATTTCATTTAATCGTTAAAACGAGCCTACAACGGTGTCATTTTTCTCACTTCATAGATAAGGAAATTTGAGTCTCACAATGGTTAGACTACTTGCACATTTCTTACCTAGAAAATTTACCAGTTTGGATCGTAGGAGTCTGTGGAATGAGATTATATGTAGTACAATATGCATTACAGTTAAATATAGAACAGGTAGAATCTTGTTTTACATTAAACTATTACACCATCTGATCCCATGTAATTAGGCTATTTAGAGCTGCCTAATAATAGTACTTTGTTGATCTGGTGAACTGTTAATTCTGTTAAATTTACATCTATCATTACTTATTTTCAACATTCCCCTATCCATGTCAAGATAGCTGTGTTTAGCCCCATGTTCAACCAAAGAAGATGAGAAGAAAAAGAGCAGGACAAAAGAAAAGAAGAGCTATAAGGAGAGAGAAGCGAACAATAAAAAAGGGCAAAATATTTAAAAGGAGGTGCATGAAAACTATGGAGACCATCCTAGAATACTAATAGAAATGAAAGTAAATTTTCCCCAAAATAAAGAGGAAACATTCCATCTTACTCCCTGCTAAGCCAAACCTAGCTTAGAAGCTGAGACTGACTTACGAAGTATGTTATGTATATTAATTAGATTTTGCATTCAGTTGTGTGTAACAGAAACCCAACCGTAGTGACTTCACCAAATAGGGGTTTATTTATTATTCTCCTGGTACCAGAAGAACACAGGACAGCAGTTAGGAGCAGCTGGAGTAGCTCCACAATGTCTTCTGGTATAAGGTCTTTCCAACTTTTTGTTCCGTGAGCTAATTTCATTAGCATGTGCCAGTCATCCTCGGGGTCACAAGATGGCTTCTATACTTCCAGGATTCTGTCTGCATCCTAGGCCAAAAAAAAAAGGAAAGAAGTGACATGGAGGGAGGAGCCACATCTGTGTCAAGCAAAACTTGGGACTTCCCTGGTGGTCCAGTGGTTTAGAATCCGCCTTCCAATGCAGGGGACAACGGGTTCAATCCCTGGTCGGGGAACTAAAATCCCACGTGCCGCAGGGCAACTAAACCCATGTGCCACAACTAGAGAGCTGTGTGCCACAACTACAGAGCCCATGTGCCACAGCTACAGAGCCCACACACCACAACTAGAGAGAAGCCTGCACCGCAACAAAGAGCCTGCACACTGCAACATAAGATCCCGCGTGCTGCAACTAAGACCCGACACAGCCAAAAAATAAAAAGAAATACTAAAAAAAAAAAGAAAAGCAAAACTTTCCCAGGAGTCCCCAGCAGACTTCTGTTCAGGCTTCATTGGTCATAACCGGGTCACTTGATCAGTCTTAGCTACAAGAGGCTGAGGAGAGTGTTCTGGTGGGCACATTGTCTACCTGAACAAAATCAGGATTATATCAGGAAAGAAGAAAAAGGAAAAAAAAAATACTGAGTAAGCAACAAGTAGTGTCTGCCACAGCAATGTTCCAGTTTTATTACATTTGTCTCATAAGACCCATTTTGGATGAACTTATATCCTTAGCTTTTCATACAGAATTACATGTTAATCATTTCACCAACCACAGAAAATAAAACATGCATTACCCAAAAGTAACAAAAGTGAAACATACCCAGTCAAGTTGAATAGTATAAATTTGTCTCTAACACATGGGTTGTTGCCTGTGGGGACATTTCAGGGTCACCTTTTTCCCCCAAACTTAAGCCTTCTGCTTATGCACCTTGATTTTCATATATGCCTTAGAAGGCAAGACTACTTTCCCTTCTTTTCTCCGCTCTCACACCCTTCTCCCTGGTCATCAGTGCTGTAGAGCTACCTTTAACCAAGGGGTAAATGGGATCCTTTTCAGGAGTGTTGGAAAGGAGAAGGCTGGTCATTTCACCTGTAATCTAAAAGAAAACACAAGTAGAGATAGTGTAGTATGTGTAATTTAACCCAGTGGTCCCTAACTTTTAAAATTGTATATGTCTTAGTAAAATATTTATACTACACACTCCCTATATGTATTGTGTGTGTCTCACTGTGCTAACATATTATGTATGTACTAAGATATTATGTACAGACAAAAATAGAACTTCAGATAGAATGAGAAAAAAATAAATATAATTGATAGGTTTTTTTTTCATCAGTGGATTTTCTACCTCAGGGGAGTGCCTTGTCCTTTCCCACTTTCGAGAACACTGATTTATCCAGTTGTTTGAAGCCAAAATTTTATATTTAACACTAAATTAGTTCATGATATATATACCTATCCATTTACTCCTTTATCAGCCTTTACATTTCTCTTAATGTGACTTAGCCTCCCATTACATCAGCCTGGTCTTATCCTTCAAGTGTCCTACCCTCAACACTTCTATCTTAATAGCTGCTTTTATGCTGTTTTTGGAAGAAATATCCTCCTTCATTCCAGGGCTGACCCATTCACCTAGTTCTTATGCTCTTAATCCCAACCTCTTTTACCTCCTCTAAGACCTTACCCTATCCATTTCTTTGTGTTGCACCAGCCTTTAATTATGCTCGTTTCTTTAAGCATTTTTCTTTTGCCTCTATGTCCTTATGAAGCTTCTGCTGCTTTCTGTCCCATCTTTTTCCCTGCCAGTTTTTCCATTCACCTTCAACTCACTGCGTTCTGCATTCTTCCTCCAGCTTTTTTTTTTTTTTTTTTTTTTTGTGGTACGCGGGCGTCTCCCTGTTGTGGCCTCTCCCGTTGCGGAGCACAGGCTCCGGACACGCAGGCTCAGCGGCCATGGCTCATGGGCCCAGCCGCTCCGCGGCATGTGGGATCTTCCCGGACTGGGGCACGAACCCGTGTGCCCTCCATCGGCAGGTGGACTCTCAACCACTGTGCCACCAGGGAAGCCCCCTTCTTCCAGCTTTTACACGTGCTGCTTTTTATTCCTCCCTGCAGTATTTGACACGCACCTTTTCTCCCCAGCCACTCTTTTCCAGGCTCTTCTGCAAGTTGCACCACTTCTGTTTTTACTTACATGCAGGGCTTCCCCAGGTTTCCACCTTATCCTTCTTCTTGGTATATCTTTTTTTCCTACATGATCTTATCTACTTACAAGGCTTCAGCCCTTCCCTGTACCATTCTGGTTACTTCCAAACTCATATATACTGCCCTGACCTCTTTTCTGATTCATGACCTGTATTTCCAGTTATCTGCTAAATATCTCTTCCTGGGTAACTCAGTGATACTCAAAACATGATTAAATCCAAATCATTTTGCTTAATCCCCAAAACTCCTCTTCAGTGGAGGAAGTCATCCTCCCAGTCATTCACGTTAGACGGTTGAAAGTCTCTTCCTCCCATCCGTCACCAGATCTGTCCCTTTTAACTATAAAATACCGCACCTCCCCCATTCTCAGTGCTACCCACCCTAGGGAAGCAACCTTGTATAGTGGAATAAAATATATATATATATATATGGCAGCAAACATTATATAGCTGACTTTGGAGTAGGATAGACCTGGGTTCAAATCCCAGTGCTGCTGTGTTCAGATCTTCATACTAGCTGTGTGACCTTGAGCATGTTGTTTAACTTCTCTTAATAAATTAGGGGTAACAGAAGCTACCTGTTTGCATCGTTGTTAGGATGTACTAAAGTAAAACACACAGTCAGTGCTAAAAACCCCTGCCTAGACTGTTAATTAGATTCCTTCCTGATTTACCTGCCTTGGGTTTCTCCTGTACTCCACCTTTACACACTGCCAGCAGAGTTTATAAAATACATATGGGGTCATTTATTTTCATATGTCAGGAGTCTCTGGTAGTTTCCTTTTTTTTTTTTCCAGGAAACTTTGAGCACCTTTGTCTGAGTTATAAGAGTAAAGTAATCATACACTTTGTCATACAAATCAGGACACTTCAGAGAGTGAAAGGAGACATTAACTGAACAAGATTCCAGGACAACTGCCATGGGAGAACTGGGACTAATGGTCATGCTGTGTATGCTGTTCTTTACAGTGTGCCCCCAATCCCATCTTTTGACACCACACTGCTCACCATTCCCAAAACATAGGTGTAGAATCCCTAGAATGCTCCTCTCCCTCCTTTTGGAAGTAAACTTATCTCTACCTCTCCTGCAGAATTAATCAGCCCCTCTTCCTTGGACTATGATACTTTCCACATGTCTCTAACATAGCACTTACCTTTCTGTTATAAACATAATTGAACTCTTTCTCTCTCACTAAACTTGTGAACTTCAAGGGCCAATCTTACTTGTCTTTAAATCCCCAGACACTCACACAGTACATGGGATCAAGTTTGTATTCAGTAAATGTTTACTGAATTAATAAATAAATTGGATTTATTGATTTGCCTTGGGCAATCCATGTGTGAATAATTCAAAACATTCTTCGTGTTTTTTTAGTCTAGTCTGTACCTTGTTCCATTTTAAAAAATAAGGCAGCTTAAAAGATTATAGTATAGGGCTTCCCTGGTGGCGCAGTGGTTGAGAGTCCACCTGCCGATGCAGGAGACATGGGTTCGTGCCCCGGTCTGGGAAGATCCCACATGCCACAGAGCGGCTAGGCCCGTGAGCCATGGCCGCTGAGCCTGCGCATCCGGAGCCTGTGCTCTGCAACGGGAGAGGCCACAACAGTGAGAGGCCCGCGTACCACAAAAAAAAAAAAAAAGAAGAAAAAGATTATAGTATATAATAACATAAAATCAAAGTGGATTTTCTTTTCTTTCTTTATATTTTAATATTTGTCCCTAACCCACCCTTCAAGAAAGTATTTTTCTTAACCTAATGTTTGGTGTTTCTTATCCACAATTCCCATCTCCCTAGCCATCTTCCTACTGGCCATGAGACCCAGTTCTAACACAAAACTAGAATTCCTTCTTGGGACTTTCAGTAAAGCTTTTGCTTTCCTGATAAAAAGGAACAGATTCAGTTGGCTCAATTTTTTTTTAATACTTGATTGGATTCTGCATTTATTTTGCTCCTTATACCTGTCTAAAAGCTTAAAGACTTTTGAACTTGACAGAATTCTGCACAATTTCAAATTCTCAGCATCATATAATTCTATCTACATTTAAAATGCTATCTGATTGCATTCTGGTTACCTCACATGGCTTTTTATAATCAGCTTTTGCACCTTAAGAGATCAGCTTATAGTCATGCTGCATATTACAGTATTGTTACCTCAATTAATAGGAAATTTATTTCAAGGAAGTACATGAGAATAAGTAGTACAGAAATAGGAATCTTAGCCATGTGATCAGTCTTCATAAGAATGCATTGTAGGAAAAATCATGTAGTTAGTTGTCAGTTGGCTCAATTATTCACTACTCTTCCATCATCACTCTTCCTTCTTCAGTGGAATGTTAAAGTGGTACCTAAAGATACAGCAGCCATCTGGCAACCATGAGGATAAGAACCAACACACTAGGGCTAGTGGAGTTGAAAGCTAGAGAAACCTGGGTTCCTAACAGCATCTTTAAGCCATTGAACCAGCCTTTGACTGGTAACTTACAGGATTACTTATACACTGAACAATAAGCACCCATCTCTCAAGAAATTGTCAGTTGGATTTTCTGCTTCTTTGCAGCCAAACACATTGCGAACTGATACACTCATTAACCTAACTTCAAACTTTAATTTTAAAACATTTTAAAGCAGTTTTAGTAATTTTTTATGAAGATAGTAGTTTCATAAGATTTAAATGAAATAAATGCACTCAGTATTGTTTTTCTGTATGATGAAAATAGAAAGTTGCCTTTCCTAAATTCTTCATATCCTGTAATTTGAAAAACTTTCACCACATGTTCAATAATGTCAGTGAATAATGCTACTAGAAAATGAGGGGTTTTGTTTTAAGAAAGCAAGTTTGCAGATGAGGTATTATTTTATTCACACATATCTTAACACAGCATGGTCACTCCATTTTATTCTTTATTTAAAAATTAATATCTTAAAAGACATACCTTAACTAAGACTAAGCCACTCCATTTTCTACACTTTTACTACAAAGTTGAAGATAAGATATTCTCTACTAGATAAGCTGCATTAAGTGTTCCTCTGATAGTAATGGATATATACCCTTGCTGCTTACCTATTTTTAAAAGTTCTATGTCAAATGGCGTATTTACCATAACTGCATATTTTTGTAAAAAAAAA
Source organism: Hyperoodon ampullatus (assembly GCF_949752795.1). NCBI lineage: Eukaryota > Metazoa > Chordata > Mammalia > Artiodactyla > Ziphiidae > Hyperoodon > Hyperoodon ampullatus. Next base: position 114,166,639 of record NC_136917.1, read on the forward strand.
ATATATATATATACGTCTTTTAGTTCAGGTAACAGATGTATTTCTCTGCAAATAGTATTGAGAAATATTTCAAGCCTTTTTTAGCTGTGATATTTAAGCCAAGCAGATCTCTGTATGCTTTAATTGCACCTATTTAACTGCATAGTATTAAGAAGAATGTTTATTTATTAAGCATTTAGTCAGCTTTAATGTGTTTTTTCCTTAGTACCAAGGATGATTGCTTCAGTGTTAATATTCAGCCTCCTGTTGGAGAACTGCTTTTACCTGTGGCCATGTCAGAGAAAGATTTTAAGAAAGAGCAAGGTGAGAGATTATTACAATTTACTAGAAATTGGCATCCCAAATAACATGTGCTCATTCCTCTGGCTGGTCTCTAAAATAAATTACCATATGTACATAGCCATTAACAGATGTCAACGCACAGTTTTCCAATTTTTGCTAATGCTTTGCGTTTATAAAATAACCTTAAAGGTATATGTCTGTCTACATTCCTGGCATACTTGCAAATTGATTAATATGTCTTTTAACTAATAAATTGATTCTTAATTAACTTTTCAATTCTTGGAGTTTTGGTTTGTCAATCTAATGATGTATTCATGTGTTTTGTATTGGTGAAAATGTCAGGAATTTGAGACTTAGCAAAGTCTCATCACTATACATGTTATGTTTCTGTATTTCCTTTCACTAAGAACTGTTTTTCGTGTTCTACTAATATATTTTTCCCTGTACACATTAGAGTGCCCTACCCTTCAAAATAAAATCCTAATTATAGCATTAAAATACCTCCATTTTCTTTTGACCTTATTCTGTATTGAAGAAATGCTACGCTGTCAGGCTATATCAGAGCTGAAACATTTTTAAATAAGCACCAAAAAAAATATTTTCAGCATAATGAAGGCATTAATATCTTAGGCTTGCCCTAGAGTTAAGCATACTTTCTAATAAAAACAATTTTTGTCTTGTATGAATAAGGGAAAACAACTGTCTCATTTTATGTGTTTAATTAAGAATTGCATTTATAAAAACTAGGACATATTTAAATAGTATAGTCAGCAATGTTTTAAAGTTTATGTGAATCTAGGCTATTGTTTTCTTTGGAGGGGGTTATCAAAGATTCCCTTCATCTTGAGGTCATTAAATCATACCTGTCAAGCTTTCACAAAGTACAGGCAAACACAAATATCTATACCTAAAGAGAAAGGCTTGCTTTCTGGCATTCTATCATGTAGTGCCAGAGACTTTTCTTTTTTTTAAAACTATGAACCTTTGCAATTCACAATGTCAGAAGGACCTGTTGTAGAAGAATCTCACAAATAAAATCTCATACACGACTGTAAACTAATAGTAACCTTTTATTCTTCTGCCTTATTTTTAAGTGATAAAAAAGAATGACTAAATCCATCTTTGAGTTTACTTTTCTTGGATGTTGATTATTGCTATAGAAGAAAGTCATACCTGTGATTTTATTTTTCTATTGACCAATTGAATTGATTCTTACATTTGCTATTCTTACCCTTTGCTGGCTAAAGCCTGCCTCTCTGCTTTACACCTGCTCAGCAAACCCAGGTGAGTGGCACATAGGGACTGAATAAAGCCTTGGCACATTTATTGTTAAGGGGATATTCCTTTTTTGAAAAGTGCAGCTAAAGTATTTCTAAAGCAGCAGATTATTGTATATCTTTTCTCTTCCTCAGCTTTGGTTTAGAATTATGTACTTGATATTTTGATCAAGTTTTTGTGCTCTGCTGTGACTGAGGGATTTTTTCCCCTGACTAGCCATACAGAACCGTAATCACGTGAGAGAGGAGCACTTGGAGAACAGCTGTGGTCCTCTGTGGAGATGTTGCCAAAATTCCTTTTTCTTCTGCCATTTTACTTCTATGGTTGTTGATTATTTGTCTGAATAAATCTGGCAGCTGTTTGCTATGTTTAATAGAGCAGAAAGGCTACTCTGAATAAAGCTATTTGAAAATTTGTTTATATGAAGTATTTGTAAATCCTTGCAAGTCTCTTGGCATTTCTGTATCATGCTTTCTGTCCTCCTGAGTTCATTCTTTGATGTGGGACTTGATGCTGACAAATTTACCGCAGGTTTAAAGAGTCTTCAATAGCATCCTTTTAGTTCTAGATTTCAGCTGCTTTGGTAATAGAGGTCTCAATTCTCAACTTTACACATGTATTTATTTGTTATACTACTCTAGGAAGAGCTTAGCTTATTTTGCAGAAGATACCTAGAAATGACTCATTAACTGAAAATTCTAAATCAGAATAAAAATCGCTTTCCTCAGATTTTATCAGTGCAAACTTCGGGAAGTTAAAATGCCAGTAAATTTAAGAAATGTCTGTGCATCATTACATGCTAGCTTTAACTTGTTTTTCTACTTTAAATAAAATGAATTTACACACTTAATATCGCATTTCACAAGGCATATATTTCAAGACTCAAGAAATGTATTAAATGTATTAACTAGGATTTGACTGAAGAAATTATAATTAAAAACATGAGAAATATGGTTCTATTTTTATACAGATGTTCATATTTGAAAAGTGTATATAATATTAAATAAGAATACTTCTAACAGGTTGTACATATTAGATTAATATTTTTTTAAACGGAAATGTTTTCTTCCTAATATACAGCCTGCTCTATCACTTTTTCTCAGTTGTTGCATTTTGAGTTCATGACCAAACATGCATTTTTATAAGGTTGGTAGTCAAAGTGCTAAACAAAAGATTGGTTTATCGTATATTTTGAAGTTATCCAGAGTATTTGTATTATGAGCCTTAATCAGAAGCCATATTTTTTTCATTATTATGAGTTTTGAGCCTTGCAAAGTTAGTTCATGATCTAGCTCTGGGATGATTTCAGTACTATCAATAGAGATCTCTGTTTTACTTTTAAAAATGTAATTGCGTTTCTTGAAGCAGTTTTAATTGTAAGAGACCCAAGCCAACCGCTTATTCCAAATTTCCTCCTCTTATTCATTTTCTTCTTACGAATTAAATTGGAAATCTAAAACTTACAAGAAATTTTAAAAATCTTCTTTTCTTATTTTATTTACATTTTAGCAGTTAATTCCAGCTGATTAACCTAAATTAAGTGCTGTCCAGTGCCTCACCAAAATTAGGTAAATTCTAATGAAGCAACAAATTGTGTAGTCTGAGAATTTTAAAATATTTCTCCAGTAACTTTACCTTTATTATGCATGAGCAGGCTGTATAGTGTTTGAAGTCTGTTTTTGTAGAAGAAACTTTTAATGATATCTTGGCATATTTTTCTTTCTCGTTAATTTAAGAATACCTGATATATTTTCATTTAGAAAAAATCTCTGGTTTAAGAAACCTAGAATGGCTACTTAATTTCATTATGATTTATACCTCCATCTTCTGGGTTGCTAGCTAGCAAGATGCTAATTCTTTAAATGGCCAGACATTCACTATTTTCTGGCCCTTAACCACCGCAGGCAATCATATTTGATGCCCCTTAATTAGAGCACCTTTTTTTCTTTCCAGGTTCTTTTTCCACCTCAGCAATCGAGACAATACATTTGCTTACCATGCTGCTCTCCTAAGTGTTCTTTTGCATGTAAATTAATCTTGATTCAGTTTACACTGTCATGCTGAGTGGTACAAATTGCCTATAACAATAAAACAGCATGAGTTAAAAATAAAGGGGGGTGGGAAGGCAGATTGAATGTGTGCCTTACTTGATAGCATGTTACTTTGCTTTATGCCAATACATTAGCTGGCGATAATGAATCTTCTGTTCTGAAAAGCATGGTTTAGTTGATTTTTTTAAATTTTACTTCAGTGGAGCAATACCTTGTCTCTTATAGACCAAGTTAGACAAACCATTAATGACAAGAGTGTTAAGGTTAAATATGAAGCAATGCATTCACTTCTCTGAGTGCTATCCATCTTTCCATTTACAGGAGCTTGACAAAAGTACTGGCTTTGTACAACATTTCCTTTAATTACAGGCCGAGGGAAACAGGCTTTTAACATAAACATAGTTGCATTCATTTATTCAGAAGTTGCTCTTCAATAGAGCTTAATGGAGAAGGTTTAAATCCTAAATGAGTACACACATCTCTCAGCAGTGTTATGTCAGCAGCCACTGTGCTTTACTTAAAAGCAGTGTTAGCGTGTGTGGTTTTTAAAGCTTTTGCCTAATATTGAAGTTATACAGTCTAAGACAGAACATAGTGTCCCCGAGTTTGAAAGTGGTTAGTAAAAACTGTTCTTTGTTAAAAGCTAAGTAAGTCTTTTTACAGTGTTAGGCTTTAGTCTTCATGCTGCTAAATCATAGGGATTTAAATTTTTTTCTGTTGTATTTGCAATAAATAACAAAATTAAATACATAATTCTAAAGGTGGAAGGCCTTTTGAAAATATAAAATCAGCTTTTACCATTTTCATAAATTTTATAAACTATCGTACACATATCATGTGTCTCAAAAGATAATCATTTTTAGTAGATAACCGTTAGGAGTCAATGACTTACATCACAGATCCAGATAGATGGCATTTATTATAACTATTTTGGTTTTTTTTAACCAGGTACTTAATTTCAGTATCTGTTCCAAGAGTTTGGTATGTTATTGAATTTGCCCTTTGAACATTTGTACGTAAGATTCTGATATTAATGGCATGCCTTGTGTTAATTCTATATGGTTTTTGTTCATGATTTTGCTTAACTTAGTTTCTTTCTTAAATATTATTTGAAATGTCTCTGGGATTTAAGTTTTTCCAATTTACATTGTTTCTTTTGTTCTCAAATGTTTTTGCTTCAGAAATTTCAGTTGTTTTTGTCAGTAACCATAGTTCTACTTACTAGGCGCAAATACTGTTATCACTAAGTGTAGCTTAGATACTTGTCCATGTTTTAGAACCACGTAACTGTTCGGTGACTTTCAGTCACTGTTGAGATAACTTTGATCCATTATATTGAGACCGTTCATTGTGTAATGCTTCTAGTTATTCCAGAAACACTTTGATTTGTTCTCAAGCAGCATTTGGTAAGAGAGGTCTTTGAATGAAAAGGAGAATGAAAAAAAACCAAACTCTTAAAAAGTAAAAACTTAATAGTTTATAAAGCCCAAATTAATTGCGTATATTTTAAAGGGACTGAAATTGGAATTTTATCTTTGTGATTCTATGCTTTTATCAATCTTAGTATTTAAAATCAGGTTATTAAGAGTGATGTTCGACTGCATTTTTACACATTTTTCAACACAACGAGGATTAAAAAAATTTTTTTAATCAGTTGCAGTTCATTTTAATTTTATGATAATTATCTTGTAAATTACATTCTGAAGTGGTATTTCTTCTCTTAAAAAAGTTTTTAAATTTTGGCTATGAATTTTAAATTGTTTAATGTAATTTTCATAAAGAAATTAGTAAAAGGGAGCTGCCTTTTGCTCTTACAGGAATGCTAACGGGAATGAATGAAACTTCTACTGTAATTATTGCTGCACCGCAGAATTTCACTTCCTCTGTGATCCTTCAGAAGGTTGTAAACGTAGCCAACGTAGGTGTAGTCCCTTCTGGCCAAGATAACATACACAGGTAGGTTCAATGACACGTGATGTGGAGATAACTTGTCTACATGTATAAATATATACTTTTCAATTCATAATTTTCCTTGAAAATAATAACCCCTAAACATATATGTGCCCCTCCTTTTTTATGATGATACATTTGATTGATTGGTTTGGATTAAGGCCCTCTTCCCTATTTCATACAATCCTTAGTACACAGATAGGGCTCTCCTGAAAGATAGAGATAGTATACCTGCATTTTATAGTAGCTTGGTGATTTGTCAAGGTACCTTGTGTGAGATATGGCTGAGAATTTCTTATTTCACCAGTTTCAGTGAATTCCAGGAAGAACTGTTTTATAAAGCAATGGATTTGGACTTTTTTACTTGAAAAGGGGGAAGTTTGGGTATAGATTTCCTTTTGACAGCAATTCCCTAAGGCTGCTTCCAGTAGTAAGGAGCTGCTAGACAACCAGCATGGGGCCAAATGCAGCTTCTGTTTCTTAGGCCAGGAAATATCTTCACCACCAACCATCTAAAACATGAGGTGCAAGTTATTTGTCCTTAAAGGTAGCATAAAATGTGATTAGTATGTGCCTTCTTTGTATTCTTATGAATGCTAGTGGCTTGAAATGAAAGTAAAATAATTACTCCTTAAATAAACATGCAGTTGTTACTTAGTCCTCTGTGAGTTTAAAGGAATTCATTGCAAACTATCTTTAATTCCTCTGCCATTCTACTGCCAATGGCATACTTCCACCATTACATTTCGGAAATAAATTGAAAATCAAAGAGAACGCCTTCAACCCTTTAAAAATGTATTTTTAAATTAATACAGGGGCAAGAGAGGCCCCATATAAAGAGTTCTGTGGGTGGTCTGGATTTTTTTAGACTCAGTTCTGCCATTATTGGGCTTTATAACTTCTCCTTATGGGCTTTAAGTTCCTCATCTGTTTGGAAATTGATGGCAGGGAAAGAAGGTGATTGAAATGAAATTCTGTTATCTATGGAAGAACGTTGGACTTGACATCAGAAGAGCTGAGTTCAAGTCTTGATCTGCCATTACAGAGTTGCCTAACTTCATCTACTAATCATGACAGAATGAAAACTGCATGTACTAGTCAAAACTCAAATTTGCCTTGTGCCTTTTTTTTTTTTTTTTTTTTTTTGCGAAGAGGAGGTCCTTACGTAAGTTGCTCAAGAGATCTGATGCTTCCATTTCTTAATTTTTGATAAGCCCTATCTATCTCACATAGGGTGGTGATAAAATAATAAAATGGATATACGGTCATCATATTGGTACCGCCATGCAAATACACCTTATCTGTCAGTTAGCGTTGGTCAATAGGGGAAAAAATGAACAAAAAGAAGGCTTTTAGTAAAATTTTTGGTTCTAAGTCTTCCTTGTTTTGTTTTCTGCTTTAAGTACTTTTTTTCACTATCCTGAGTTATTTTCTTCAGCAGAAGTTGTTCTGTTTTATTTATGGATCTTTTGAATTATTGAAATTACTAAAAACACCAAAATATTGTACATCAACAGTAACTTTTAGCTTATGCTCTATGAAATTTTACCTGACACATCTAGTATCCAGCAATACTTCAGTCTTATTTTAATATGTTCCTTTGTAGTAGACAAAACAACATAAGGTAACCCTTGTTTATGTTGGAACTTCTAATTAAGTTTTTGTTTTGCTTTGTATGCGGGTTTTTAACTTTTCTGAAAGCGGTGACAGTGTTCCAGGTTTTTGTTTCTTAGAAGAAAATAGCCAGATTACCTTCTCAAAGCCAACTAATATGAAAGCCATTTTCCTATTCGGAAACAGACTAAGTAAGACACTTAGCACAGTTGTATAATTCTTATTAAAGCATAAAGTTTGCCTATAACTTGTCTTGGTGGTTTATAACTTAATGCCTGTTCACAGGATTAAGTTACAGTCAATTCTCAATTATCCATACCAGTGCAGGGGAGACACACAACTAGGAACCATTTCTATCTGGCTTTGGAGTGCAGAGTTTGCACTTATACTTAATGGCCATGGTCCTCATACACTTCTGCAATGTGTTGACACTTTTCCAGTCCAGCCTTATCACAGTGGCCTGGTATTTGGCTCTGTAACTTGGTGGAGGAGCCCAAGTTACTACAGAGCCAAAAGTGAATAAAAGGCCTATATATAATTCTAAATAGGCTATGCTATCTTAACTTGCCTCACACGTCTCATTGTACTTATTGAAAATGTTTTACATTTGCTTTTTTTATAGTAAGGTATGGCTATAATAATGTTTTAAATTTTAGAAGGCTTCCAATAAATACCTAGAGTTATTTGTAGTTTTCATACAGATATTGACAAAAATTACTATCCCACAAATGTAACATTTTTTGCCATTCTTTTATGCTCAGTAAGTTAAGACTGAAATAAACAGTTGTTAGTACAGTCTGTACCAATGGCTTTCTTAATTTCATTTAAAATGAAATAGCAATTACTGTTTATAATAACAAATTAACAGTTTACCACTTTATTGAATTGTATTAATGTTTTTGACAGTGTTCAGTAGGGGATTACCCTGTGGGATGAATGAGTTTATATATCTAAGCCTTTATATTATTTAATTGTTAGTAATAAAATTGAAATCTCTATGAGATTTTTGAATGACTTCTCTATTCTTCTGTGGTAGTTGCTTTTTTGAGTTTATGAAAAATAGGACCAAAACCATTATTGTATTTATTAATGGTAATCACTTTTAATAAAAAACAACAAGCTTGAAAAGCATTTTGACCATTAGTATTTTAAGAAATTAAAATTTTCAGTACAATAAATTATTCTTGGCTGGCCTACCTATGTTCTATTTAATTTTTCAGGATCTTTCATTTCTGAGAGGACTTTTTAATTAGCATTAGAATATTCTTTCTGACCATTCAATGAATTAAGTTCCCATTGTCTAGTTTTAGGATAATTTATTCCTACTACTCTTTACAATTTGAATATTTTTTTACATTAAATACCGAGTTAAAAAGTATTTAACATAAGAATTAGCTAAGAAAAAGTGAATCTTCATTAATATGTAGAAGTGTGTAACAATATAAAGTAGAAATTTTAATTGAACACATAAGAGAAAATGGTTCCTAACACATTAACAGCAAATACCTCCATTAAGAAAAAGTCAATTAAAGGAGCACAGGGCTTCCCTGGTGGTGCAGTGGTTGAGAGTCCGCCTGCCGATGCAGGGGACACGGGTTCGTGCCCCAGTCCGGGAGGATCCCACATGCCGCGAAGTGGCTAGGCCTGTGAGCCATGACCGCTGAGCCTGCGCTCCGCAACAGGAGAGGCCACAACAGTGAGAGGCCCTCGTACAGCAAAAAAAAAAAAAAAAAAAAAAAAAAGGAGCACAAGTTTTATGGAATTCAGTTCAAAAACCAGGAGCATTTTCAGCATAGTTAACCAGTTTCAAAGATCAGTTGAGAAAGTAGAACTACTTTCAGATTATGTGACATTGAGTTTTGATTTTCTAAATGAGCCATAGAATCAGAAAGCCAACCAGTATACTACTGAAAGACTTAATTTTATCTTCATTTCTGTGGTATGTACTTACTGGTTGAAGAAGCTGCTCTTTGAGAACAAAACCATCTTATTGAGATCTACAGACTTATGGTCATTGTGCCAATCTGCTGTTTTCCAAATTACAGTTACCACATGATAAGGGGTAATAGAGAAGTCAGAATCAAAAAAGTCATAAAAAGCATTTATTAAATATATAGCTGAACATCTTCATGTCCTATGTTAGATACTCATATATAAGAATGTGAGACACTGTGAAAGTCTTAAAACACATTATTTAAAACAATACTAATAGAGTATATACAAAGGGCAGAATGAACAACAGTAAACCAGTATATGAATACACTGAAAAGTTAAAAGGTGAAGATTTTATGTGTTTTAGGGGAGGTTAGAGAGACTAGCATTGGAAATCCTAGGTTTATCCCGGGCCAGAAAAAATTTCTTGTGTCCCTCCAAGAAAGAAATTAAGTAAGTGTTTGTGAAGGAGATTCGTATTCAGTAGTGTAGAAACTGAGGTGCATTTGCTTTAATTACATTGCTTGTCCTCTGATAAACTAATGAATAAAAATGACCAAAATGCAGAAAGCCAAAAAATCTATACCTTCAAAATCTCTAACGTTGTTCTGTATAAAAGAACCATGTGGGAGTTTGTGTAAAACTCAGGTTCCTGGGACCCACACCCAAAAACTCAGATTCAGGACGGCTGGGACAGGACCCAGTATTCCAAGTGGTTGCAGATAAATGTTCCAAAAGTTCATAGTTAATGCTAGCCACATGGCATATTTTAAAATATATTTTTCTGTGTTTATGTTTCTTTTTTACAGATTAGTCATTAAGGAACATCAGTAGACAAGATGTTTGATTTAGGTTTTTCTGCTTTTTATCCAGTGTGTTCCAGCCAAGAAAGTCTGTTGTTAACTAGAGTAGCACATTACAGTGGTCGCTGTGAAACAGTCTTAGACCATAAGTAAAAGTTTGTCTTTCAGCAGTCTCAATATTTTACATTTTAACCCAGTTTCAGGAATTCTGACATTCATATACAGTAGTATTGTTAAAAAACAGTTGTCATACAACCTACTCATTTTTCCCTTTCGTGAACAACAAATTGACCTTATAAGGGGTGATATTTGAGTGAAAACAGAAAGCCATGTCTCTGCCACGATTCTATTTTAGTTCTTAGCTTATTCAGTAAGACCTTAGGACAGCTTTCATTAACTTGTATTCAGTACTTACGTTCTTTTTTTCCCCCTGTATATCGTAATCTATGGTTTGGATTTTGTTTACCCTGTCACTTCTTTAATTTGAAAATTTTGAACATATACAACCTGTGAATAATTACAGTCCTTATAGAATAACTGTTTTACTGTTGTTACTTAGGTCCTTAACTATTAGAAAAATCTGGTGTTGTGAATGGAACTGTGAATCCATGGCAACCTAGTAGCCAACTTTTTAATTTATCAACACACTTAAAGACAGTTTATTGTTTTAGGATTAAAATGAAATTTTTTTTTACTTAAAGTAGTTGTAAAGAACAACTTATTTCATTTCTGGTTCTTAAACTCATCCAGTGAATCACTGTTGTATACATGTTTATGGTTATTAATAGGGGAAATACTGGTATATACATTGTTTGTATCCTAAAATATCTATATTGTGTAACTCCTTCATTCAATATTTTTTGAAGACCTTTGTGACAGATTTTGTTGCTGCTGGGGTTACAAACATGAATGACATAGTTACTTCTTGGTGGGGGTCTTTGATATTTTCCTTTTTTTGGTTCTTAGGTTGATCAACCTTTGGGTTATTGTTTTTGTTTGCTAGTTGTTTTATTTCTTTTCCCCTGATAACTATGGAATATTTAAATACTGGGTAATTTTGAAGGACCATAATGGACAAGAATGACATTTGATGGCTTGGTGCCCTAATTTTATAAGCCTGATACTATAGTCACCATACTTCATCTGTCTTAAAACCAAATTTTGTACAAACAGTTGTTAATATAAAGATGCCAGGCTTCAGTCTTTTCTATAATATGACAAATTGGAGAGAATTTCCAGTGGTCCAGTGGTTAGGACTTGGCACTTTCACTGCAGAGGGCCCGGGGTTCAATCCCTGGTAAGGGAACTAAGATCCCCACAAGCCACGTGGCACAGCCAAAAAACAAACAAACAAATAGGGCTTCCCTGGTGGCGCAGTGGTTGAGAGTCCGCCTGCCGATGCAGGGGACACGGGTTCGTGCCCCGGTCCGGGAAGATCCCACATGCCGCGGAGCGGCTGGGTCCGTAAGCCATGGCCGCTGAGCCTGCGCGTCCGGAGCCTGTATTCCGCAACGGGAGAGGCCACAACAGTGAGAGGCCCACATACCGCTAAAAAAAAATTAAAAAATAAATAAAAAAAAAAAACCAGACAAAAAACAAATTGGCATCTCAAACCAGGACTAAGATTTGTGGAACCTATTTCGTGATCAGAGTTTTTCTCACGTTGGTGGTTGTCCACTAGAGGGCAGCACTGCTTTTTTTATCTGACTGCTTTGCTCTCTGCAGGCTCTGTGAGCAAGCAATTCATTGAAAAGCAAATGTGGACCTCAGTTAATTTTTACATAGAAGGCGGCGTACTTGGATATTTCAGAAATAACCAAACTGCAGTTGACTTTTGCTTTAAAACATTGTATATTTAAATTTTATTTAATTTCATTGTTTGTGAAGTAATATTCTACACTGCAACAATTTTACAAATAGGAATATATAAATGTTTTCAGGTAAAAATGAAAGAAAGGTATTCTTGATGATTTTCCTTCTGGGTTGACAATTTTATAAGGAATCAAAGAGAATGGGGTAAGAATTTATTTGTTTTACTTTCTGGTTTTCTGTTAAGTCCCATCCACCCCACCCCCACCAAACAGACAAACCAAAAATGCTCTGGAATAACTGGAATGTTTCGTATCTCCTTTGAGAAAGTGCACTTAGATTTTCTTAGCTTTCCTGTATAAAGAGAATGCATCGTTGACAGGATAGTGTGGGGCATCACTTTTTATACCAATTCTAAAGATTAGAATAGAAAATAGAGAGTCCTAAATTCTGATGGTAGCTTATTTTTTGTTTTAACTATTCTCATCAGAATGTTAAAGGAAAAAACTACAATATTGCTGGCTTTTTAAAAAATAATAGGGAAAAATACATTGCTTTGGATAAATTCTCTAAACTTGAATCACATGTAAATTTTTTCTCAATATTAATTCAATAGTGTAATGGGCTTAACTTCAAAATACATTTTTACAGTCAAAAAAATGGGACTTTTTTTACAACTTACAAATTCTCTGCCTTTTAAAAATGTTATGCTATATTAACTCAAAATTATAAGGGTTTATCATTTTAAATCCTTTGGAAAATAATACTCCAAATCAACATGCTTTGGTATTCGATGTTAGGAGGCTTATTCAAACCAGTATTTCTTATGTATAAGCATTGTGCAACTTCATTACACATTTGTCAACTTTGGACTAATTATTTTTATATAGCTAGGGCAGGGCACTGCATCTTGTGATCGTCTTTCTTACTAATAGGATTCTGTCTGCTTCAGCAGACAGTAATTGAAGGCTTCATGTACAGAGTGAGAAAAAAAAAGTTTTAGCCTGAGTGGGCCATTGTCACAGCTCCTGGTAACCAGTAGAATAGAAAACACAAGAAAATTGAACTCAGAATAGAAAAATCAGAAACCAGGAAGACTATCCAAGAGAAGAAAAAGCATGTCTTTGAGCTGTTGCGTTAAGTGTAGCAAATGTGATTCTGCGTAAAAAAGTTTTATGTTTGTGAATACCCTGGAGATTGATGCAGCCTCTCAGATAAATATTTTTCAATTCATGTTGTTCTATCAACATTTGAGTTATTAAAACAATTGAGTTGTAGGATTCTTTTCCTTCCAACAAAGAGCATTTAAGGTCCATAGGCATTTTCCTACAAATCTAAAAAAAGTATGGTTTAAGTGCATGAAGGAGTAAGTCCGTGCATCGTAAAGAATATATTTGTTTAAATATATTTGAACAAATATATTATTTGACCTGTTTCATAATTTTGTCAGTAGTTAAAACAAATTAACTTTTTTAGAAGAGTAGTACATACTTTGATTTAGGTTTGGCAACCACCTTATTTCATCTTTTTCTTTAATTCTTAGGAATTCTTGTGGACTTGAAAGATTAAATGTCAATTGCTAGAGATAATAGACAAAAAGACATTTAACAAGATGAAATACAAATATATCCAAACAGTTTTACCTTCTCAGTTGGTGATTAGAAACAGTGAGTGCTTGGTGGTAGAATGAAAATGAAAAATACCTAGCTGGTATCCTTTTAATAACATGGAGCCCATCTTACATAGGCAATACCTCTTTAACTGTCATCCACTTATTTGTTCTCATTTGTGGTGTTACTGGTGTTTGAGGTTGGTTGGTCTCCCAGTCGTCCCTCCCTACATTACAGCTCCATTCAAGGTTTTGTATTTTTCATTGTTGGTGTCTCTTTTGAAGGAGTGGGGGTGGGGAATGTTTCTTTATTTTTTTTAATCTTTAAAGGCAGAACTTTAAAATGTGTTGTGACAAAGAATCAAGTCAAGATGCTTTGAATTACAGAATATTACCAATCAGGTACACAACTTTTGAAGAGAAAAATCTTCCTTCTTAAAGTTTCTGGAACAATAATAGGTTATATGCATATTAGGTAAATAAGAAAAACCTTAATTTACATGTTGAGAGATAAAAAACAAATATTAAGAGGGCATTTTGCATGTATTAAGAGAATGTGTGTGATCTAGAATCAGAAAGCTTGGGTTCAAATTCCTCCTCAACCATTCACTAGCTATGTGTCCCTGAGCGAGTTTCTCAATGTCTTTGGGCCTCAGTTTCCTCACCTACAAATTGATCTGACTCAGAATCAAATGAAATAATGCAAGTGAAGTACTTAGTACCCAGTGCACACAGCACTTAATAAACGATAGCTGCTATTATCATTACAGTGATCAAAAACTTCACAGGTTTTCTGGGGAAAAAATTGTCACAGTGTGATCTTAGTTTGAGGCCAAGTACAAAGGTTCTTATGTCAGCCATTAAATTTAGTATGCAGGTATTTGACCCAAGCTGTCTTTATAATCAGTGTTTCTTATATCCCAAAGCTAGCTATTTGTTATTTACTAACTAGTACTCTTTCCATAACTATCTTTTAAACGTATGTTAAAGCATAGCCTGTTTGGGAGTTAAATGATTAATAAATGTTGGGGGGAGGGGGTGGCTTCTGCTTTCATGGACCAAAACAAACCAATTGTAATCATGCTGTGTTCCAATTAAATACATCCTTTTTGAACTGTGAAATGAGAATGTCAGAACATCTGATCTTCTGGTCTTCTGCTTTAAAACATTGCTTCTATCATTTGTGCCCATTAGAACATACAGACCTAGTTAAAAGGCAGTAGGCTTTCACACCAGGTAACAGATTTTATTGCTAGGATGATTCGCTTAGCGTGTTTCCACTGCAGTGTAAGCAAATGCCTCTTATGTGCCCCTATTCTTTCCAGTATTGAGCATTTTGTGGTATTAGGATTTTTAAAACAGGTACAAGACACTAGTTTTAATCTCTGTAAACATACTGATATCAAAATTGACATTTGTCTCTGCTGAGTTTATATTATTGTAACATCAACCCTAAGTTTTAATAGAAAAGAGATAAAATGTGCCTTGGGGCTGTGCAACCCTGACAGTCAACAGTCAGTAGGAACTTTTGCGTTCCTTTTCAGACACAGTCTTCTTCTCCGTGTTCCCAAGGCACAAGTGTTAAGTAAATAAAGACTATCATTGACATAATGATAACCCTGTCAGAAATAGGGACCTCTGCTGAAATATTTGTTGAATGAAGATTTGGTGATGACCACATCTGTGGGGAAAGTTGCATAAATGGATGAGACAACAGAGCCACCTAGTATCTATCATCTGGTGACATGGTTTAACAGAAATACAGAAACAGGGTTCTCCTATGAAGCAGAAGAACCTCGAAAATTTGGACAAAAGAAATGCAGAAACCTGCAAGGGGTGATAGAAAAGAGAGGTCATTTCAGGGCTGGTGATCTTGTGTTCTCTCAAAGAGGCAGCTGAGTTGCCCAGTTCCCAATCTCATGTATGGGCGTCTAAAGAGCAAATGGGTATGTATGTCCAGAGCTTTATAAAACCTTTTTAAAAACATTGGTATGATTTCTGTTCCTAAACTGGCTCTACTTACAGTTGCTTCTCTTGGTGGAAAAACTGCTCTATCGGATTCCTTACAAGTCTTCAGCATGTTTGGAGAGTACACAAATAAATGTCTATGAAGGTTTCTAACATACTTTGTCTACCACCCATTGGCTAACATTTTAAAACACGACTTAAAAGTGTTGATAATATTTTCATCTTAGTAAAATTAGCATATTTGTCTTGCTTTTGATGCATTATTCTAATTATTGTTGGAAAATTGATTTTCATGATTCTATTTAGGCCAAAAATGGCTTGTTAGGTCCACACACACACACACAAAAAAGAGAAAGCAAGAATCTAATATGTTATGAGATTTTGATGTCTTTTTTTTTTTTAAAAAAACTCAAAAAAAGAAATTACTTTTCATTTAAAGAGAATCTGCTTCCTGCTTAAGTGGCTAATATTTTAATTAAGTCAGGAGTGAAGTTTTTCTGAGTGTCTCCTGATAAACTCCCTCTTTTATGTTGATGGTAATTAAACAGATCCCCGAGGACACCGTGGGCTCTGTGCAAGGCCCATGCTAATTGTCAGACATGAGACACTGACCAGTTGGTTGGCTCTTGAATAGGCCACAGAGCGCTGTCAGCGCAGCAGTCTGATTTTTATGTATTGTGAGCTGCTGTCAGGGCTAACTGGGTGCCATTGTGGCTGAAGATGTTGCGCAGATTGAGGCAGATGGCTCAGATTCAGACACGTGTCCTCCAGAAAGGGGAAAGGGGATCGGCCCTGCAGAGTGGGGTCACAGCAGGTCACAGACCTGCTCTACACTTGCTAGTGTTTTCAAAAGCTCATGCGCAGCAACTTTGTTTTTCTCCAGTCATCCCTGCAAGCAAACCCCCTCCCCCCACCCGTCCCCCAAAAGTGTGGAACATGCTCTACGTGGAAAATGGAGGCCTAGGAGGGGACCTCCCTCTTCCCGTCTCTGGGGCTCAACTGTGCAGGCAGAATGAATTAGCAGGATTGACAGAAGTTCATTGTGCCTCCAACGGCTTTGCAGTCAATTGCAGTGCTTAAAAGGCTAGTTTTGCTTTTAATTTCATGTAATTAGTAGGTTCTTCGTGTCTCGGAATTTAGTAATGGAGCCTTAGACCTCAAGTTTCCTCTTTTACATTCTAAAGCAGAAAGAAGATCTAACGTTCTGAACGTTAAAAAAAATACAAGCGGAGGGAGCAGGGTGTTGCACTTGGCTATCACGTGATTTTGTTACATGTCATCAACATTAGAGATTGAAGTTGAATATTTAACATGTCTGAATTCATTGAAACTTATGAAGAGTTTATAATGCACACAAAATTAATGTCTTGCATAATCATTTTCAGATATGAGGAATTAAAAGTTCAAGCTCTTTGAGAAAGGTACCTTTTTCTTAACACGTTTTAAAGATAAAAATAGAGTGGTTTATTTTAAATGGCGCTATGCATGGTGAAATGTTAAATATCAAATGAATAAATGATTCCCAAATATGTAGTAATAGAGAATTATTCACATGCATCTATTGTTCAAACGAATAAGTAAAATAGAACTCCTTTTTCTGTTCTGTTCCAAAGATACACTGAAATTACCTGCTTGTGGTAAGCATGGTGCTGGGCAGTTTATTGATTTTTCAGAAGAATGCTTGGCTTTGGGTTTTTGGCAGTAGGGAACCTGTAATAAATTATTGGAAAAAACCGAGTTATTTTAAACCTATTTGAATGTATGCTGTCTCCTTCTTTCCCCTCATGATAAAAGGTCTCTCTCTCTCTCTTTTTTTTTTTCTTCCAGGTTTGCAGCTAAAACTGTGCACAGTGGGTCATTGATGCTAGTCACGGTGGAACTGAAGGAAGGCTCTACAGCCCAGCTTATCATAAACACTGAGAAAACTGTGATTGGTTCTCTTCTGCTGCGGGAGCTGAAGCCTGTCCTGTCCCAGGGGTAACCTGCTCACATCTGGACTTCAGAATCTGGCACACAACAAAAGTGCCTGGCATCCACTACTGCTGCCTTTCATTTATAATAATAGCCCTTCCATCTGGCAGTGGGGGAAGAATACACTCTCGACATTCTTGTCTCCTGCTTTAGAATGCTAGTGTGTATCTATCATGTATGCAGTACTTTCCCCCTTTTCGCTTTGCTAACCAAAGAACATATATTTTACTGTCAGTGATCTCAACTCCTAAATCCATGTGGCATTCTCTCTGTCCTGCTACTCCTGGCCTTCTCGGCTCCCTTCTCTTTTTCAACAATGATGGACATGAATTAGATACTTAAAGTTCACTGTAAATCATCTTCCCTCTCACAGGAAGCAAAGATTAGCCTAGAAATAGTATAAGTGGCCTCTCAGCTTGGTATGTGAAAATGGGATAGCATACTTTTTTAGAATTAAATTCAAAAACAACGATTTATCTGTAAAATTTTGTTCTGTGAATTTCCTGGTGTTGTAACTGATTATTGACAACTGTCATCATGAAATTATCTCTGAATAATAAGATAAATAAACCAGCACCTGAATAACATTTGTCTTTACATTTTTAATGAGAAATTGTTTATATTCCTTAAGTTCATGTGCTGAGGTTTCCTTAAAATAAATATTTTGAGTGTTATATTATGCAGAGAAACAATGGTGTTTAGTTAGTGAAAGAAAAACTACTTTCAAACCAGGTAGATTTTCTACGTATGTCATAGTTAACTTCAAGAAAAAAGTTGATATGTTTAATAACAAAAATAAAAATCTTCATGTCTCTTTATGTACAATTTTGATCTCTTAGTAGAGATCTGATTACAAGGCCTATTACAACTACTGAAGAAGTTCTTTGAATCTCATTGTTTCTTTACAAATCTCGATGCCCAGCTTTGATGGACTGACTGATGCCTTTGGAAACTAACTAATATAAACCAAATGATAGAAATCTTAAAAACTAGTTATATGATCAACATTTTAGCCTTTGCCCTAGAGTATTTTATTGCTAACTTAGGCAACGTACTGTTTTTATTGATTGTTCTATAATCAGAAAACTTCTTCCTAATACTTTTAAAAGTTGAAATTGTATTTACCTTTCCAATACAAGCTAATAATAGGCTCTAAGACAGTTCCCTTTGTATAGAGCCACATAACGATTTTTTGAAAGTAAAAAAGAAAAGGTACATTGATTGAAACATTGTAGAACATATATAAAGAGTAAAGAAAAGCAGAAAAAAACACTCTTGGAACATTCGGGCTGTAAAAAATTATTTAGATTTTTAAGTTTGTGAGCTGGAGAGAGCAAACAAGCTTGTTAAAATTTCCTGCTCCTGAAATGCAGCAGTTACTCTGCAGGAGGTATTACTGAGGCAGACACATGTTCTTCTTCACTCTGGAGACACGTATACTGGGATAGTACTCACGCCAAGAAGCACCTCTGTAATTGCAGCCCTTTGGCATTTCCATTATTAACCCTATTTCTTAGGGCTTTACAACTTTGGATTTTTAAGTCAATAACTTTTTGAAACACTGTAAAGAATTTGACAGGCTAAATACTTATTTTCTGAAAAACGTATTTGGACTTAACTGTCATCAAAGCAGAGGGGAAAATGCATGTTGTGATGTAGAGATTTTTATTTTCCTTAAGTTGGGGCACTCATCTTTGAAAATAGATCACACATTTGTCTGTTTTTTAAAACTAAGAAAATTTCAGTAGGATTTTACCTTTGAATAAGATAGTAATTTTGACTGCTAATTTTTAGATTTAAAATGTATATTAATATGTTGTGGTATGCTAACAGTTGATACCACTTGAATATCAGTAGCTTACTATCATTAAAATATTTTTTCACATAAGTGAAATTAGAGAAATGACCACAGTCCCAAGTTTAAGGTTTAGGGGTTTTTTTGTTGTTTTTTACCTTTCTTTGGTACAGTGATTCAGAGTTCCTAACCTCATGTTTCCTTTAACTTTATCATAATCCATGATTATCTTTTAAATTGTTCCATTGAGTCAGGTTAGTCAATGTTACATTCTTAATTCCCGCTATATTTTTTCATTTTAATGTCCACTTAATGGGACATTATATGTACACCAATCTTGAAGAATGGCTCTCATAGTATATTTCAGACTGAGCCTCATTTTTGGTATCACAATACAACTGCTTTATTATAAGAAAAGGAGAATGTTTTTATTCTGAAAAGACTATAATAATGAACTTATCAAATTAAAAGGCTGGATACTTGCCCTTCCCAATAACTATTTGCAAACATTTGAATAAATTTATAGT
Organism: Hyperoodon ampullatus; assembly: GCF_949752795.1. Classification (NCBI taxonomy): domain Eukaryota; kingdom Metazoa; phylum Chordata; class Mammalia; order Artiodactyla; family Ziphiidae; genus Hyperoodon; species Hyperoodon ampullatus. The sequence continues at coordinate 114,186,228 of NC_136917.1, forward strand.
AAGCTTATGAAAAGTTTGCCCTTGTAACTTGTGTTTCTGTGGTTAAAATTTTTAATGTTGGGACTTCCCTGGTGGCACAGTGGTTAAGAATCCGCCTGCCAACGCAGGGGACACGGGTTTGAGCCCTGGTCTGGGAAGATCCCACATGTTGCAGAGCAGCTAAGCCCATGCGCCACAACTACTGAAGCCCACGTGCTCTAGGGCCCGCATGCTGCAACTACTGAGCCCCCATGCTGCAACTACTGAAGCCCGCACGCCTACAGCCTGTACTCCGCAACAAGAGAAGCCACCGCAAGGAGAAGCCCCACGCCCCGCAACGAAGAGTAGCCCCCGCTCGCCGCAACCAGAGAAAGCCTGCGCGCAGCAACAAAGACCCAACTCCACCAAAAGTAAAAATTTTTTTAAAGATATTTTTAAAAAATTGTTAATATTAGAGAAGACAAGAATCCAGAATGACAACATAAAGGGAGGCTTGAAAAAAAGTTGGAACAGCTAAAGGAAAACCTAAGATCTTTCACCTTCTTTGTTCCCTCTCTGTAATCTCTCTGACCTTATAGAAAACTTTGTTTAAAGGGGAAAACTCTTTTGCATAATGGGAGGGGAGAAAAAAAAAGCCCTATGTTATAACACAAAATTAACAAACCTTACTATTACCTTTGTATTTAAAGACCCCGTCCACCGTGGAGCATGACAAACTGCAGTAACCCTTGTCAGGGATGTGGGAAAACAGAAGATGTGCTCTGTCCCCCAAGAAACCTACAGTCCAGTTGTCCACAAATGAAGAAATGGCAGTGTGGACGTGGCTAAGTTAGTGAGCCCTAGTTTGTAAACAAGTCTCGCTTATGTACTAATACAGGCTCAACTCCTTCCCGACCCCTACTCGCTCCAGGTGCCAAGTCAGCCCCCGAGGCCTGCTGAGCCCATATCCTCATCTCTCCTCTCCCAGATGACCTGACCAGAGAGGGTGCACGCTTTGTTCCTCCATCAACAGGCGGTCAGTTAACTGCAAGACGATTACTTCCCCACCCTATGCTTGCTTATTTTTTAAAATATTTGTCCTTCCCCACTACCTTCCAGCTTGGCCAGTTACCTCAGGAAGTTTTCATGATCACTTTTACTCTCTTCTCAAGATTTCAGAGAAACAAAAAAATCAAGTTTGTGATAGTGTTGTTGTCTTAGATGAATGGAAATTGTGTTTAATAGAAAAATATGCCCTTCGATGGACCAGAAGATTCTTTTCTGAGTCTTCACAGACTCGACCTCCTTTCTTTATACGACTCCCCAACAAATAGCATCCGATACAATTAAATGGGTGCTTTACTCTCCTCCTATTTTGGTAACATTACTCTTTGTTTTTTTCCACCACTTTTCAACTGTTATGAGTAAATAGAATTTAAAGATCTGACCTGGAAAGTTGACCACCGTATGTAATTGTTTTTTGTAAATAATGTGCAAAATGTTTAAAATCTAAAACGTGTGAGCGTCCACATGATCACTTGACCAAGAAGCTTGGGACACCACTGTTTGGAAGCTGAAATGGTTTCCGGGAGAGACTGTAAAGCAGTGGCATGATTGTCAAATTGCCACCAGTAAGAGCTATTGGGTTTAGGGGAAGAAGGGATCCCTGGGCTAGAGGGATCTGAGAAGGTTTGACTAAGGCAATGAAGCTAGCTCTTAAAAGTGGGGCGGCATTTAGAAAAGTGTTTCCAGGAGTGAGAGAAGGGAGAATGCGTTGTTCTCAGCTGAGGCTGTATCTTAGAATCTTCTAAAATACCTTTGTACAGAAAGCAGCATTGGCCACACACCAAGAAGTGATGTGTCCCCTTCCTTTCCTTGCCCTCACTTCTCCTCTTGCCCCTGTCACAAAGTCTCTCTCTCCTGGAGCCACTCCTCAAGCCTCCACCTCAGTGGTCTGCAGCAGTTTAAAGAAGAAATGAAGGACCAAGATGTTAAGGATGGGGCTATGCTGAGCTTGTGAACCGCACAGAGGCAGGAAGAAAGGTAGGAACTGTCGAGCTAGAGATCAGGAGAAACAGGCTTTGTTGGTTGGTTGTAATCTCCGGCTTGCAGGTCAGTTTTAGATATTTCCTTGGGGATTGTTTCCTGTGTCATTGCAGGTTCCAAAATGAGTCTTTTCAAACTTAAACGTAGCTAAAGAATATTAAGTTCCATTGGTATCTCTTTCCTGGTTAAGTGATTTTGAGTTGAAGTGATGCTAAAATTCCTAATCTCCCCTCATGTTTGTCTTTCTCTGGAGCCAGTTTTATGTACATAGTCACATGAACATGTAATTCCTAGCTGGTTCATTATGCACGCTGAAGACCCCAAACCCTCAACTCAAATGGGGACTTACTACAATGGACTAAACCTGTCTTCTTCAGTGACATTCTGAGACACTGGTTTCTCATTTACAACCTAGAGGGCCAGAGATCAGGCTTAAATGTAGAAGAATCTTAATTCTGAGACCTAGAGATGTTTAGGAAACCTAACCAGTAGGTAATTCTGGGCTCATTCACATCAGAGAAGACTGACATGAATACAGACTGCGCATGCTACAGAGGTGCTTAGAACCAGGAAGCCTCACCTTGCCCACCCTTCTCATTAACTGGCGGGGGTGGGGTAGTGGGTACCAAGGGGAAGGAATCAGAATGTGGGAGGGAGGGAGGGAGGGAAGGGAGATCAGCTCTCTCAACCTGTACCCCAACCAAGATTCTGATTCTTTTTCCCCCCTAGAAGAGCATCTTCTTCTCAAACCATGTAAGAACCAACTTCTTTTTTAAATCAATGGGATGTGAATGAGGACTCTTGTTTCACGGTAAGGTCAACCATCTCTGGGTAACAGTGAGGAATTAAGACCATGACCTACAAAAAGAAAAAGGTTAAATTCTGCCTTTGCAAAGTAGTTAAGATAGGTTGTAAGTAGGTGGGCCCCTCACCTAAACGTAAACCCCTCTTTCTAAAGGGTTCACCATTATATGCTTATTCCCTTTTGTAATAAACTTAGGGTAAGGTGTGAGCTCAAACATGCTGCCAAGGGAAGGCTAATACAGAAGTTTGGGGGGAAAAAAAAACCAAGCATCCTCCCAACCGAAGGTTTGCTTTTTTGAGCCTTCAAAAATGAAGCCGCCGTGAGAGGGCCTCTTGCTGGCATCACACCAAAGTCACCATCACCAAGGGTGCTCTCTCCTGGACCCCAGAGCCTCCATGTTGCTCGGGCCTCATTAAAACCGTAGGGCCTAAATACAAATATTTTGTTTAAAAAAAGTCATGGGCAGCTCTGTTTTCTAATTGAAAGTAATTATGATTTCTGTGCTGTGGTATAATTGCCTAAAAAAATGTTATTTGATGATTAAGATTCTGGAGTGAATTGTGTTCTTTGGGCTCTTGTACCGGTCCTCCATCAGGGACTTGGTTTCAGCGGTGTACAGCTGCTGGAGTTGATTTACAGTGCTGCAGCTGTGGCTGGTCATAAATAAATCCTCTTATATAGTTGTTATGAACACCTGTTAGATCATCTGTCAGCAAAGCGCTGTTCACATTTATCATGGCGCGGTAGTTATTTTACCTCAATCCATTTCCAACTGACTCAGCCTCCATTGCTGGATTACCATTACCACACCATAATCGCTCGCTCCCACTCATGTTACAACTTGCAGATAAAAGATTTCACTACTTGGCCAAATTTCATAAATAAAGGAGCAGTTCAGTGCAGTAAAAGTTTATTTTTGTCATCATTTGTCACCCCATTATTCTATAAATCAAATGGAATAGCGCTATTGCCAGCTCAGGCGTTGCTGTCAGCCTTAGGCATGGAAATGGTCCGTTTCTTCCTTTTAGATGAGATGACATGTCTTTCAGACTTAACTGGCTTATGGCTTTGTTTCACCCATTTTATTTTATTACCCCTCCAGAAAAGCCCTGGGGAACAGAAAGACTTAAGGAGTGAAATGGAAACAGAAAACACAGCCTAGCACTCTGCTTAGCTCGGTGATCTGTGTTCCCCCATCCCGTCACTAGAAACTTGACCCACACACCAAGTCCTTGGCTGAGGACGCTTTTCATAAACTTCTGAGGGATTATAGTTTCTATTTAGGAAAGGCTATTACAATGTGGAGTTACAGATATTGAAACACCTGATATATGTCTCCAGAGACCCTCTCAATTTAACAGGCTTTATGCAAAGAAAAGACGAACTGGTTTCTTTGCTAAGATGCATTTTAATGGCTCTGAGGCTTTGAACGGGAATGGTCACCCCGGAGAATGTCTTACCCCTGAAGGCTTGTCAGCTGGGGAGCTTTGGAGGAAGTCAAGATTTATTAACAAGTTGTGAACTCTGTCTTGGGCAAAAGTCAGAGGAAGGCAATGTCCCTTGGTTAAAAGGAAGAGGATAGGAAAAGCTGAAGGGATGGGGTAATAGAAATGGGTTTATAGTTGATATTATACTTCCGAGTTGGTTCTAATTCAAGTTACATTCTTCATAGTCATTAGGTAGCTCATAAATTCAATAAAGTGTTTTACTGTTACTATAAAAATGACAGGAGGGGGGTTTTATGTTGTAAGTTTCATTAGTTGCTCTTCCTGTTTTATGTTGAAGTTCTCTGGCCACTATGTCATTAAACTCCTTGGAGTCTGAAGGGCTCAGGTCCCTCCATTTCTTGCCTGTGTGCACTTGGCCCTGTCAGCCCAGGCTGGCCGGACCACTAGACGCTTAGAGCCAGCTGGCCATGGTGCCAAGAGGGCAGGGCTGTTTGTATCTGTTATTTCACGAGAAGCAGCTTCAGTCTATGAAGATGTGTAGCGAGGAGGTCTGGGGTGGAGGGACAGCTTTAGGCAGACTGCTCGAGGGGTTCTTTAAAATTCTGAAGAAAGAGTCCTTTTCATCAGCAGGAGGAGGATTTGCTGGATGGGGCGTCAGTAGCTCCAGGCTCTGTGGACCCAGGAACTGTTCTCTGCATCAAGATTGGTGGTGGCATCGACACTTTACTAACTTAACCTTCACATAGCTCTAAGTCCTTGGTAAAGTCGCAAGCAAATTTAGAGTTGAAATCTTATGGGGTTTTTTGGAAAGGAAACTCCACTCTCTTTTGGCTGTGTTCTTTGATTCCAGAAGAAAGCAAAGGGCATTTCTGCTCTAGGAAACTTTGCTTTCTCCAGATGTTTGTTTTGAACAGAACATCCACATGGAAACAGCAAGTACTAATTCTCTGGCCAGAGTGCATCAAGGCCTTAATCTAAAGCCTCCCATCCATCCAGCTGTCTGGCATTTGCTATTATAGGGCACCAACAGAGAAATGAGTCTGTGGCTTTATCACTGCACCCTGGGTGACAACTTGATTTTCTGCTTTCACCGCAGGCAGCAGCAGCCCAACATGATGGGGCTGTTAATTTGTGCATTTCATGGTGTCTGTCAGGGGGGCTGGGAGAGGAGGGTTTCGGGGGAAGGGAATGGAGCATGTCCCAGCCACGGAAGCACCTGTCTGCATTGACGGCACAGAGCACTTCTTATTAGTGTGCAGGTCTCTAAATGTAGCCCGGGGATGACAGCCTGGCATCCCAGCACCCACACACTGTGACAGGCGCCGGCAGCCGGTCCCATTGTTTGCCCTTGATGAGCATGTCATTAATGGAAATGGAAGAAAGTGAGGGCCACATCAGTATTCAAATAGCCTCTATTCTCTCTGCCATTCACCCGGCTGGCTCAGCCTGCTGCAGATTTCCTTCTGCAAGCCCCTCTTAGACTTTTTTAAAAAACAGATTTATTCGCAACGCATACAAATCCTTTCCATGTTGTTCCTGGTTTCTTCCAGTCCTGTGTTTGTATCCACCTCTTTAGGCTGGATTTAGCTAGATCAAAGGAGATTGGGGTTCTTGTGCATTGCAAAGGTCAAATTAGCAAGTGCATGCTGTTTGCAGCCCAGAAAATGCACGCTGTCACTCTCAGAGCCTATTTCCTGTGCCTCCTGATCCCTGCATGTCCTCTGGGGAGACAGTGGCTGCTCTGGCCACCACTCTCAGAAACTCCTGATAAAGCTTGTGGCACTGAAGTAGAGAACCTGACTTCTCCAAGAGTGGCTGGCATGGAAAACAACCCTCCTCTTTCTCAAGCTTAGTAAATTAAAGAGAAGTTAAGGAAACTGCCTAAATAGTCACTTGCTGGAAAGAACTGTGTACCGCACGTGAGTATTTACGGCCAAGTGCAGAGTGACTGGATCCTAAATACATGTTTCCGTCCCTCACACCCTGTGTTGGTCTGTTCGCTTAATAATGTAATTAGTGCTCAGAGGGAGGATATTGACGCTGCTGCCAGCAGCCATTGCTCTTCTGTACGTTTCTCACCTGCTCCTGTTGCCCACTTGGCTTTCACATTACCTAGTTGTGCACACACACACTTACACACATATTCACACACATGCCTCGCACACACTCCCAAGAACCCCCTCCCCCAATATGAGCCCAAATCCTTATCCCTCACCTCCACCCCCAAATACACCACCTAGTCCTATGTTTGCAAGACTCACGTCTTCTACGTTCAGATGGAATGTTCCTAGATGAAGGCAGCAATGAAAGACCACTTCTAATTTCTCTGTGACCTTTTAGTAAGGAAAGGTCAGAAGAACTGCTTGCTGTGCATTTCCCTGGCAGTGTCCCTTATCTGGTATTAATCTGTCAGTGACTCAGGCCCTAAGACACCGCCCATCTTCTAAACCGGCCTGGGTGGAGGCTGAAAATGGTGCCAGCGCCACTGCTGGATGCCTGGAAATGGAACTCCGGGCTAATACCTCAGCAGTGCAGCGTTCTCTTCTTACCCCAGCCAGAGATGAACAGGGTAGCTCTCACTTTACCAAGCTATTTTTTTCCCTGAAACACAGAAACTCTTTGAGAGAAGGAGCCGTGTCTTCCTGTCCCTAGTAGAGGCGCCATGCGATGGTCTGGCACAGGGTGGACGTCCATGGAGTTGTTCGTATCCGTGGTATCTTGGCCCCTCTATGGACTTGGGCGATCCGAGAACAGATTTTCTCAGGTGTTTATCTGACAACGTACAAAGCCCCCCAACCCTTCACCAGTAGAAGCCCAGAGAGGTGATAATGGTTTAAAAAGCCAGGTGGTAAATTGGGCTTTCTCTACTCACTTGCTTTGGAGCTGAGGGACTCCACCGAGGGCAATTTAAAAGGAACAGAAACAGGCTGAGAACAAAAATCCCAGTGCTTTAGCCTTAGTGTCAGAGTGATGGAAAATAATTTTCACGTTTGATTAATTATTAAGAGATCTGTTTAATAAAATATAGAGAGAGCACTTTGTCTCTCCACAATCGTTAGTATGACCCCAGACCCCTATTTTGGAGGTGAACAAAAAGCTATTGAGGTATAACAATAAATTTTGTCCCCAAGGGTTTTTGCAGAAGTGGCCACAGGGCCATCCTGACAGATTTAAGGCAGGAATCCCACATCTGACACTGAAATGTGTCAAATCCAGTGGCTTCCATTGGCAGGTCGCACTAGCCAGCCTCACCCAGACATGTGAATAAAGCAAAACCATTGACCTAGAAAGAAACTGTGCATCGGTAGGGGCTTTTCCTTTTTGTTTTACTTTTTAAGAAAATTATCTCTAAGACATAGGTTCAAGCATTTAGCAGTCTTGAGAGCTACTCATTTCAAATGCAGTAAGTCATCAAGGACTTCTATTCTTTTATGAATAAATTATTTTCAAAACACTACAATTTCTCTGCCCATGACTATCTTTATTTTATTGGCATTTAAATAAGAATATCTAGGTCTTACGAAGAAATATCCTATACGAAGGAATTAGGTTTCTTATTTTTCTCCAGAAAAAAAAAATGTAGTATTATCTGTAAGACTTGTATGTAGAGTCCGTTTTATTCAACCTCGGGCATTCAAACTAATTTAAAGGTAGCCTCATTTAGTTTTGTGAATATATATATTAATTAAAAAGCACTTGAATAAACATTTCAAAGATTGGATTTTTTATGCACTTCGATTTGCCAGTTATTTTCAACTCTTTCTTATGCTCTACAGACGTGGCAGCAATAAGCAATCAAAATCAGGCATGGAGATGCTCAGGCTGAGGTTACTCCAAGGTCACTCCACGCACTCTAGCTACTTCTGCATTTGCAAGGTGCGCATCTTTTCCCTTCATGTGGGTATCTTTTCCCTTCAGGTGGGTGTTCCTCTGGTGAAGGCAGCAGTGAAAGACCACTTCTGATTCCTTTCTGACCTTTTAGGGAGAAAGGACAAGTCCTCCCTGGTGTGGACCCCAGGCCCTGGGCAGTCTGGAATTCGCAGGCTGCACCCTATGGGCCAGACTGGAGTTGCCAGCATCCGCCTCCTGAAAGGCCTGTGCCAGCGCCAACAAAACCTGCAGCTGCATTTCCAAAACTTCCACCATTGCCCACCTACTTTGAAGATAGATCCATCAAACTCTCTGGAAGGAATTCCAGAGCTTTTTGTCTGCAAATATTCTCACTCTCCCGGCAGCAGCCACCCTGGCCAATGGAAAGCATAGCATGAAAAACATGTTGCAGGAGTGGGGAGAGGTGGGGGGCCCGGGAGGGGGGGACGGTGAACAATTTGATCTTTCAGTTACTAACCTCCCCGACTTTCACCCCAGATGGAGGACGGTGTGATACAGGGAGGTCATGTGGCCCCAGCCCCTAACACCACTCCTTATGGCCACGTGGTGATCTACTTTGGACCAAAACAAGCACATATGTCAGGCTCTCTTTGGACCCCCAGAAAGGATGATTTACAAGAAGATCCAGAAGTGAACAGGGAGAAAATATTAAAACCTATATTCATCTTTATTACTGACCTCATGCTTCTTCCATTTTCTGTATTAGTTTTATAATGCCCTGAGTATATTGGAACAGGACAGTAATACCTATACATGTACAGTAATAGATATAATTAACGTCCCATGTATAAATGAGTAATATAAGTAGTTATACATGTTTATAATATAATACATGAATATAATATATAGTCAGCAATACAGGTAGGCAATTTACAAATAAATGTACACACTGGAGCCAGCTCAATCCAAACCGCCTGGAGCCCGCAGGACCGCCCTGCGCTGCTAAGATTCTGGGCCTCACCCAGCCTTCTGAGCACCCACTCCTTTTCTCCGCGGCTGTGGTTTGGAAAGAGTGGGCAGCGAGGCCTCTCAAGGCGCCAGGAAGTTATTT
>NC_136917.1:114195626-114305626 GCF_949752795.1 Hyperoodon ampullatus
CGTTTTGATCCGTGTTGCAGCTAAGTGCACAAACCATCATGCCAATATCTGGCAGATCGATGGAAGCCTGCGTTCCAGGCTGACTGTGAGGTCTGTGGGAGGCCCCAGAGGGGGTTTGCTCAGTGCCTGTTTGGGCCCCCAGCTCCTCTATCCTCTCCCTCAGATGCTCACAAGCTGGCCTCCCGACCGGCCTGTGAGGCCTCACCCTCCATTTAAACAGGTGCCAGGCACAAGGAGAGAGGCCAGGGCTCCCAGGAAGGCCCAGGACAACGAGCCTAAGAGAGAAAGAGCTATTCTCTCAGCAGCCCAGTGGCTGCTTTGTTGGTGCTTTGCTCTGCCAGGATGTCCCTTTCTCAGCTAATGAACAGCTTAAGTGTGTGGACCAGGAGAAAAGCAGGGAATGTAAGTCCTGATGCTAAAACAATATCAGCAATACAGGAGGTTGCCTGGGCAGAAAGAACAGCTCAACCTAAAGGGCCTTTCAAATGCCTAGTTTTGTTCTGAAGTTGCCTCCCTGCTTGTCTTTTTTTTTTAATTCCTTTAAAAACCATTACAATCAAGCATTTATTAAAATACTGAGGCCAGGGGAAGTACTTCTATGAGCTATTCAAGCCCAAAAGCCTCCAAGAAGGAAGATGGGACTCTGACAGTCTAATTGATTTTCTTCTAGAATAAAATTAAAAGCAAGGCAGAGAGTAGCAAATAGCACTCACCTTTATTGCACTCCTCGGAGCTTCGTAAATAGAGGGCGTTTCAGTGTTGGGTTTAGGGTGAGGGAGGAAGGTTATTACGAAAAAATGAAAAACAATTAGGTTGAGAAAGGAGCGTGGGTGGCGGCAAGGCTGCAGAGAGGAGCCCGTGCTGCCTGGCCTGAGGCTGGCGGCCACCTGCTTTCCTTCTGGAAAGTGTGGTCCCTCTTTGACTCCGGGCCTCTGCGTCCAGGCCAGTGGAGCCGAGGTGCTTCCCCCTTTGCAGAGCGTAAACAAACCACAAGCCTCTCCCTGCGATCACTGTGAAATGAGAAGCCATTTCTTCCTCGTTAAGTAGAAGCAGCCGCCCCTGTGAAAGCGGCTTCCCGGCGCCTGTGCACTGCTAATGGAATTTTTAACTCGGCCTAACTGCACCTGAAGGTAATCAGCGCTGGGCCAGTTGTGCATTCTAAGTCCCTGTCAGGCTGACAGGAGGGCGGAATTAGATGCTTTGATAACACTTCTCTCCAGGGTACCGTTTCCGCAGGGGGTGGGTACCAGCCCGCGGGCAGGGCTTTGCGCTGTGCTCCCCGCTCTCCCCGAGACGCTCCCATCCTGATGCGGGTGCCCTTGACCTAAGGGATTTGGGTTCCGGTTCTCAGAACTTTACTTACACATTTCTCCCCCTGGAGACTGAGAGTGTTGAAGTTCAGGCTGTTAAAATAAGGCTCTGCCCTGTAAAACCTTCTTCACACAAAGGTGTATTTCTAGCAGGAAGCAATTTGTACATTCCAATTTTCAGTATTCACCCCAACTCTGAAGTCACAGAATGTTTGTAAAGTAGTGCCCAGTCATTGAAAATGCCAGCCAGGTATTTTGAAGTTGGTTTCTTCTCTTAATATGGGGCAGCATCTTCCGCCAGGAACCGTTCAAGAAGCAAGAACTTCGAGTAGAAGGCTGAAGCAGTTTTAAGGGGACACTCTCTAGTCATTTGTGTAACTTTTTCCCCCTCCCTCTTCTAATTCCATTGTAGAAGCTTGAAAATACATTTTTTTCCCCTTCACCAATTTTGTGTTTTTCTATTTGGCAAACATTGATTCTTTTCTGTGTCCTAAATGGAGGTAAAATTAACTTGTCTGTCTGTTTCTCAAACAAAAATAAACAATTTCAATATGTATAGTCCCAGACCCTGACAAACGCCCTTTTGCGGTATACCAATGTCACCAAGGAATGTCAGCTCAGCACCATGATTAGCATTTTACAATTGCTACAGAGCCAAATGTTGAGAGAATAGCAAATGCTGTTTTGTGCTCCATGAAAATTACAGCTGAAGAAATGGAATTTTTTCAGTCATATAACAGGAAATTAAAAAAGGGAGTCTGGGAGCTTAGGATCCAGATGACTTTCTTTCTCAAGTACTAATTTTAAGATCAAACTTGAGGTCTAAATATGTATGCAAAAGTTAGTTTAGTTTTACTTTTTAAAAACTTTCTTGTCTAAAGTTTTGTATTATGAGTCTAGTGTAGGTGGATTTTTTTAACCCCAATTCCCGACTTGAAAAATAGTTGTTGTTAATAATTGAAAAGATAAGCTACAGATGAAGAGAAATATTTGCCTATCACTCTGATAAAGGACTTGTATGTAGAATATATAAAGAACTCTGACAATTCAATAATCAGACAAAGGGAATTCCCTGGTGTTCCAGTGGTTATGGCTCCGTGCTTCCAATGCAGGGGGCACAGGTTTGATCCCACATCAGGGAACTAAGATCCCACATAGTGTGTGGCACAGCCCAAAAAAAACCCAAAAAAACAAAACAGACCAAAAAAACACAACTATTAAAAATGGGCAAAAAATATTGAAAAGACACTTCACCAGAGAAGATAAACAAATAGCCAATCAGTTAAAGAGACTGTGTTCAACACTATTGAGTATCAGAGAAATGCAAATTAAAACTAAAGTGAGATCTCACTACACACCCAGTAGGATTGCTAAAATTAAAAAGAAAGACCATATCAAGTGTTGGTGAGGATGTAGAAGAACTAGAACTTTCTCATACTTGCTAGTAAGAATGCAAAATCATACAGCCACTTTGGAAAACAGATCATCAGTTTCCTAAAATGCTAACCACCTACTTATCACACAATCCATCAATGCCACTCCTAGGAATTTACTTAAGAGACATGAAAACAGGTCCACACAAAGATCTACAAGCAAATGTTTATAGTACCTTTATTCAGAATTGCTTCAATGAGAAAATAACCCAAATGTCACTAACTAGTGGACAGATACAGGAATTGTGGTATATCCATTCAACGGAATGTGATTCAGCAATAAAAAAGAATGAATTGGGGGATATATGTATATGTATAGCTGATTCACTCTGTTATAAAGCAGAACCTAACACACCATTGTAAAGCAATTATACTCCAATAGGGACTTCCCTGGTGGCGCAGTGGTTAAGAATCTGCCTGCCAATGCAGGGGACACGGGTTCGAGCCCTGGTCCGGGAAGATCCCACATGCCGTGGAGTAACTAAGCCCCTGTGCCACAACTACTGAGCCTGCGCTCTAGAGCCCATGAGCCACAACTACTGAGCCCACGTGCCATAACTACTGAAGCCCACATGCCTAGAGCCCATGCTCCACAACAAGAAAAGCCACTGTAATGAGAAGCCCATGCACCGCAACGAAGATTAGCCCCCGCTCGCCACAACTAGAGAAAGCCCACACGCAGCAACGAAGACCCAACGCAGCCAAAAATAAATAAATTTATTTTTTTAAAGTGATTATACTCCAATAAAGATGTTTTTTTTAAAAAAAAGGAATGAATTGACACACAGCAACATGGATGAATCTCAGTAACATCATACAAAGTAAAAGAAGCCAGACACAAAAGACCACATACTGTATGATTCCATTTATATGACATTCTAGAAAGGGCAAAATTATAGGGACAGAAAAGAAATCCCCACAAAGAGGCACAAGGGAACTTTTGGAAGTAATAGAAATGGTCTATATCGTGATTGTGGTGGTAGTTACATAGCTGAGTACTCTTGTCAAAACTCATCAAACCGTATACCTTAAATGGGTGAATTTTATTGTGTGTAGATTATACCTCAATAAACCTGACTTTAAAAAAGAAATTGGCAAGACTAGGCTGCTAATGGTAGGCTGAAAATGGCCTCCAAAGATACCCAGGTTCTAATCCTTGGAACCTGTGAATGTTGCATTGTATGGTAAGAGAGACTTTGCAGATGTGATTCAGTTGGGGATTTGAGATGCAGAGATTATCCTGGATTATCCCAGTGGACCTGAATGCAATTGCAAGTGTCCTTATAAGAGGGAAGCAGAGGGAGATTTGACATAAGAGAGAAGGCCATGTGACAGAAGCAGAGGGCAGCAGAGTCATAGAGGGTTTGAGGATGGAGGATGGGGCCACGAGCCAACAGTGAATGCAGCTCTAGCCCCTGGAAAAGGCAAGGAACAGATTTTCCTTCAGAATACAAACCCTGCCAACACTTCAAGTCTAGTCCAGTGAAACTGATTTTGAACTTCTGACCTCCAGAACTGTAAGAGAATAAATTGTCTTGTTTTAAGCCACTAAATTTGTGGTAATTTGTTACAGCAGCCATAGGAAACTAACACGCTAGGGAACAAATCAAAACTAGAACACAGATTGCAAGAGATGATCTTGCTGTCTTTTAGTGGGAGACCTGCTGGCTTCGATCATCATCCTTAGACTACAGTGTGGGTAAGAAGCATCTGAGATGCTTTTTAATGATGCTGTGTTTCCCGCCCTCCCCACCCCCACCAACCTGATTCAGACAGGAGGGCAGAGCCTGGGCAACTGCATCTGCGTCTAAAGCTGATGTCCTCCGTGCTCCAAGCTTCGAGAAACCCTGGTCTAGATAGCATTTTCTTTCTTTCTTTCTTTTCTTTCTTTCTTTCTTTCTTTCTTTTTTCTTTCTTCCTTCCTTTCTTTCCTTCCTTCCTTCCTTCTTCCTTCCTTCCTCCTTTCTTTCTTTCTTTATTTTTTTTTCTTGTTTTTTTAAGAGAAGTGTTCTTGAGGCAGACTGCCTAAACTTAAGTCCCAGTTCCACAGCTGGCTGGTTGTGTAAACTTGGGCAAGTTTCTTAACCACTCTGTGCCTCAGTTTCCTTATCTCTATGGGGGGGGGCGGTATTAGTCCCAACCGTATAGGGCTATTGCAAGGATACAGTAGATTAGGCATCCAAAAAATATTTTGCCTAGGGTGATTGGTGGAGATGGCTGGTGACAACTAAAGGGTGTGGATTTTCTTTTTGGGGTAATGAAAATGTTCCTGAGTTAATTGTGGTGAAGGATGCACACGTCTGTGAATATAGTAAAAGCTATTGAACTGTACACCATAAATAGCTGAATTGAATTGTATGTTGATGCCCAGTAAATGTTAGCTAACAATGTTAATGTTGATAACACTATTTAATGCTAGAATTGAGAGCAGGGTTCTATAACCGGTTAACCTTGCCCAGCTCAACCGCTTACAAGTTGTGTGACCTCAGGCCACTTGCTTAACGTTTTTTGTGTGTTAGATTCCTTCAGTGTAAAATGAAAATAATAGTATCTACCTTTTTGGTTGTTATAAAGAATAAATATATTAATACATTTAAAGCAGTAAGAATAGTGTCTGTCAAATAGTAAGTTCCCAGTAAATGTTAACTTTTATTAAAAATATTTCTTAGCTAATATTTTACTCAGGATTTTTTAAATCTTTATTTTAAATTATATTGATTTACTCTCCTTTTCTTTATAAAAAAGCAACCTTCTTTTGTAAGAAAGGAGATACTATGTTATTATGTATCCATTTTAAAATTATAAGCAAGAAAAAAGAAATAAAATGAACCCACAATCCCCCCCCAAAAATAACAAATATAGATAGCATTTTCTATTTCCTTAATCAAAATTCAGTATGATGACTCCTTCTTTTTCTTAGGTAGAACACCTTGTTCCATGTCTGATGTGTAGCAGGTACTCAGCAAGTGTATTTATTTATCTATTTGATGAGTCCATAAACGCAAACTTCTCCAATGGCCTCTATGTTTGCTGAGTGAATTCCACATTCTGTGATCATTGCTAGTATCCTACTCTTAATCTAGTTTTACTAAAAGCCATTGGTATAGGAGCCTATCTTGGCCAAGTATGTCAGCCGTTTTACTTTATAAATCCCATGGCTTCATTTACTGTTTTTGGGCTTCAGAAACACCGACAGAGGATAGGCTTTCCAAATCATGAAAGGGAGGCCAGGCAAAACGATTGTCAAAATATAAATACACACACACACACACACACACACAGGGAAATGGTGCCTTTTCGTTTCTGTATTCTATCCATGAAGTCCAGAGCCCATCTAGATAAAATGCTGGCATTTGGCAACCCCTGTGGACAGCCATGCACCTCCCTCTTTGTCATCCCTCTGTCCACCAGATGCCACTTCTCTCTGCCCAAGTGAAGTCCATGTTGGTAAGGCAGGGGGGCTCCTGTAACCTAGCACCAGGCCAGCATCCTCCTTGGGGCATGGCGGGGTCAGACCTCACTGCAGAAGATGGACCTCAGGTATAGACCAACCCGAGGAGGCTTCCATATTAGTGATGAGTTTACTGCAGTTCACTCTCAGACTGATATAAGAAGTGTGTCTGTGATATGAAATCAATAGAGCTTAGACCCCTGTCTGGTTGCTCGCACTGGATGATAGCTAAGAGAAGCCTGCAAATGTCTAGGCACTAGTATGATATTCATTTAACTTGGTTAGTGAAGCCGACAGTTTGCATAATTTGAAACTCATCCAGTAAAAACCCAAGCCCTATCAGATAAAAATGGAAAAGAAAAAAGTGAGAGAGAGGAGAAAAAGGGGTAATTTTAAGGCCAGAATTACCAAACAGTTCCATTTGTATACAGGCTAATTTATGTTTCCATGAGAATCTGCCAGACTACTCTAGCAGTTTTAGCAATGCATTGCTCTACCCATGTTTATCAAATATTTAAACATCCCATTTTTACTGAGCCATAATGTCTGCTGAATATATAAGCAAAAGAAGAAGGATGAATATTCTTTTTCACGGCAAGAATACAACGGCACCTCTTTGCTCTTCATCTGCTCCCATCTGTACAATAAAGTCACATTTGGATTCTCATATTTGCTAGAAAAAATAAATAAATCATTCTCTGTCTTCCATAAATACATACTATCTAAGTCCAGATCAATTGATTGATCTATCACAACATTAATTGATCAGCATAGCATCTGTCTGTCCATTTAGTCATCTGAGAGAAAAGCAGATGACATATAATTAGTTCCATAATGGAATAACACTTTGCCTCCAATTAGCATAGCCTTGAATGTGCTAGGAAGGTTCTATTTCTTGAAGGCGAGTAGATATTTATTATTTCATTGTACCAGCTCTAACAAATCAGTTTAGGGACCGAATGTCTCCTGTTTAAACTGAATATCATTGGTCAGAAATATCCATTTTTTTCAGTGTGGCGCCTATGATATAGTCTGTAAACATCCATCACAAAAGATTGCAGCTCTAGTAAACTAAACCCATGCCTAACCCACCTCATTCATGATGATGGACAGTAATCAGTGAACTAATAAAATGATTGGAGCTGAAATCATATTTTGCACAATGAAATAACGAATAAACTGTAGAGCTGAATATACATACTCATTCCCCCTCTCTCTGACACACGAAGACTTGACTTTCTCTTACAGCCTTGTAGCTGTATGAGAGTCAACACAATGTTTGATGCAATGCAACACAGTGGCAAATCATGTTTGATGAAGTAGATGGCTTCTGCTATTAGTGCTTTCCATTCACTGGGGATGAGCAGATAGTTTGTGAGGGTCTCTTTCTAAGAAGGCAGAATCATAATTCCAAGTCCAGAGGCCAGGGATTTATTTTCATGGTGTCAAAAGCATATTTTAAAGGTGTAATGTATATTCTGGTATCTCCTAGCTCACAGGGTAGGTGTGCTGCTTCTTACAGAGATAACTGAGGTTTTATGACACAGAGTTTGGGTCAAGAATGAAAAGTTTTGAAGATTTACATTTTTCTCCAGCATTGACCTTTTGGCTTTATTCCTTAATTAAGCAAAGACATGGCAGCAAAAGGGAGTATTATGGTCCGGCTGTATCCCCAGGGCGTTATGAGATACCAGACACAGTTAAGCTATCTCAAGACAACCATGTTCTCTGGAGTTACTTTATTGCTATTATAAAAAATCTTTATTATGGGAAAAATATGTATTTTTATGCCAGGAGAAGATGAAGATGACAGTTAGGCTGTTGAATGGTAGTTTCAGTTGAGCTTCGTGCCCACAGAGATTGTAAAACACCCAAGACTGGGGGAGGCCTCCTGATAGACTCTTTTTTTTTTTTTTTTTTTTTTTGTGGTATGCGGGCCTCTCACTGTTGTGGCCTCTCCCGTTGCGGAGCACAGGCTCCGGATGCGCAGGCTCAGCAGCCATGGCTCACGGGCCCAGCCGCTCCGCGGCATATGGGATCCTCCCAGACCGGGGCACGAACCCGTATCCCCTGCATCGGCAGGCGGACTCTCAACCACTGCGCCACCAGGGAGGCCCCCTGATAGACTCTTAAGAAACCTAAAGGGGTATATTAATCTTTGTGAAATTCGTAGTTGGAACAGGTCACCATTAACTGGCACTTTCCAGTTATCAAGATATTTTATGAAACTGAAAAAAGTCCTATTATTCTTGCTAACAGGGCCAACTTTGGGGGTGTGGCTAATGAAACCATCTCTTTCCAGATCATCTCAACAGTAAGAACCTTGAGATCCTGAGTCCCTAAGGTGCCTGCTGCTTTTGTTATGTGCTGCTTAGCGTGGCGCTCCTGCAAACACTTCTGTGTGAGCCGGCTTTCCTTTACCAGGGAAAAGAAAACCATGAGTTGAAGGGCTGCTCTTTTCCTTTCCATTGAGAATCTGGCACTTTTCGACTTGATTTCTATTGGGTTTTTTTTTTTTTTGTCTTTTGTTTTTTTTTTGCGGTACGCGGGCCTCTCACTGTTGTGGCCTCTCCCGTTGTGGAGCACAGGCTCCGGACGCGCGGGCTCAGCGGCCATGGCTTACGGGCCCAGCCGCTCCGCGGCATGTGGGATCTTCCCGGACCGGGGCACGAACCCGTGTCCCCTGCATCGGCAGGCAGACTCTCAACCACTGCGCCACCAGGGAAGCCCGATTTTTATTGTTTTTAAAGCAAATAAAGTGCCCTCTGACCTCTGAAAAAATCACCTTCACTTAAACTGTTTACACCTCCTGTCAGTGTTTACCAAAATCAAACTCTCTTTTTTTAAAGGAGTATTCCTTAAACCTTTCACCATGGGGTTCCTTTGCTTCCAGGAAAAGTTTATATACTTGCTTATCTATTACCTTTTGTTTATTATTTTTATTTCATTCCCACTGAATTCCAGAGGAATGTGAGGTGGGCTCTTGCATTTATTTTCTCCTGGCTTTTACTGATGGACCTTCTAGGAGCTGGCCTCCTGGAGTTTACCTGTCCCATATGTATCTGTAGCCAAGGACGAGATGCTAGAATTATTTCCCTTCTACCCAAGAAAGGGTGAGATGAGTTGGGATCCCTCACCCATACTTTCTGTTCTGAACGGGGGAAACGGGTCACTGCTGTCAATCCAGCTAGCAGAAGCAGGGCATCATTAGTGTCTCCTGGCTGGCAAATGCCATGGTCTCACCTGGTACATCCCAGGTCAGAGGAAGCCAAGGCCCCAGATTCAAAGGGAAATGTTCACAGAACCAGTTCCCAGGCAGGCAGCACCGTCGTCCCTTCCTTCATCAAGTACCAGCTTTGGAGCAGCCCTACAGTTGATGAGGTACAGAGCAACACCCTCAGCTCTTTGGGCTAGCCATTTTGCCTTCTTCAGGAGAAATAAATTCCATCAAAAAACAAAAACCGGAACCCCAAAGACCCACAAACAAAAAGCCTGTGTTTCTATGTAAAGAAACCCCGGGACTAGTTGCTTTTTACTAGTTATTTTTATCATCACGTTGCTCAACAGATTCCACGTGAAGAAGTCTGTGGCTCCACCTTCCCTGTGGTTCTAAGAATCGGGAGCCCCAAGCGGCTTCCAATCCATCCTCTCTGCCGGCTGCCCCTCAGGAGTGCTACAGGTCAAATCTCACTACAGACATTAGGGCTCACTTGAAATCTCTCAGTCCTAGGTTTTGGCTCTCTTTTTAGTTTAGGTTTTTTTTTTTTTTTTCAGTACAACAAAACTGCATTCCAGGGATTTGGAATGGTCCCTTGGGTCATAGTGGGATTTCACCAGTTGATCCAACAAGTTATTTGTGCAGAGCCTGTTTGGGGCATTGCTCGGTGAAGGGGCAGTGGGGGAGCTACGAGAGGGCACACAGGCCTAGCTTCCATCAGGAACGTCATGGTGTTGGGGGAAGAGGAGTATGTTTCCTTTGTCCTCTGACCTTACAAAGTACAAAGCTGAGGGTGTCATTCGGCACTATGTTTGGGAACCAGCAAGGGAAGTTCCAGCCGGACCTGGAAGAGAGATGGGGCTAGAGGGGACTTGGGTAGGGAAACAAGGAAAAGACTTGTGAAGTAGAGAAATCCTTGTGGCCAATTTTATGCTCTGCAGCCGAAGATATTCACTTTCCTTATTGCAGAAAGCTTTTGCTGGGTATCAATTTCCTAGCGAGAGTGTCACTTTCGTTTTCTGTTTCATTATGTTCTTATCTTGGACAGAGTCTGTTTCATGGTGTCAGTTTGCTGGATCCATCCTCACGAAAGATGCTTAAATTATGTATATCATAATCAAGCCATTCCGTACACAGCTCCATATTTCCTCCCGGATACCAAGTGGCATCCAGTTGGTCCTCTGAGCCACTCCAAACGTGCAGATCGCTCCTTCTGTTATGAAAGCAAGTAATCTCAGGAGATTGATGTCACTGAATGTCCCCAAAGTATTGCTGTCAAGTACGTAGATTCAAAATTTCACCATTTCATTTTATCAATTTTCAGAGCTTATTGAGTTACTTGTGTGTTTCTTCTCTTCCAAAACACCATGTGTCTTCCTGTGGTGCTCTTTTATCTGGAAGACCCCAACGTAGGCCACCCAGGAGTCAGGGGAAAAAGCCTTCCTATAATGAACCAGTGTGAGCAATGTAGGGAAAACGTGGTGCAAAGCTGACAGAAAAGCAAGCTCTAGTTTTCCTACTTCTAAAGGATTATATCAAACAGGTTTAAAATAATGGAAAGTATCTGGTCTCTGCATGTGGTAGCACAAAGGTGACGGCCACCAATGAGACAGTGTTATGTGGACTGGGTGTATTGTAAAACACTTGAAATGTTATGTACATGACAAAGTTACAGTACTTGGCCCTTAGGAACAAAATGGACCAAAGCAACTTATAAATTGGCATCGTGACTCAAGGTTTGAATGGAAATAACTAAGAAACCGTAAGGCAAACACATAGTCAAACTATTACTCCTTGTTGTCATCACCAGCTTTTTCTGATTTCTTAAAAATGCTGCTAAGAAGATGTAGAAAGTAGAATTTGAGCAAAGTCGGTGATGATTAGCATCTGCAAAGGAAACTACTGAGGTAGCTAATCATTCAGTAAGAAGTACCCAAAGACAGAAATGGATCATTATTAGAAAGAAATACACGATTGATGTCACACAGACACCATCAAATCCACTCCCTAATCTTTTTGCCTGATTAATAGAAATCCCAAAGAACTTTGTTCAGATCAGATTGTTGACCTGGGTCTCCCATCACTGCAGGTGATGCTATTTCACCTAATTAAAGTTCTTCAGCAGAGAAGAAATTACAATTCCTTGCACTTGGCAAAGTGTTAATGAAGGATTCCCCGTTTTCCAAATTCACCCGGCCACGAGGCGCTCAAGAAAAGAAACATTCTCCTTCCCGCCAGCAATTTGTTCATCTTATAGTTAGTTAGCAAGTGCCAAAGGTTTTTTGTTCTGATTTGTTTTCCTTTTCTTTTCTTTTTCGAAGTTTTTGCCTGAGAGTCCAGAACCTAAAGATGTACCCATTTTGCATGAAAACTATGTCTAAGTTATAGCATACTTAGGTGGCAGGATTCTAACTAATTTCTGACCCAGAACCACTATTTTTATTGTTGTTCTTTAGTTCGTTGCACAGGCCACACACACACACACACACACACACACACACACACACACACACGTGGGCAGATAGTGAAATTCTGCTAAAATTGCTGAAGAATTATAAGTGGGAAAAGTGTGTTTAAGTGTGTTTAGCGCTTGAATCCAATACTTAATATAGTAAGGGTAATGACCACTAACTACAGTCTTGTCCCTGATTTGGTTTTAGCGTCATTAAAATTCTGTTGCGATGTTTACCGCTCATTCTTCCTTAAGAAACTGGGTTACTTCCTGTTCGGAGCCCCCTCCCACCCGGGGGAAGTCAGAAAGCCAACGTTTGAGTAACGTGGCGATGCATTTTAAGAAGACTCAGCTCCTAGGAAGTGGGAAGAAAATATATTACTTGACTTTGCAGAGGCAAACACGCCGCAGCAGGTAGGAGACTGCGAGGAGAGGGGTCCCGCTGGCCGCGCGACCCCCTCCTGCCGGCCCCTGGCGCCGGCGTCCGTTGCACGAGGCCGAGGCCCCAGTCGCCGCGGCTCCCGGGGCGGGGGGCCGGGCCCTCGCGCTCCCTCCAGGATGGGACAGGATATGACAGCCCGGTTTGTGCACCAGCATCCTTAATATTTCCTTCCTTTCAGAAGCAAATAGAGCGTTCCCTTATCTGAATGCTAATTTCCTAGTTAAAAACCCTCCCTTGCTGACAAGGGACTGAAAGAGTTTTAAATCACAGATGTAGAGTATCAAATGCAATAATGCTCTTGCAATAGTGCATTGAAGCCTCAATTAATTAACCCTTGGGCTAAGTAGGCAGGTACATGGCGGTGGCCGCAGGCGGTGGATGGATGAGATTTAAATGTGCATCTCATTTCCCCAGCACGGAGCATGCCGTTTGGTTCAGAAAGGAGTCATTTTGCACACTCGCCTCATTTACTCGCCGCTTTAATCCTCCTAATTCCACCTGAGATCGGGGGAGAATTGAAAAGGAAGGCGAGGAGCAGGGGCTGCGGGCCGGGCCTTTGTTGCGCGCTGTCCCCCGGGGCCGCGCAGCGCCGGGCCTCTCCCGGGCTCTCGCCTCTGAGCGGCGTCGGTGGGAAACGTGCGCGGCAAGATCAAGAGGGATGGGGCGATTTTTACATTTTTAGGGGTTGCTGGCAGCCTTGGAGGAGGATGCCGGGCCGAGCCCACCTGCCCAGGGTCCCCAGGCCAGGCCGCAGCCTGCGCTGGGCGCGCAGGGGCGCAGGGTGCTAGGGGTGTCCGGGGGGCGAGGCTGCGGAGCCCCGACGCCCCGTAGGCGTGCAGGTGGGGTGGGGACTTGGATCCAGCTGTGCTGGGGAGTCCCGCCACCTGGGTTCCAGAACTGGATCCCACCCCCGGCCCCGGCGCGGTGTCCCACGCTGACTAGGTGTAACTCTCCAGCTCATTTCTCTCCGTGCGATTTACCATCTGTGAACTTGTCTTTAACCTAATAAAAATCATCTAGCTTTTGACTAACAAGAAAAGGAAACAGTGCTCATTGTGGGGTTTGGGGAAAATGGCTTCACTAATGCGCAGGATGAGAACGGAGTGATTTATAGGCGGTGTTAACTGTAGGCTATGATTAGGGGGCTGGTAGTAAGTGCATTAGATGTCTAAGTGTGGCAATAGAGTAAATAGGCGTTTTATTTATCGCAGTGCCAGGGGCCTCTTAGCGGAAGAGCGCTTCTCCAAATTGAAATATAGCAGAGTTTACACTCCTGATTAGGGCTTCAAGCGCAGAGCCCAAGGCTATCAGCTAAGCAGAAACAACGCTCGCTGACACCTAATTGTCACTGGATTAATGTGCAAACAGGGACAGCGAACAGCAACAACAAATAACCTAGTGTCAGAGACGTTGGTGGCAGTGTCCACTCGCAGTGACTTGGGGCCAAATTGGAGTTTATATGTCAAAACAGGCTCGGATCAATGTGTCGACGCCTCCTGCGAAGGGCAGGATGGAGCCGTGGCAGTTGTTGATCTATGTGTGTGGAGGGCGTATCATGTGCCGGGGAGTGGAGGAGAGCAGGCAGACGGAGAAGGCGAAATGCTTTTCCATTATTACTTTTTTTTTTTCTGCTTGATGCTCCCGAATTCCCAGCTATTAAGATAAATTTATGTGAATCAGGTCTTTCTCTCCAGGATCTTGTGACTTTTGCCTGTCTCCATATAAAATTTAATAAACCTGTTTGTGAATCAAATCATTCCCACAACAACAGATTCAGTCTGGGTTGCCACCTATCTGGCTTTGGACAGGAGCAACCGAATTGGGCAGCTGGGTTCCAGCTTTTCATGGGGGCTGGTGGTTGGTTGGCTGCCGGGGAGCTCAGTTTGCTCTGTGGTTTTCCAGAGCAAGAGCTAGTTGTACCGAACGGGAAAGGAGGACCGCCTTCCATATTCCCTAGACCCCGTTTTTCTTTAAATGACCAAATTGGTGACAGCCCTATTTAAAAATCACAAGAACTCATAACAGTCCAAAGCAAATGGTGGAACAGGTTACCATCCAAGAAGTTCTTATGCCTTCTCACTTTTCTTCTACAATTGGCCATTTTGGGAGGGAAAAGTCACAAATACATGAATTATCTTCCTAAATGTATTTCTAAAGTTCTTAAGTTTTATTGAGCGTGAAAGTTGGTCTCTCCCTGTGTTAAGCATTGAAGAAGCTATAGAACTAGCTAGTAGCTCAATGGTGCAAAGTCTTATGATTTAAACTTGACATTTGCAATTTTTTGCTGTAAAATATTTCTTTATTTCAAGACTTTAGTTGAAAACCTCATAATTCCTTTTAAGCTCCATTTGATTGTCAATTGCACAACTCTCTCTAAAGCTTAGGGCTTATGATTTTCATACACACATGATTTATGCTTTTTGTGTCACAATATAATGTACTTTGGTGCAGCTCCTACCTATTTCTTTTGCATCATGAGAGCCTTCCCACTATAAAAAGCCCAGCTTTTCATAGTGAAGCTATGAAAGAGTTGTGACCTAACTGTAGGTCTCCCTGAACTGTCCAAAATTGCCTTTTTTGCTACCAGGGCCAGCCTGCTGTACCACTCAATTTAATGCATTTTCAAAAAAATGTGATCTGGCTATCTGCACATTGGGATAATAGAGTGAAATAAATTTTCACTGTTGGAGATGTCAATAACTGGCCACTGAAAGCCCATTCATTGCCTCAAGTATGCAGAGAAGGATGGCAGAACTTATTCTGGAAGTTGCAAACACTATTTCCTTTGGATCTGCAATGGAGAAATCCCAACTCCATTTTATGAACAACATGCTGGATGAATCCAATATATTTTTAATCCAGGTGCAGAACTCCAAGTCCATCCAAGCTGCTGACAAGAGCATAAAATTTAAGTTAATGATCCTCCTTAGAACAACAATACTTAAACAACCAAAATGTCACAAGTAGATTTTGAGTTTTCTGAGGAAAAATCACACAGGAAACACTTTGTTCATCCTAATGAAGACACATTGTAAATCTTACTTGTAGACGCCTAAAACTGGAAGGAAGTTTAGAGACCATCAAACCCTTTAAACAGCCCTATTTGCAGATGGGAAAACTGAGACCCAGAAAGGTTAAATGTCTTGCTCAATATTACACACACAACAGAATCTCCCAAATATTCCTCATATACATCATTATTCCAACCAAACCATAAACATTGTAAATATATGAGAAAAATATCAAATGTTTTTGCCATACCTTGTCAATATTGTTTGGACATGTAAACATTAAAACCTTTCTGTCACATAAAAATGGATTTTTTTAAACTATTGATTTAAAGTAATTGAAAATGGGTGTTATTCTTTGCTCACTTATCTGGAAATTGTGAAACAGAATTAAAATTTTAAAGAAGTTTTCAGTATTTTTACCTTCTCCTTCAGTCTCTACAGGGAGGAAGCTAAGACTCCAAAAGGTTGATTTTATCATTACTTGATGAGATAATTCATGGAGGAAATAGGACAGAATTCCAGATAGAATGTAGTTTATCATACTCAGCCATGGCTCTCCCCTGTTTCTAGTATGATGGGTAATCAGGAATAACCTTGATTATAGAAGAAAAGGAAGTATTTGGATAGGCTTTTAAGCAATTCCGCTGAAGAGTTAGGCTTATTTGTGTATGAATCTCTCTTGGAGTTTCAATGATTGCCTTTGGGTTTTAAACTTCAGGATATGTCTGAATTATTAAGCCTCTGCCCCACTGGTGTGGCTAGGTTATAAGAGAGTTGAGTAAACCAAGTCTCCCAGAATTTTGAAATTGACTATTTAAATCTAGATCTAATCTGTAATTTCTAATAGTGTGTTCAGACACTGGGAAGTATATTCACGTTAAGGAAATTGCTGAAATCTAAGGTGGGGACCACAGATGGAGCTGTAAGCTTGGAGTCTGAACTTTGATGGACACTGACCCAGTCCACACACCTTCCCTCTACCCACCCCACCCCGACCTGAGTTCCTGAGAATTTCAAAACGAATCATCATCAAATAACTAGTACTAGGCCTATAACTGGACACTTTCATTCAGTAAACTGATGAAACTTGATTCCACCTTCGTAGGCTGAAATGAATACACAGAAATCTGTGGAAGGAAGAGGGAGGGACTCCTCTGGAATTATCTCCGTGAAGGGAACATCATTTTTTCTGGGTGAAAAATTCAGGAAGCTTTTGACAGTCTCCAAAACTATTCTGTAGAGAAGGACCAGGTGCTGAGGGGAAAGAGTGGTACTGGGCGACCCATGGGAGGCATGGGCCATGGATGGTCCAGGCCCTGCAGCCACCTAGCGGGGGGCCTTGGGCAAGTCACCGCCAAACAGGCACGTACTGCAGTTTCCTAATCTGCCACCAGTTTCTCAAGGTGAGGTCCTGAGCCCTCCAAGTCAGCATCCAGCAAGCCCCTCTGCCAACCCCCCAGGGAGCTCTCATGCACTCTGGAGTTTAAAATGCTCGGACTAAAGGACCTACACATTTTCTTGTAAATGTGAGGGTTTTAATCACTTATGCTTTAGCAATTTGAACTCTAATATTACAGTTTGAGGGAAAGACTTGAAGAGACACTGATGACTGACACAGGAGTATTCATTAGGCAAACTCTTGAACAGCTTTCTTCTTAAATGCACCTGTTCATGAGAAGTTCAATGGCCATCACTGTTTGCCTTTTTTTTTCCTTCAGTGTTTCGTTTTAAATACAGTAATAACCTATGGTTTTTTATATTCTCGGGTTATGAAAGCAGCCTTCTATTCTTTTTTTCAATGTATTTATTTTTGTTTTTATTTAATTTTTTATTGAAGTGTAGTTGACTTAACAATATTATTTTAGTTTCAGGTGTACAACGTAGTTATAGATTATACTCCATATAAAGTTACTGTTTGCTTTTAAGGTTCTCACTCTATTACAGTACTTTTCTGTAAGTAACAAAAAATAATCTGAGTTCTAAAAATACTGTAAGATAGTCTCTCCCTAATTTTCTCACCTACTTAAATTACTATGCCATAGCTTTGAGAAATACCATGAGTTTGTATATATAGTAACATAATTTTATTTTATTTGCCATTTTCACCTTCTGAAATAAAATGAAAACTCAAAATATCCCAAATCAATATTCTTTCAGGATGGTGCAAGGAGCCCACTTCTGTAACATCATAAACATGTTACACATCTAATTATTTTCTTTATATTTAAACATTAATTAAAGGTAGATGACATATACTAGATTCCAAACATGCATAGTGTCCTTTGGCAAGCAATTTTTAGAAATCACTTTTTTCTACTGTGGTGCCAGAGCACTAATTCCATTTTCATGGTACAACTGGATTTTAAAATCCAATAGGCATTTCCTGCATGGGGCCTACAAGGTTTCTCAGACACAATGTGTATCAATTTGTGTTCTTGCTTGGTTAAAATGAAAGCCAAAGTATGCACCAAGCAGTAAGCAACTCCTTCCATCATGTTTAATATTGCTCATGGAGGAACAGTATATTGTGTGCTTTCTGTATACTCTCGTAAGGTAGGATATTTTTTTTTTTCTTACTTGAGGGAAGTTTTTCTAAGAGCACATCCTTTTTTTTTAACATCTTTATTGGAGTATAATTGCTTTACAATGGTGGGTTAGTTTCTGCTGTATAACAAAGTGAATCAGCTACATGCACACGTATATCCCCATATCTCCTCCCTCTTGCGTCTCCCTCCCACCCTCCCTATCCCACCCCTCTAGGTGGTCACAAAGCACCGAGCTGATCTCCCTGGAGCACATCTTTTTAATGGTATTCTTTCCCCTTCTCAGTGAGGGACTATTGATTGAGTGGACACGGCTTACTATAGCTGTTCTGAGCTGCCAGCAGCAGAGTTTCCTGTGATTGATTTTATATAGCACCTTTTATACTTGAGAAATCCCAAAGCACTTAACAAAGCAGTGAATGAGTTTGATGCTGATAGTGATGGCATAGGCAAACACTGGAGGTGGCACGAACCTACAGCAGCTCACATTGCTTCAGATTCTTGAACTCTCCAGAGGGCTGCTTGGCCAGGTCACCGCCGTTCTTTCTGGTCTGCCTGGAATCTCCAGACTGGAAAGGACATCTAACCATCTTCTGAGACATCCCTGGGCCTCTGACCAGCCCTAAACCACTCAAGACAGATGGGACAGGCCACTGCGGGTGGCTTCCACAAGCCACTTAATCCCTAGGCCTCTCGTTCTTCTGTGGTTCAATACAGGGGTGGGATTCATTGGTCCTGTCCATTCAGAAGTTCTAAGATCATGTCTGATTTCATGAGCAATAACTGTGCCTCAAGTAGGTACCCAGCGCTGTGTCAGGCCTCCGCTTTGGAGAGGGAAGACTCTTTGGCTGCTGTTAGTACTAGATGAGTGCAAAAAAAAGCAAGAGGACATCTCCAGAAGCACAGAGTGGGCTGCCCCTGAGAAGGAGAGTGCCTCCTTGCACACTTTAGCTCTAACACAGTGCTTAGCACATAATCACCCCTCAATTAATGTTTGCTGAGTGAATATGTGAAAATCCAAAGTGTCTTTTCAGTGTCAGAGAAAGGCAAATTTCAGTCCAGAATAACGGGTATTCACAGCCGAGCACTGTCTATCTTCGCAGTGCTCATGCAAACTAAGACAGCCTTGTCCCCATAGAAACAGCAAAAGTGGGACAAAAATAATGCCCTTGGCTTTTTCTACCCTGCTTCCTGATGCAAGAAGCTAAAGCTGCATGTTTCACTTGCAGGTTTTGGGGGGGAAAAGAAGGAGGAAACTGACAAGGTGAGAAGAACAGATGTTAGGCTCAGGGGGAGGACTGTGGTCTGTTAACCTCAGGTAAAATGAATCGGAGGAAGGAGAGGATGTCCATACCACCTCGTGTAGGTCTGGGCGTGGCAAGGAGACTCTCATTGAAGGAACAGAAAGAAAGCCTTAATGTTCTCCTTAGGGATCTGGGCTGTTTTGGTCCACATTTTCAAAGGCCTGAGCTTCCTTAGTGTCCCTTTTAGGGATGGGGGCAGATACTGGGGAGGAGAGAAAAAGAGAAAGCCAGGCCTGTTCTGTGTGAGGAGTTCCCTGGGCCTCCAGCTGAGTTTACACCCAGGTGTCTTTGTTTCATCACATGTCTGATCATCCAGTTAGCTTGCTCCAAAGAGAGAGGGAAATATCTAAGGTAAAATGAGTGTGTGCATTGCTCTTTATCTGTGCTTTCTTTTCTTTATACGCACAGCCATAGCTTTGAAATTCATTCCCCAGCCAACGAATCACTTACTTTTGCCTGACACAGTGTATTGATGTGGATTATCTCCTTTGCTTTTCAAATGGCCATGGGAGGCTGATGGTATTACTATGCCCATTTTACAGATGAGGAAGCTGAGGCCCAGAGAGAGGATCAGTGACTGGGCCATGGTCACACAGCTAGCAAACAGTGGAGCTGGAATTCAAACCCAGGTTACTAGATGCCATGTCTCACTGTCCACTATGCCTTGCTATCTCCATCTCCAACTGAAAAAAATAAATCCTGCTTGAAAAAAAGAAATTTTATTGTTCTGACATTCCAGTATTTGAAGGATTAAGTTGTGAATGTTTATAGTTTATTTTTGAGCTCAAACCACACAGCTGGCTGCTTACTACTCTAAGCTATCAGCTAAAATATACTTTTTAAAAAAATCATGGGCCTCTTCTTTTTAGGAACAGAAACAAACACCCATGATTTTCATCCATAAGTTCTGTGGCTGTGTATTGACACCGCTTGAGGCATCCCTTCCCTGGAGACCTCAGTAACTCTATCTCTGAGATGAAAAGCCTGGGTTGGGCCAGTGTGCTCTAGTCTCCTTTCAGCACCAAGATTCTGTGATTCTGGGCTGATGACTGTGCAGTGACCTCTAGCTAAAGAACAGTGACAAGACTGGAATGACGTGACTGGCAGCTCAGATCCACACTGGCTTACTGGGAGCTGATGATGGCAGGCAGTGGGCTCCAAGCTGGGCTCAGGTACACGCACAGGACATAGTTCCTGCCCTCCAAGACTGTGGGGTTGAGTGAAGCCTCCCAAAGGGGCCTGAACATTGTGCAGTCGTTGCTCATGTGTTTACCTTTCATTGGAGATTTTTTTAAAATTAATTAATTTATTTGTTTTCATTTTTGACTGTGTTGGGTCTTCGTTGCTGTGCGCAGGGTTTCTCTAGTTGCTGCAAGCAGGGGCTTCTCTTGTTGTGGAGCACGGGCTCTAGGCACTTGGGCTTCAGTAGTTGTAACACGCGGGCTCAGTAGTGGTGGCTCGCGGGCTCTAGAGCGCAGGCTCAGTAGTTGTGGCGCACGGGCTTAGTTGCTCCACAGCATGTGGGATCTTCCCAGACCAGGGCTCGAACCATGCATTGGCAGACGGATTCTTAACCACTGCGCCACCAGGGAAGCCCGTTCATTGGAGAATTTTAAGATGTGTTCCTTGCACATGTATGAGTAATTTAAAGAATATCTACACCTGACTAATCCTTGATATCCATTGAAAAAAGAAGTCCTATTTAAGTAGACAGACTTTGAGGAGACCTGAAAAAAAAAAAAACATGGTGTTGTATTCTGGGGGGCTGCAAAGAAAAGCAATTCCAGAGACTTAAACAGTGAGGGAATAGGCTTTGGAGTCCGACACGAGGATGGGTAGGGCCTCTGGCATTTCTGGCTGACATGAGTGAGCTGAAGAAGAACCTGATTAAGAGGACCAGGCCCCACCTGGTGGGGGGCTCGGGGGAGTGTGGATCGCATGGCAGTTTTGTTTGGAAGAAAAGCCAATCAAAGCCACGGGGAGTCCTTGCAAGGCCAAAGGAGAGAAAGCTGTTCCCTTGGAGAGCATGGCATTTTGGAAAACTGAAAATCGCTTTAGTAATATTGTATGTGAAAATCTTTGTAACCAAAAAGAAATGAAATGAACCTCTCGGTTTGAAGGCTTCTTCAATATTTTACAAATCACACAATCATCTCCGGCTTTTGGCACAAAGAAAAATCCACATGACAAACCTTATGGAACATTAGCGATATCAAGATAAGCTACATCCACCGAATTTCAATGAAACGATCCCTACATGCTGCTGGTGTTGTCGACAATGTGAGGCAGAGGGTCCATTTTTTTTCCTGTTAAAAATGGAAATCGGTGTTTGAGTATTCCATGAAATTCTTCAAGTTCATTAACAAGGTCAAAATCAATGTTATTTTACTGTTTGGAATCAGTTTTGGCGGAACAATGAAAAGAAACCATAGTAGAAGTAGTCTTAATATAATCATTTTCTTTTCATTGTTCTTTATGGGAAAATAATTTGGCCCGAAATTTAGTGGTCCCATCAGGGAGGTGATATCTTTAAAAAGGTGGTCTGAAGGACAGGTTTTACTGTACTTTAATAGGCTTATAGATTAATATAAATCTTAATATTCATAATCTTTACCATTTCTTTTCTCAGTATCTGCTCCATCTATACATCTATTTATAATGTATGTTTCAAACACAGGATATACTTGATTTTTATTGAATATACTGATGGTGCTACAGGGACAGCCACTTGACCTAGTTAAAAAAATAAAAGAGAGCGAGTGAGCTAAGGGTCAAATATATAGATAGTCTGCTGCTGAA
The DNA here is from genome assembly GCF_949752795.1 of Hyperoodon ampullatus. Lineage (NCBI taxonomy): Eukaryota > Metazoa > Chordata > Mammalia > Artiodactyla > Ziphiidae > Hyperoodon > Hyperoodon ampullatus. The sequence goes on from NC_136917.1 coordinate 114,217,589, forward strand.
AACAGATTTTTGTAGATAATGCAATGGCCTGAGAGCAGGGCTGTCCTTGCAAATTTGCCATGTGCTGTTATTTGGGTAAATAATAAATAAATATGTGTACCCTGGGTGCCAAGGGTGAGCTGCAGGTGATCGTGATGGAATATGGACTTATCACCTGATTTTTCTACTAAAACATGGGATGTTTTCTACCTTCACATGCCCACAAAAGTAAATCACAATATGAAATGTATTTATCGGATAGAGAAGAAAACGTATAGATATGTGTTGCTTGACATGAATAAAGAAATATATGTTAATTTGTTTTTATGTGGTTATTTAAGGGGAAAATATCTAATTAACTGATTTCAGTTTTATTTTGACTCTGAGATTTCTGTTTGGCCTGTCAGCTTATCTTGTCATAAATACTGAAGGAATTAATTAATTTTATATATGTATGTGTGTATATAAAATTGATATATGATATATTAAAAGATGCATATTATAAAAGTAATACATCCTCATTATAGAAAACTCACAAAATTTTGAGAAAAACCCCACATGTTCCTACCACCCAGAGATAATCCTGTTAACATTTTCTTTCCTCTGTATTGTTTGACACAGTTCAGAGCATCCTACATGTATAAAATTGAATATGCATTTATTAAATTTCATTGTAGTATGCCATCATTTACTTCACTATTTTCTATTATTGGATGTTTGTGTGGTTTCTGCTTTTTTCCTATTATAGATGTAAAAGATAAACATCTCTTTACCTCATCTTTGTTTCCATTTCAGATGATCTCCCCAGGAGTTAGTCTGAGACAGAATTACTGGATTGAATGAAGTGAACATTTTTAAGGCTTTTGATATATATTATGAAAGTACTTTTCACAAAGCTTGGGTCAATTTATAGTATAAACTTACTTTAATGATATTTGATGTATTTCGCCCACATTATTGAAACACAGTGGTTGCAGATTTACAAAGCAGTGATCTCCTGTGATTTGTAATGGACTTGGTGTCCCTAGTTGCTTTGAATGGGGGGCAGGCAAGTGTTGCAGAGGCCTGTGTGCTGTCTGCGAGCACTAGTTCTTCTGGGTTCATTCTGTGAAGGTATTTTTCTTTTCAAAAATTAGGTGGCCCTCAGAAATAGTATTTAGTATTTTAAATATTTTTTTAAAAGAGAAGACAACTTGGCTATGCATTTTCTTCACCTTTATTTTTTGTCATGTAGAAAAAAAAACCCTGGAATTTATTATTAGAAAAACTGGGACTTTAAATAAAAGTATTTATACTCCCTTGGCCATCCAACTCCCAGCTTTGTTGGTTTAAAATATTTAAAAATATTTTTAAAATATACTGGTACCTCAGTCCTCTAAGATATCTGACCATGTGCATAATGCTATATTCCTGTCCTTTCTGTTGACAAGGATGTGGCTTTGTGTGGTTGGAGGCTGGGCTCTGGGAAAGCAGAGAAGAGTCCCTGCATTAGTAGCTTCTGCGTCTGTGCACACTGGGCTCCCAACACAGCCCGTCTGATGTGTTTACTGTGCTTGAAACATTTAAACCTGTGAGGTCATTTAAACACTGTCAGTTACTCCAAGATTCAACAGTTTGGGTATGTGTGCATACCCATCTCTCGGAGCTTCTTTGCTTTCTGGCTTTCTAACTGGCAATGAAATCCTATTTCTGAAAAGCAAAAATAGATGTTGCAGACAGATTTCTTTTGGGGGGACTCCCTTGGTTAGGCTTGGAATGACTTTTCACCGGAGAAAGGAAAGAATGAAAGTTCTTAAGTCAAAGAGAAGCTACCTTTTCAGAACTTGGCCCAGCATTTACCAGGGCTGTCACTGGCAGGTGCTGGCTGCTTCTCCCTAAAGGGAAGCTCTGAGAAAAGTGAAGTCTAAGGACCAGGGAAGAGGCTCTGAGGGAACTAACCAGCCTTAAAGGATGCTTGCCTTTGTCCAGAGACTGACTATATAGTACATTAGTCACCTTTATTTTATTTGAAATAGATCCTTTCACTATATTGCAAAGTGGTTTACAACCCTGTATAAAATATAGCATCTTTACCTGGAGATGGTGGAATATAAACAAGAGGAACACAAATATTAGTACTACCCTACCCATGCACGCCTTACAAACGACATTTGCTAAGTTTTGTCATATATAAAAATATATTTAGATACCAATTCTACTGTCATTGTGGAAAATTTCCCAAACCAATATACATAAGTGAATACTTTTACATGTAGTTAATGTCTTTTTTGATTAAGAAAGTCTTTTAGAGTACATATTAATTATGCATCGTATGTATCCTATGTGGCTAAAGCAGCTCTGTGAATAGAGACCTGCCAGTTGTTTTGTTAAAATAACAGAATGCAGCTGTAATTAAAAAAAAAAGTGTGGGGGGGGCTTCCCTGGTGGCGCAGTGGTTGAGAGTCCTCCTGCCGATGCAGGGGACACGGGTTCGCGCCCCGGTCCGGGAAGATCCCACATGCCGCGTAGTGGCTGGACCCGTGAGCCACGGCCGCTGAGCCTGCGCGTCCGGAGCCTGTGCTCCGCAACGGGAGAGTGAGAGGCCCGCGTACCGCAAAAAAAAAAAAAAAAAAAAAAAAAAAAAAAAAAAAAAAGCATATCTGGGAGAGTTATTTTTATTTTTTAAAAGGGAGGGATCAAAGTTAATGTTTTATTTTGCAAATGTAAGATTTTTGGAGGGAAGAGCATTAGGCTACACAAATGTGTAGGACACCGTGGAGTGAAGGCTGAGTGTTGGCTAAAACGTTTCCTGGCTAGGACTCTCAATTTAGTGCGGTAAAGTGGCCATTGACACCAAACAGGAAGACGCACACCAAAAGAGATTTTTTTCCCCCTTATAGCTGTAATTGGAACCACTACCGCTGTTTCCCCATTTAAACTTCTTGGGTTTGTAAAACTCCAAGCAACCTCCACTTCTACCTGCCCCCACCGCCAACCAAAGATAAAAATCCACATTTGAAGGAAATAGTTTTATGATCAAACTAGAGTTTGTCTTTTGTCTCTTGGAAACAAAAGGGAATATTATCTGTCCAAGAAAACACTCTTTGGAAGTATTTTCCTGAAGTGTGTTTGACTTTTCAGAGTGTTTGTAGGCAAGTCCCATCTGCGTTCACTGCTTTGTGGTCTCATCCAAGCTGTGGGTGGTGGCTTTGAATGGGGCAGCTTCACCAAATCTGCATGAAAATTGGGAATTGTCAAAGTAATTTGCCATTTACTGACTCACTCGCTATGCCTTTTGTGTTTTGATCGATAAAAACTTAAATCCTTTACCCAGTTTAGTAACAACCTATTCTAAAGCATTATATTCCCCCTAATCTTTTCGAGTTCTGGTTGTACAGTTATCCATTTTCAATGATATTCATTTTAAAAGGTTAACAAACGAGAAACTAAACCAACCATACAAATAACAGCCCAAAGAACACTTTCCAAAATGTGTTGCTGTAGTGCCATTTCAAATTTAATATTCATGCAGAGAAAAGCTAAAGGCCACCTAACCAGGTGGATAAAATAGTACCGCATTTTATGACTCATTCTTAAATGAAATCTCTTAAATATTGCTAATGAAGCTAGCTCTCCCACACAGCCTTGTCGGACGCCCTTTCTAGGCTGGTTCAGTTCCAGTTTCCTGTCTAGCAATTTGCCCCAGGCCCCTATTAAATGAATTATCACGGCCCCTAAATCATCTCTGCGGGGGTTTCCTCTAATCCCATCAAGACACTTACACTCCCTTACTTCCCTCCTGGTGACATAATGAATTATTATTTCATGGGGAGCAGTTAAAGAGGCCCCTTTGGAGGACTGGGGATGTGCTGGGGGGGAGGAGGGCGGGGGTGGGGAGCCGGGTCTCGAGGAAGCGAGGTGGGTACCAGCGCCTCGGGCTACTGCCGGTGGGGCGGGGGGCTGATGGGGACAAAGCCACCAACTGCCCTTCCGGCCGCCCGCCCTGGGGCTCGAGGCGGCCGTCTCCGAGGAAAGTCACTCATTCTGGATCGCCCCCTGCGCCCGCCCCCAGGGAGTGACTCTGGGAGCCCAGGAACGTAGGGCCAAGAGAGAATATAAATGTTTTCCTTAACTGGAGGAAACACTGCACTCACAAACCACTTGCGGAATAGATTAAGCTAATTTATTAAACCCAGTTTGCCTGGTGACTGAGCTGAGCTGAGTAATGATTTACTTTTTTTTTTCTTTTAAAAAACATTAATAAGAAAAAGTCAGGGGCCACAGCGGCGCTCATCATGGGGCACGGCTGGGGAGGGCGCCGGGGCTGGGTTTGGGGCCAAGGATTGACGTATGACCCGACGGTGGCAAAGCTTTCCAGCCGCGCATCTTCGCATCTCAGCGGACTCGCTGCGTGTGGGGAGTTGTCTGGGCCTCCCGGGAGCGACCTGGGGGTGGGAGGCGGGGAGAGTTCAGGTGTAGGGACCCTGGTCCCCCGGGGTAGGCCGGGTTTTTGTGTTTTTACGTCTTGTTCTGGAGGAACTCAGACCACTGCACACAAACCAGTGCCGACCTTTTTCTAAGAGCGAAGTGACGTTAAACACTTTCCAGAAGATTTTGGAAACGTTATAGTGGAGGACACGTGTGGAGCAGCGATTCTCAACTGTGTTCGGTGCCAACAACCCCCCTTTTATAATAAACATGTTGTAATACCTCTTTAACCATCCTGCAGTGAAAATGTTGGATAATATCACCTACTGAAACGCATCGTTAAAAAAGAAAGAAAAAGAAAACAAACAAGCAAAAGAACAGATGGGAGGAAGGGGAGGGAGGGAGGGAGGGAAGGAGGAAATACACGATGGCATGACTGTAAAGGAAAAAAATAACAGATAAACTATAATAAAATATGCATTTCTCCATCGTGAGAGCTGTGCAATAAAGTTGTCAAATGCTTACACCATTTTATAACATTTACATTTTAATTTAAGAGAAAATGTTCAATTGGTTGTTGTTGACCCTTTTTCTTTATAAATGACTTTTTAAAAAATATCTTTATTGGAGTATAATTGCTTTACAATGGTGTGTTAGTTTCTGCTCTATAACAAAGTGAATCAGCTATACATATACATATATCTCCACATCCCCTCCCTCTTGCATCTCCCTCCCTCCCACCCGTCTAGCTGATCACAAAGCACTGAGCTGATCTCCCTGTGCTATGCAGCTGCTTCCCACTAGCTATCTATTTTACGTTTGGTAGTGTATATATGTCCATGCCACTCTCTCACTTCGCCCCAGCTTACCCTTCCCCCTCCCAGTGTCCTCAAGTCCATTCTCTGCATCTGCGTCTTTATTACTGTCCTGCCCCTAGGTTTTTCAGAAGTTCTTTTTTTTTTTAAGATTCCATATATGTGTGTTAGCATACGGTATTTGTTTTTCTCTTTCTGACTTACTTCACTCTGTATGACAGACTCTAGATCCATCCACCTCGCTACAAATAACTCAATTTCATTTCTTTTTATGGCTGAGTAATATTCCATTGTGTATATGTGCCACATCTTCTTTATCCATTCATCTGTTGATGGGCACTTAGGTTGCTTCCACGTCCTGGCTATTGTAAATAGAGCTGCAGTGAACATTGTGGTACATGACTCTTTTTGAATTATGGTTTTCTCAGAGTATATGCCCAAGAGTGGGATTATTGGGTATAACTGACTTCTTGAAATAGGCCCAAATAAGTGTATTTACTCATATATGTAGGATCATCCCAGGGTGATGGCTGTGCATGGGGACTGTTGAAGGTGTTGTGAGGGAGACTTCAAACCCACCAGCTGTGCCGTGGTCAGTGACATAATTTTCCAGAGTGGTGAGTGACTCTTGGTATAGTTGCAATAAAACTGTACATAGTAGTTGTATTTCTGGAAAATTCAGTATATGTTAAAACTCCATAAAAATACTTTGTGTTTACATGTAAACTGGGGTTAAAGATATTTATTAAAGGTTTTTCTACCTGTAGGTGAAAAAGTAGTGTCTAATGGAACATTTGAATATTTTCTGAGGGAACTTGGTCAATTCTTTGGGGGGCAATGCATTGCCTTCTGGAGGGGTGGCGTTACCCGCTGTGACACATGCTGGTCTAGAGCATTAGTTTTAAAATTCCTTGAATTATTCCATGGCAATCAGACATTTTGTGTATGACATTAGATGGTTTTCAGATCTCTTGAAGCCCATTCATGAACCCTGTATTCCATGTATTGCTTGTAATCCATGAATTCTGGATTATGAACCCTTGATCTACAGTGGGAATTGAGAAGTTAGAATCATAGACTTGGAAAGAACTTTGCCTGGACTCTCTGGGAGAATCCCTTAACTGCAGTTCATCCAAGTTTCTGATTACCAGATTCGAGTTTTGGAGTCATTTGGGTACTCTGCAGAATAGTTGCCTTCCTTGCTCTGAGAGTGGACCTAAAATTACCTTAGCTTTTAGGGCAGCTCTAGCACACTGTTTGCTTCTACTGAACTTGTGAGCAATAAAAGCCCTAAACTAGTTTCCTTGTTCTCGGTAAGATGTTCTACCTCTATACTTTGGCAGTTAATTTTTTGTACTAAGTGTAGGGTGTTACATTAACACCTGTGAAATGCCTTCTTGTTGGAATGGATCCTTTTTTCCAGCCTGTCTAGATGTTTTTGGTTATGAATTTTCTCTTTGAATCCATAAGCTTTCCCTTCTAGTTTTGTGTCATCTGCATGTCAAAATATTGGAATTAATTATTATGAAAAGAAAAACTGGGAGAGAGGCCTCCTTTGCCAGTGCTTCATCATCAGTAATAACACCGTTTAAATATTTAGACTTTTCCAGTGTGGGAATTAATAGCCCCATTATATGAGAGCATACATCACTATGTATGAAGCCTGAAAGAAGAAGAAAATGGACTTTAAAATGTTTTGTGTCTTCATTTGTTTTCTTTTTTAGTAAGAAGGCTTTGACACAAATGTTAAGAATCTTCTAGAAGATTGGTGTTCCCCACTCTCAATGCTGGGATTTTGTAAACTCTAAAAATATTATACCAAATTAAAGTAATTTTTAAAAGAAAGAAATTCCCCACAACCCTGCCACTCTAATATAATGGTTTTCGTTTTTCCATGTCCCTTTCTGTATCTTCTAGTTTTTGTCCCGATCTTTACATATTGCATGCTCAGTTTTCTACATCTCTTTTCTTGTTCCCTGTTAGGACTGGGTTTTAACCTGTATTTATTCTTAGGCAAAATGAATTAAAATAGGCAACAAAAGGTTTCCAACACAGCTTTGCCCAAGTGGGCTGACAAGCTAAAACTTTTGTAGGCCTTAAAAAAATTATTACTCTAGCAGTGAGGTAGGACTATCATAGTAATTCAGCAGCTCACTTTAAAAACAATCCTTATACATTTGCATAAGTCAGAAGCATAAGTGGGTGACAGGTCCTTGAACTGCTGATTTAGAAGTCCTGAAATTGTGATTTGGAGCACTTTGGCTTGGGAGACCTCAGTCTGAGGTTTGTGGCTTGGGTTCTGCTAGAGAGCCCGGCGAGGCGGGTGGAGGAGGTGATAGAGAGGCCATCTTGCTTCATCTCTGGCTTTGGAGGGTGCTGGGCAAAGTGTGCTGGGGCAGCTGGGGAAGTCACCTCCTCATCTGAAGTTCTTTACTTCTGTTCCTGTCCCCGTGATGTTGCTACCTCTGGATTAATTAGATCTTTTCTGGGGACCCAGGTGGGGTGGCTCCAGTCCTTTGTCCACAGCCTGAGGAAGCCTCAACTAAGTTTGATTTACAATTGATACCTGCTCTTCTATCCTCTTATGCTAAGTATTGTATAGAACATCTTCACTAGGAATAATCCTTATCTTTTAGAAATAATAATGATGGCTACCAGTGGCTGGGCATTTTGTATATGCCAGGAAGTGTACACTTATATCATTAAACTTCTTAACAATGAGGTAGGAATCATTATGTTCGTTTTGGAGATGAGAAATGCACAGAGAGGTTAAGTGTCTTATCCAAAACACAGGTTGGCCGGTTTTCACAGCCCAGGGTTGTTTCACTATATAACACTCTGTGTCCATTTAAAGCTAAATAAATTTGAGCAATATAAAATGACATCACCAGACCCCAAGCTCTATCTCTCATTTAGGAAGACAAGAGAAGGTGAGCAGAGAGACCCGGGGCTTCTCCAAAGCAGGAAGTCTCGCATGGCTGCTCCCAATGACTTCTTCCTGAATAAAGCACAAAGTATTCCTGAACAAGTGAAGGACAGAGACTTGAGAACGTAGCAGCAGGGAGTGATCCTAAAATAACAAAGCTTAAGAGACAGGTTTGGCATATTTTCAGGATGTAAAATGTCAGACTCAAAATCCATAAGTGGTAGCACAGATTCTGTCACCAAACCACTGGGTGACTATAATTCAGTTACTGAAGTAAATTCCTCCAGCCTTTGGCTGCGTCAGTGTGTGATGAATAAATACATGGTGATTCTTTGAAGCAGCTAAGAATTCCTTATAAGAGAGAAAAAAAGAAAACCTGATCTTGTTCAGCATATGTAGATGCTTTTCAGCCTTTGAATAGAAGTAATTAAGCCATTTATGTTTTCTGACCAAAGAATGATCCTTGTCAAGACCAGAAATCATTGGCTTAAGGTACATCTTGGTAACGTTATGTAGCATATAGGGGCAACCCAGTTCCATGGTTGAATAAATGATAAGTTTTGAACTGTTCCCTGCTCCTGAAATAAAAACGATGGGCTAGGGTCTTTTTGAGGGTGGACTCATCTGTAAACTGAGTCCCTGCCTTTGGATAGCTCTAATCCCATGAATTCAATACTAACGTAGGCCACATTGTTGCTGTGGTCCCTGGAAATACCAAGGATCTTCCTGAAAATCAACTGCAGACTTTATGGCATTACCAGGTCTCCTCAGTTCTAGATGGCAGCGGCTGCTCTCACTGTCCTGTCATATGATGACATCAGAACCCCAGGACAAATTGGGCTGTGGTTCAGCAGATCCTCAGAAACCCTTTTCAAGGGAATCTGAAGATCCAAAATGTTTTCTTCTAGCAGGCTAGGTCAGTGTGCTTAGTTCTGCAAACCACGTGAAAGAAGAGACTGTGGGTCTGGTCACAAAACCCAGGATGATTTATTACCAGGGCAAATAGATACATTGCAGACCACAATATCATTTATCATGTAATTACATATCTTTCTGGGAGATAACATGCATGACCACAGAAGCAATAGATTGCTATCCTGTCTCTTGATCTGGCCTCAGTTTCCTTGCCTGCCGTGGGAGAGGCTTGAGCAAGATGGTCTCTGGATCTCACAGGTCTCTTGCAGTCCTAACTCTGAGAGTCTGTAGATATACGGGAGGTGCAGCTCTTACACAGAAGTCACCTTCTTGAGCTATGGCTTCATTTGTACCACCTCCCATCGGTGCCACTTGGCTGCTTAGCCTCTCCAAGCCTCAGTTTCCTCATCTGCACAAATGGAGATGATGACAGTACCAACTCCTTAGGGTTATTGCTATGTTTATTAAGGTAATGTATGTAACCCTCTGAGAAGGAAATCTCAGAAAGCACTGAACCTATATTAGCTCTTACAACTATTATTAGGACACCTCGTTGTAATAGCTTTTTTTTTTTTTTGAATTTAACTTATAGCATGTGGCACTTGTGGTTTTTTTTTTTTTTTTTTTTTTTTGCTGTGTTGGGTCTTTGTCTCTGTGCGAGGGCTTTCTCTAGTTGTGGCAAGCGGGGGCCACTCTTCATCGCGGTGCGCGGGCCTCTCACTATCGTGGCCTCTCTTGTTGCGGAGCGCAGGCTCAGTAGCTGTGGCTCACAGGCCTAGTTGCTCTGTGGCATGTGGGATCCTCCCAGACCAGGGCTCGAACCCGTGTCCCCTGCATTAGCAGGCAGACTCTCAACCACTGCACCACCAGGGAAGCCCCTGTAATAGCTTTTTTGCTTATTCCCCTCTTTGTCCCCCATCTGTCCTTGCTTACTTCCACATTTACTCTTATCACACAAGCTATCTTCAAGAGTTAAACTTTAAAGGAACCAGTGAGAGGGACCAAACCTCAAGTTCAAGAACGAGCGATCCCAGGACCTAATCCTAGATCCTGCTAGGATCCAAGGCATTTTACCACCACTATTTTTGCCATTCAATGTATGTGAATCTATTGCCCTTGCCAAACCGTATACATAGATACAAACACATGGACTGGGGTGTTATGCTGTGGAGATGTTTAGGAACAGATATTTCTTTCAGGTACCTTCATTTTTCTGTGTTAGAACAAGGAGGATTTGAATTTTCCTTAACTGATTTTGTCTGAGGAGGACTACTGTTTGGGCAATGCTTGTGGAATCTTTTTTTTTTTGGTAATGTATTAGGCAAACATAATATGTCAAGCTTTTTCTTTTTCAGACATAAGTGTTTCCTACTTAGGCTACCAGAGGTTGAATAAACATCTCTGTGAACAATCTTTTTAAAACATTTATGTTTTCTCTTTCCCACATACCTAAGCAAATCTTAATTAATGTCATTTGCTTCCAAATATTCCCAGTCCATTTCCAGGCTGCCAAGGCAGAGTCAGGGTTCACGTTGCCATATGCTGACAGGGACAAGGATAGCACCCTTCCTGGTCCAGACCGTGTCCTCCTTGGTCCCTGGGCATTTGATGAAGCCCACTTTCCCCATTTGCTCTGCAAATCCACTTCGTTTGCACCATCTTCTCTTGGAACCAGGTTTCTTTGGAACAGAAAACTGGGAAAACAATCATGGGTACCTGATGTCCTCCACTTTTGTCTTACAGACCAAAATATCAGCTACTAGATGTAATGCATGTATGATCCATACTATTCCATGTATAATAGAATGTTCCAGTTAATAATCTCCAGACCCCTTCATAGGATGTGTAGTTAGTTATTTCTGTGATACAAATGCAAGAAATAAGCCAGAGAACTAGTCCTGCAGTATGAGAGAATCAAGAAAATTTGGAAATGAAATCTCAGATATTTAGTCTGAGCCCCTCATTAAGTCATTCTCTTTCCTTGCTTTACTGCTTATGTGACAACAATGGAATATTTTTCATGCTTCTACTTTTAGCATCATTTACCAAAAATGCCTGGGATTGATGGTCCTCTCATGTTTGTCGACAGGGAATGTTTCTCCTTTTCCCCCTTTGTTTTAGAGAGGTGCTCTAGCCACTGTTTAAAGAACATTGTTCTTTGTAGATGGAAATGAAGATAGTAAAACCTGCAGACTGAATGTGGTGGACTTGGGGTGCACTACCCAGAGGCCCCCTTTAAGACCGGAGCTGCTGGGAGTGTTGGTTGCTGAAGGCTCTCAGTCACATTGCTTGCCAGGAATTGTCATCTGCTAAAGGGATGTCATCTGCTTTGCCCAAAGTTACACTCCCTTCCAGGGTCAGCCTGCATCCAAGGACTGGTCAGTGTGAGGTACAAGGGGGAGAACCTCTGCAGGACCACCCAGCTCCAGAACCCCTGTGGGGTCAGCTGAGGCCTTTGTGGTGGAAGCATAGCAACTCAACTTCTACCAATTCCTATTGCCTTCTCTCCTCTTCAGATGTGACTCCAAGAGCCTCCTGCAAAAAATCTTCCCTTCATCTCAGAGGCAATAGCTCCTGGGGAGCCCGACTTAACAATACTTGGGCTAAAAATATTAGAAAGGACAGCACACAGTTTAGAGCAAGGGCCTTAAGTCCTCATATCAATTTTTTTTCCTAAGCATCTGGCACTCCTTGGTTAAAATAGTTGAAGAACTTTGGGACAGCAGTTGCAAAACAGGAAAATATATTAAAATGTATGAAAATGATTATAGTAAATGAGAAATGCATTTTAGAAAATTCTTTTTTTAAAACAAAAGCACCAAAATATCACTTTAAAAATCAGACTTTGGAAAACAAGAAATTTTACCAGGGAGAATGTTATTATTAGAAATTCTGAGACAAAGAGCAGTGTTAGGACCTTGATGTTTTTAGTATCTTTTTTTTTGGATGTGAATTGCCTTGTATAATAAATGCTTAGTGATTGAGGCAGCCACCTGATCATGGTCATTGAGGCTGAGGGGGATGGAGGGATAAAGGAAAAACAAGTGAGCTTCCAATGAGAAAACTAAGGAACTAATGAGGTTTGTGCCACGTGAACACCTAATTGAGACTGCAATTTTTAAAACTTTTTCTTCAAAGGATTTATCTTATAATAACATTCAATGACTATTTCGCTCAACACATAGTTATGATGAGAATAATTACAACTGATCTTGATTAAGGCAGGATATATGCATCAAAATAGAGAATAAGCCTCTTTTTCCCTTAAAAACAGACCTTTACTGGAACTCTTTAGAAATTAATTTATACAGGTTACACCTCAAAATGTTATCATTATAAATAAAAATCAAACAATGCAAAAGTACATAAAGTAAAAAGTTAAAATTCCCTTCTCAGGGATAGCCACTGTTCTGTTTGCTTTCAGACCCTTTTCTAAGGGAGATATGGTTATCCTTGGACTTATGCACATACATGGGATGTCTTTCAATTTTTTTTTCTTGTGTTCTCACGTTAATAGGATCATACGATATAGGTTGTTTTGTAAGTTGCACTTTTTTACTTAATGTTTTATTAATACCCTTTTCAACCTATTTAATTCAAACCACACTGCACTATTCTCAACCACTGTATTAGAATTAAATTTGATGCTACATTGATCCTATGTATGTTAGCTATTCTTGGGGATCATACTGCTTATCTAAGTGAAATAAATTATTTCAGTTTTCTAGTATAAATTTTTCTTTTTCTCGAAATGCAGAGAATTACATGTTTTTCCTTTTCCTTTCAGGCTGATTCAGTGGAGTCTGACTCCAAAAAATAATTCTTTTTAAAATAGCCAAGAAAAATAAAATCTAATTCCATTCTCAAAGTGACCTCAATATTTTCTTTACCTTAGTATTATCCTGCCCTCTCCATGGATGTGTGTTAAAAACAAAACAAAACAAAAAGGACAGGGGGAAAAAAAACTAGTTTCAACCACTCAGTTGTTGTTTATGTTTGTTTCCAAATCCAAGTGGCCTTTTTTTTTTTTTTGCGGTATGCGGGCCTCTCACTGTTGTGGCCTCTCCCGCTGCGGAGCACAGGCTCCGGACGCGCAGGCTCAGCAGCCATGGCTCACGGGCCTATCCGCTCCGCGGCATGTGGGATCTTCCCAGACCGGAGCACGAACCCGTATCCCCTGCATCGGCAGGCGGACTCTCAACCACTGTGCCACCAGGGAAGCCCCAAGTGGCCTTTTGTTTCAGTGGCAAAGGTCTTCTCTCCTGCTCCATCGCTGGTCTGTAAAGCAAATTGCAAAAAGCTACAAAAGTCTGGCTACATCCTCATAGTGACTGTTTAAACCCATTACTTTCTCTTTTAATCAAATCACTGTTGTGTCAAAATCTACGATTCTCGCCATGAATCTCCCCAGCTTGTTACAGGTCACCGGTTGCACCTTGAAAATATTTGCTCTCCTAAGCGTCTTCTCTCCAGCCTCCAGCTAAATTGCTCCAGAGCAAGCCTGATCATTTTTCTATTCACATAGACCTCTAATTAATATAAACATAATGGCAACGAGAACCTGTACTTTACAAAGAGAGGAAGGGGAAATGCCTGGTCAGTAGATATGTGGGAGCATCATTTGGATTATGGCAAAGTGAGCATTTAGACAGATAGAAGCATTCAAATTATATTCAGGAAAAAATCAAACCCTAAAAATTCCTTATCCCTGAATGACTCATTTCAGCCTTTATTCATTCCTGCTTTACAAAATATTTTATATAAAGCCGCCAGAGGGCGAGTAAGGGAAATAGTAATTCTGTTTAAACAGCCAACACTTCACTAACATAAAATATTGGTACAGGCTCTTAAACATGAAGTTAAGTGCCAGAGGCTATTTTCATTGTTTAATGTATTAAGTAAATAAAAATGTATCTACGATGTGGACACACAATTAGTTTTGAGTTATTTATCCTGGAGTTTGTGTGGTTTAGAAAAACTCCGTCTTCCTGGCTGCTGCTGTCCTAATGCATTTAACTTCAGCCATCAGCTATGATTAAACACCTGCTGTTGTGGGGAAACAAAGCACACTAATCCAATATGTATTTCTGACATCTTAAATATCACCCAGTCCCCTGACATCAGGCACAGCTTTTCAGCAGGATGGAATTCCAGAGCATATTTTTCTAATTTATGGACGGACAATAAATCAACATTAAGCCTTGGGCAATGAAATATACATCAGTGCAGAATGAACTGACTGCAAACGAGGACCCTGCACAACCCAGGGAAAGGATATATTAATGGAATCCTAAGCTGCAAACACTGAAGTGAAAATTAAGGAAGTTTATTTCACATTTTGTCCCTGTAAAACCAAAACGCAAAGACAGAAAATGAAAAGTTTTCTTTTTTTCCATGCACAACGCTGGAGAAGCACATTTAGATTAAGAAAAAAAAAAGTCATTGTTTTTAAATGCTTGCATGTGGGTGATTAAAAACACAGTCTCCACTGCTCTCTTTATTATTTTTAATATTTAAGAAGGATTTGAAGTGCTTAGTGCGGTTTCAGTTTTGCTCTTCTGAAAGAGTGAACAAAGGCCATTGTTGACAGTCTTCCTCTCTCCTGGAAAAGGTTGAGAGGGAGAAGGATATTCTTCCCTCCCAGGTGGACTGGGTTGGGCTGGGAGCTGTCCAGTGCAGAAGAAATCCTCCTTGTACTGACCTCCAACTATCCCAGCACCTGAAGACAGAGGTGACCTTAAAGCTTTGTTATTAACAGAGGACCTTAGGCACCCCTATGTATAGGGCCACCACCTGGCTCTGCCCACCTCACTCTAGCCACTCCCAGCTCTGGACCAAGGTCATCTTGGAGCTTCTCACATGGCTTATCCTCGCCCTCACCATTGCCAAGCACCATACATCTTCAACAGAGCCTGCCACGGCAACCATTATATTTATCAGGGATAATGTTTTGTGTTTATGGGCATGTCAGAATTCTTAACTAACATTATCTCTTGAATCCTCACAGCACCTCTGTTAATGAGATAAGTGGCAGATATTATTTAAATGTTAGAGACAGATATACAGAGCCATAACAAAAATAAGAGCCTTGTCTTGGACTGCATGGCCAATGGCGGAACTGGGGAAAGGAATCTTGCTGACTGGCTTCCAGTTCTAGATCTCACTTAGCAAATTCCATTCCTCCAGGTGACAGAAGCTTCTTCACGTTATTATTCCTAAGGCACTTGCATAATACAACAATTATTTTTATAGATTCTTATGTTACTGGCTTAATGATTTGTATAGTATTTATCTGTGAACAATTATATTTCTATAGACTCATATGTTCCTGAGAATGTTTTAAAATTAATCTTAAAGGAGATCATGTAATTTAGGAATTAATTTTTCATGTATCTCAGAAAGAAACCAGCTTGTTCCCTGGCCCCAACTTTGTATTTTGAAAACTCTAAATGGAATAATATTTGAGCTATGTTTTAAAATTGATGTCCTTTGGGGTCAGTAATTACTGAAGCTGAAATACTTGGCTGCTACCAAGCTTAAAAATGAAGCATATCTCCCGTCTACCATCATAGTTTTCCTTTCTGTGTTGGTATCTCTTTCTTGTTAAAATCCTCAATGTGATTGTTTATAGAAAATAAGCATAAGCCCGTCAGGAAATCCTTTGTACACAAATAAAACTTAGTATTAAATAACTTATTGTTTTCTGAGGAAAATCTTTGTTCTTTGAGGAAATAGTTTTAAAAGACCTCTTTTTCATTTTATTATCACAATATTACATGTTGGTGATAGTAATAATAATGGCAGATGTAAGTTGACAGTCCTGTTCTACAATCTTTAGGTAAATTAGCTTAAGTAGTCCTCACAAGCAGATTGTTGTCACCCTTCTTGACAGCTGAGGACATGAACCTAGAGGAATCAGTTTTTCATCAGAGGTCACACAGTGGTGGACAGAGCAGAGGTGCAAACTCTGGCAGTCTGTCTGCAGAGGCTGCTTTTCAAGTACATCATTATTCTACAAAATTCTCTTACGTAAAGGAAAGTTTCAGCCTTTATATGTTTAACTTTTAAACTCTGCAGGTTAGCTTAACCCGTCTCCTCTAGATGCAGTGTTACTCTATAAATCACTGAAGGGAATGACTGGGCTGTTCATAGTCACTGTCACATAAATGATTACAAGTAGAATTATAATATAGAAAATGGCATCCTTAACATCGGATAGTTCCCTATCCTCATTTTTAGCTCAAAGAGCTTATGTTTAAAATTTCTAGTTACTGGATCAGCAAATGTGGGCAAAGACCTAGGAATACTGACAAGAAGTGGGAAATTTCAACTGTATTAATGAACAAGTTTAAAAACAAATTATTCTGGCCATTCTTAAGTTAAGTAAAGCATACAGTTTGGTTTATATTAGTCTTTTAAACTCTCATCAAAAGCTCGTGATTGCATCAGAAGAGTTTACTGAGATGTTAAAATATGCATACTAATGAACAATAATATAAAATAACAAGTGTATTAATTATTGTAGTGGCAACATTTGTTTAAAAAATAACTAAAACAAAATAGAATTTTTTTTTTTTTCTTTTTTTGCGGTGCGCGGGCTTCTCGCTGTTGTGGCCTCTCCCGTTGTGGAGCACAGGCTCTGGACGCGCAGGCTCAGCGGCCATGGCTCACGGGCCCAGCCGCTCCGCGGCGTGTGGGATATTCCCGGACCAGGGCACGAACCCGCGTCCCCTGCATCGGCAGGCAGACTCTCAACCACTGCGCCACCAGGGAAGCCCCAAAATAGAATCTTTTACCACTAATTTTTACCATTAGTATATCCCATATTTTTTAAAAATTTGTAAATTTAATCAATTTTATTTGAGGGTTTACCAGGGTGTACCATGCATCATGCCAGGCTCTAAGGATTCAGTGCAGAAAAGATAGATATGGTCTCCTTTGTGGAATTTATCTTCTAGATATAGAGAATTCTGTTCTTGATCACTGGGAAAATGTCATGAGAAAAGTTGAAGAGCATAAAAAATAAAGAATTGTTCCTGACTTAAATAAGAGTTTTCTTTTGGTATTATAACCCATATAACATTCCCTAGAAAAATAGTCTTAAGTTCTTTGATGTCTCTTTTTCTAGGTTAGAGCTTCTTCATTTCCTGTCTGCAGACTCCTAGCTCCTGCTCATTTTCCATAGTTTCCTGCTAAGGATTCATCTGGAGGATGGTTGGTCCATCTGTTACTCTAGATCTGTTTTCTCCTATCTGTCTCTTGGCTGAAACTCATCAAGCCCAACATTTAGGTTATATTCCCTTTCTTTTTTTTATTGAGGTGAAACTCACATAACATAAAATTAACTGTTTTAAAGTGAGCAATTCAGTGGTGTTTAGTACATTCACAATGTTGTATAATCACCACCTCTATGTAGTTCCAAAGCACTTCCATTTCCCCAAAAGTGAACCAATATCTATCGAGCAGTTATTCTCCTTTTCCCATCTTCACAGCCCCTGGCAACCACCTATCTGCTTTCTGTCTCTGTGGATTGACGTATTTGAGATATTTCATATAAAGAGAATCATTGCAGTGTGTGACGTTTTGTATCTAGCTTCTTTTATTTAGCATGTTTTCTAGGTTTATCCACAATGTCAGTATTTCATTCTTTTTTATGACTAAATAATATTCCATTGTATTCTATGCCAGAATTTGTTTATACATTGATAGACACTTGGGTTGTTTCTACCTTTTGGCTATTATGAATACTGCTGTTATGACCATTTATGTATGAGTATTTGTTTGAGTTTTCAATTCTTTGGAGTCATATTGGTTTCTTTTTTAAAATGAACTTTTCTCTTTTGGATAAATTTAGTTTCAAAGAAAAGCTGCAAAGATAGTGCAGAGAGTTCCCACCATCCAGTTTCCCCTAATAGTAACATCTTACAGACTCGTGGTATATTTGCCACAACGTTAGTACATGTTATTTATAAACTCCAGACTTTATTTGGATTTCCCTAGATTTTCCACTAATGTCATTTTTCATTCCAGCATCCCTTCCAGGGTTCCACATTGTGTTCAGTCACCACGTGTGCTTAGTCTTCTCTAGTTGTAATAGTTTCTCAGTCTTTCATTGTTTCTCATGACCTTAAGAGCTTTGAGGAGTACTGGTTAGGTATTTTGTAGAATGTCCCCCACTGTGTGTTCATCTGATGGCTTTCTCATGATTAAACTGGAGTTTGGGGGGAGAATGCCATAGAGGAGAAATGCTCTTTCCATCACATCACATCGGGGGGTATGTGCTGTCACCATGAATTTTATCATGATCACCTGGCTGAGGCTGTGTTTGTCAGGTTCCTCCACTGTCAAGTCTCTCCCCTACCCTTCCCATACTCTCCTCTTTGGAAACAAGTCACTAAGTCCAACCCATGCTCCTAGAGGGAGGAGTATCTATAAATGATTTGGAATTTTTCTGTAAGGAAGTTTGTCTCTCCCATTTACTTATTTATTTACTTAATCATTTATTCATGTCAGTATGGACTTGTGGATGTTTAGTTCACATCCTTTTGAGGTCTTGTCACCAATACCTTTAAGAAAAGTGATAAATGTAGACTGAGTGCAGGTTAAAGTGCTTTGAAGGCAAGAAGACCTTGGGTTTAATATGGAATGTAGCAGCCACAGAACAAGAGGTACATTCTCACAGCATGGGAGGTTTGAAGATGATATTTACTGAGTAGAGACAGAACACATTTTGGTGTTTTTATAGAAGGCTACATCTGAAATTTTTAGAAGGCTTGTTAAGGCCCAGCTTTTCTGATTCATTGTTTTGTGCTCTTGTGTTGTTCTTTGCCATTACATCTTTACATGCGGTCATATTTGTAGTTATTAATATACTTGTAGATAAATAAAGTGGTTCCACACAAAATATCCCCACTCAGCTTACACAGACATTCCAAAAAAAAAAAAAAGACTTGTGTACTCTACAGATGTCTGCTACCCAGGATTTAGAACCATGGGGTTTAGACATGGAGATACCTTAAAAACCAGGTGGAACTAGTTAGTCCTGCTATTGAAGAGGAAAAGGAGCCCTGTGCCCTTGGAGACTCTCCCTAGATTACGCTGTTATTCAGTGGTAAAATTACAAATTAGAGATGACGAGACAGAGCCATGAAAGAAAGTGAAAGCTTGTTTTGGGTTACACGGTAATCTAATGATGGAGCTGAAGGAAATAACCATATTGGCTAACTCTCTGCCCTATATCAAAACTTAGAGTATTTGTTTGATTAGTGTTTAGGTTTCTGATTTCTTCTTCTGTATTGCTTTCATTAAAGGATTATGTTGCTGTTATTGTTTTCAAAAATTAAGATGCCTAGTATAGCAATAAAGTTATTTACATCCAAAAAATAAGTAACCAAATAAGAGGAAAATTCACTTTTGGAGTTCTGTTTTCACTTACTGGAGAACATATGCAGATAGTGTCTGTACAAAAATATGTAATTATTTAGCTTATAGACTCAGTCTCATTATTTAACAGTCCCATTTTGCATTTGGGTACTTTATAGGTATAACAAAGCATTGCTTTTATTGGACATATTTTGAGATTAGTATAGCCTAAAGTTTTGGAAATACACCTCTTAATGTTGGAGCATGGTTGAATATAGTTGAGAAAATGTACTGAGATGAATTATTATTTAGTTATTATAAAAATAAAATATTGCATACAGATAACACTTAGGGTATTTTTATTTTCATCAATATTGCAGGATAGATGAATTGAAAGCCTTCCTGCCACAAACACCTAGAAATTTGGGGTTGAATATATTTTACAAATCATTTTGAATGAATAGATGACATCACAAGAAAAAATGGGAAATACCCGAGGGCCAAAAACAAAACAATAGAGTAGTAAGTTTATGAGCTGACACTGGAGCTGCTGTGCATTTTAACACTTGCTGTGCATTTTAACAGTTAACACCACAGAGACAGAAGGAAAAGTGTTTTATATGAGGCAGGAGTTAGAACCAAGATCTCTTCATAAATCTAGGACCCTCAGAAAAATAATGCACACACACAAAAAAAAATCTGTCCATCAATACAAGAAAACTCTTCTATCTCAACCTGGGCTTGAGATGGAAAAAAAAGTCTCCCCCAAGGATGGATCTGCTCCTTGTGCAGATTTGGGGCTTATTTATATTAATTGCATTACTAGGTACCCCTAAGGTCAGAAATTAACATAAAAGTAGTCTGGAATTGGTGATATTTCTGAGTCAACTGTCAAAAGCCAAAGCAAAAATCTCTTTGGAAGGACCATCTCTTCACCCAGGCAAAACTTCCCAGATAAAGCCTACAGAAGATGACCTCGCAATACAAAATTACAAAATATGTATGAAAATCAACAAACAGAACAATGGCAGGATTAGACATTCAAGAGTTCAGGTAATAAAAAGACCTATTAAAAACTATAAAATAAGTTTGGTTAAAAGCATTGAAGACACAAAGGAAGGAATAAAAATAAGACAGGAAAGTAGAAAAGAAAAATCTGAAAAAAGAGACAGAATTTTTCATAATGAAAAATGTATCTTTTGAAATTGTATACCCAAGGGACAAGCTATACAGCAAATTAGACATAGCTGAAAAGACATTAGTGAATGGAAAAATTATCTAGAATGCAGCGTGAAGAGATAAAAATATAATATAAAAAAGAGATTTAGAGACATGGAGTTTAGAATAAGAAAGTCAAAAATATGTCTAAAAGGATTCTCCTAAAGAGACTACAAAGCAACTGGGGAAGAGACAATATTTGAAGAGATAATGGCAATAATTTTCCAGAACTAATAAAAGGACTTCATATTCAAGAAGTATAATACATCCCAAATAGGAGGCATAAAAAATTCACATCTAGACACATTGTAATAAAACTGCCAAACACCAAAGTCAAAGAGAAAATACTTAATGCATTCAGAGGAAAAAAGATAGATAATCCATAAAGGAACTACATTTAGACTGTCTCTGACTTGTTTACAACAACAAAAGCCATAAGACAATGAATAATATATTCAAAGTGCTGAGAGGAAATAACTGCCAATCAAGAGCTATGTATACAGCTAACTTATCACACAAGAGTGAGGGGAAAATGAAAACATTTTCCAACAAACACAAAAATTTTTCTACTAATAGATCATCAGTGAAAGATGAAATTGAACCCAGAAGGAAGAACTTGAGATAAAGAACAGAATGGGGAGCAAATATATGAGTGAGTCTACAAAAGAATTGACACAAAACAACAGTAATTTATTTGGGGTATGAAAGCATGATAAATCTAAAATATTGGAAATAAGTGTATGGAAGGCGGGAGGTGATTATTCAGAGTTGAAGTGTTCTAAGTTCCTTGATTTGTTAAGGAGGCAGAATAGATGTTGATTAACTTTAGATTATGTTAAGTATTCATAACAAAATTTTAAGAATAACAACTAAAGTTGATTAAGTTTATATTTTGTTAGATATTCCTGTTATGTAATTTAAAAAAAAAACCTCTAAAGAGTTACTACTGAAGCTGGTACAACTTCCAGATTCAGGGAAGTGTGGGAGTGGGGGCAATATGGCAGGAAAGTAATAAAGAAAACTCAATCAATTCAGTAGAATTTAGGAAAGGAAAGAAGAAAGAAAGAGAGAAGAGAAAAAAAAAACGGTAAAAGGGAAGCACAAAATATGATAGAAATAATTCCCTTTAGATTAGTAGTTACAATAAATGTGTAATGTTTGACTAAACTAAGGAAATTATTAGACTTAAAAAAAATCTAGCTATATGTGTCTTATGAGAGAATGATATATTCTTATACATGTAAATTATTACAGATTAAAAGTAAAAGAATAGAAAAAGAAAGTGTGTAACTGAATTATTACTGGATGAAATAGACTTCAAGGTAATAAGTATTATTAGGGAGAAGACACAGATGGACACAGGGCCTGGATCCAGACATTTGAAGAGCTGTCACATGGTATGGAAGAGAGACTCTACATCTGAAACACACTCGTATTATTTTGTATGGTTCAAAAGGACAGAACCTATAGGTAAAAAGTATAGGGAGGCAGGTATTGACTCAATGTGTTGGAAGGAATTTTCTAACAATTAGCTATCAGAAATGAAATGTATTTGTCCCTGAAGGTATTTAGGCCAAGTTGGTGGGGAAGCTGTGGAGGGGATGCATGGCCTGAGCTAGAAAGGTGGTTTTCAAACCTGACTGCATTGGAATCACCTGAGAGCTTTTTAAAAACACACATTCCAGGACTTCCCTGGTGGCGCAGTGTTTAAGAATACGCCTGCCAACGCAGGGGACATGGGTTCGAGTCCTGGTCCGGGAAATCCCACATGCCGCGGAGCAGCTAAGCCCATGTGCCACAACTACTGAGCCTGTGCTGTAGAGCCCGTGTGCCACAACTACTGAACCCATGTGCCACAACTACTGAAGCCCATGCACCTAAAGCCTGTGCTCTGCAACAAGAGAAGCCACCGCAATGAGAAGCCTGCCCACTGCAACGAAGAGTAGCCCCGCTCATCGCAACTAGAGAAAGCCTTCGTGCAGCAATGAAGACCCAACACAGCCAAAAAATTAAAAAAATAATAATAATTAATAAATAAATAAAAACACACATTCCAGGGCCTCCTCCCAGATGTAAGGAGCTGATTCTGTATCCTAGGACTCTGCTGTTTTGAAATGTTCCCAGGTGATTCTGATGTATTCATTTCAGAACTGGTCCATGGAATAGCATTTGGGAACCACTGGCCAGGTGACCTCTAAATTCTGCATGGACTGTGACGTTTGATAACTTAATAATGCCTTTGTAGACATTTCCTGTGAACTGGGGGTATTACTAGAAAACTAGAGAGGTGAAATTTTTGTTTCCAGTGTACGGAAGAATCATGGAGGCTACTCATATCTGTGAAATTAGGTATAACTCAGTGAACAGCCCAAGTGCTTTCTCCACGGGTCACAAGTTTTTCAGTAAATGTTGATGAAGATGATTGAAATGAACATATTTTCTACTCAGAACAAATGGCCCAGTAGGCCCAACACAGCTTGTTGTTTACATCTCCAACATCCTCAGACTTTATGTAAGTATGGCTCTGTTACAAGTCTACAGCCCCAGAGCAATGTGTCTAAACTTTTCATATACACACACATCACCTGGGAATCTTGGTAAAATTCAGATTCTGATCCAGCTGGACTGGGATGAGGCCCAAGGTAATGCATTTCTAACAAATCTCACTATCTTCTCAACTTACGACTGAACATTCAGGAACTTGATCTTTCTTTAGACAAGATAAAAAGGGAAGCTCTTCTGGTTTTCCAAAGACCCCATTCTTTAGGCTAGATTATCGTTTTGTCTTAGTATCTTTGTGAGTGAATAAGGAGAAGAGGATGCTGAATATGGCACTCTGTGGACTGGATTAGGCAACAGGCCATCGGAGTCGATATAAAAGTTCAAAGTGGAAAATGGTGACGTCTTAAAAACTTAAGTGTCTATCTTAAAAACTTAAGTGTCTATGTCCACACACAGAACTGGATTGCAGTAATGGCGCAAAGAAAACCTACCTGGCCTGTAAGAAGACCAGAAAATTCTAGTCTGAGTGGATTTTTTGTTTTATTTTGTTTTGATTTTCTTGTTTTTGTTTGTTAAGTTTTTGTCCTTTCATATGTCACTTAATCTTTCGGAGACTGTTCAGTCTCTGGGATCTACTAACTAGGACTTTTGTGTGCTTTATAATTTATTTCTCTTATTTAGGTAAAATTTATATAACATAAAATTAACAATTTTAAACTGAGCAACTCAGTGGTGTTTATTACAGTGTCGTGCAGCCACCACCTCTATCCAGTGCCAAAACATTTCCATATCTCCAAAAGAAAGCCCATACCCATTAAACAGTCACTCCCTATTCCCACCTCTCCTCAGCCCCTCACAATCACAAATCTGTTTTCTGTCTCTATGGACTGACCCATTCTGAGTATTTCATATAAAAGGAATCATTGCAATGTGTGACCTTTGATGTCTGGCTTCTTTCACTTCGCATAATGTTTTCTAGGTTCCTTCATGATGTATCTTATCAGTACTTCATTGCTTTTTACAGCTGAATAATACTCCATTGTATGCATATATCACCTTTTGTTTAACCATTCATCTGTAGATGGACATTAGGATTATTTCCACCTCTTGGCTATTATGAATAATACTACTACGAATATTTGGAATATTTGTGTTTAAGTATTTGTTTGAATACCTGTTTTCATAATTGGTTATTTTTAAGTGCACCATCTCATTTGGTTTTCAAATTGGGTTTAGTATTTTACTGACAAGAAACAAGTGCAAAGGAACTTGCTCAAGGTTCACAAGCAGTAGGGAGCCCAGAAACTTAAGACTTCCAACAAGAAGTCCATGCTCTTTTAAGTTATACCATCGCGGGCTCAGCTGTCTTGAGAGTCGAAAGGAGGTTGTGTGTGAAAATGATTAGCAGGCTGTAAAGCACCAGATGTGTAAGTTTGGTGTTGGTAGTCAGTATTCAATATGCCAATTGATGCTACAGGAATAGTTTCCTGCTCGCGAGGTCAGCGCACGCTGTCTCTGTTATGGCCAGAAGAGAGATTTTAGAATTGCAAAAGGTATAACAGAGTGGTTGGACGCCAGCAAAGGAATTTGACAAGGCTGTCACATCTGTTCAATATTTCTACTGAAATAATCATGGGTATTGCTGTTGATGGTTGCCATAGTGGTATTAAGGTTGGCAGAAGGAGATGATGTAGTCTGGAGTATGCTGATGACATCCTAGCTGCTGAGTCTGTGGTTTCTGCCCTCGGAAAACTAGGGCCTTAGACGAGGGGTGATTTAGACGCTGATAATGGCAGCTGAGAGGCAGAATATTTTAGCGGCAGTGCAAACTGGGAGTAAAGAAGAAAAGCAAGTGAAGGGTTATGCTGCCACTCCTTTATGATAGGCAGGGAGAGCCATGGCCCTCTGGCCTATAAATGAGAGAGCAGATGGCCTGGTCAGCATTCATGAGGATGAGGTCCGGAGCATAACGTGTCTGCCAGGGAGGCGGTCGGCTTCACATTACCGCACCTCTGGTCTATTCTTAGTTCTAATCTAGTCCCAGCATCTGATTAGTATGAAATAGCTGTGAGCTGAGCCTCAATTTACAGACTTTTACCAAAAGAGAAGATGAAGATCAACACAGAAATGTGGCTACTGTCAAGCTGAGTTAAATCCAGAGGGATGACGACAATATCTCATGAAGGAGAAGAATGACAACAGGCTGAAAGAAAGCATCATCTGTTTCCAGAATCCCAGAACATTTCCTTCTGAAATAACTCATTCTGTGTGTCTTGATTCCCTGACAAGTAAATCTTGAGGAACAGAACTGGTGTTTATCAGGGCAAATACTTGTATGTAGGTCTCTGGAAGGATTTGTGACAGGGTCTGTGAAATCTGTGTTTTTGAAGAATTCATTGCTGTGTGAGGGTTCTTAGAACCTTCTTTGAAAATCAAAATTTATCTTTAGACCACATAGGCTTTTGTGATTATGAAAAGAGTACTATTCATTGTGGAAAACTTACTGAAAGATGGAGAAGAGGAAAAAGTCATGCAAATTTTTACAACTCAGAAATAATCAGTTAACGTGTTGTCATTTCTTCTTCCACTATTTTATCTATATTTATTTTTTATATAATTGGGGCCCTATTTTATGTTCAATTGGTTTCCTGCTTTTTTTAAAATTTTTTTATGTGGTACACGGGCCTCTCACTGTTGTGGCCTCTCCCGTTGTGGAGCAAAGGCTTCCGGACGCTCAGGCTCAGCAGCCATGGCTCACGGGCCCAGCCGCTCCGCGGCACGTGGGATCTTCCCAGACCGGGGCACGAACCCACGTCCCCTGCATCGGCAGGCGGACCCCCAACCACTGCACCACCAGGGAAGCCCCAATACAGAGTTTAGTATTTATTTATTTAAAAAAAATTTTTTTTGTTGTACACGGGCCTCTCACTGTTGTGGCCTCTCCCGTTACGGAGCACAGCTCCAGACGTGCAGGCTCAGCGGCCATGGCTCACGGGCCTAGCCGCTTCGTGGCATGTGGGATCTTCCCGGACCGGGGCACGAACCCATGTCCCCTGCATCAGCAGGCGGACTCTCAACCACTACACCACCAGGGAAGCCCCGGTTTCCTGCTTTTTTTATTTTTTGGCCTCACTGCTCGGCATGTGGGGATCTTAGTTCCCCGACCAGGGATCAAACCGATGCCACCTGCATTGGAAGCTTGGGGTCTTAACCACTGGACCACCAGAGAAGTCCCAGTTTCCTGCCTTTAAAAAATTACTTATTTGTACATATATTTCTGGCTCCTTCTCTGGATCCAAGGGTCATTCTAAGGGTTGTTTCCTATAGGATGGCTATAATATTCCCAGTTAGAGCAGAGGAAAATCAGGGCCTAGAATTATCTATCCTTTTTGGATAGGAAATGACTCCTATTTGAGCAAACCACTCTCTGTGACATAGTACAAAGCTGCTGATTTTCTCTGAATGCTTAAGAGAGTGGTGAGCCTGTGGGACATTTCAGATTTCTTTGGAAACCTTAATCTGAGAAGCTGTTTCTGCTTTGCAGATTTACATGGAGGTAACTATGGGAAGAGGACAATGTGGTATCCTGTAAGGTAGGATACCTACTGGTTCTGTGGTAGGATTCTACCACACTTATCCTAAGGCCCAGAGTCAGGGGTAGGGGAGGGGCTGGGGGTGGGAGCGGGGACAAAAAAGCTAGCCTTAGGCCACTAAGATCTAGAAATTCCTCTGGAAGGTCCTTTCCCTTTCTTTCAGCTTGTCTAGCCCCTACTCACACTTCCAAGTCCATTGAGTCTCATCTTCTCCTGTAAAGTCTTTTCCAGCTGTCTCTCTTTTTCTCACCTCAGATTTTACTTCCAGTTTAGCCCTCACAGCCTGGCTCTTTGCTCATAGATTGACTAAAAGTGCTTCACAATTCTAAGCATTTCCTATGTTCAGTTAGTAAGCAGGTTAGAGATGGCCACAAATTCTCCTCCCACGGAGAGCTGGGGTCCACATCCCCTCCCCTTGAATCTGGGCAGGCTCTGTGACTCCACAACCAGTGTAAGGCTGAGCCAGTTTCTGACCTCAGGCTATTTTTTTTTTTTATAATGAATGTCTTTGGGGTTTTTTTAAAACTTTTTTTATTGTTTATTTATTTATTTATCTTTGGCTGTGTTGGGTCTTCCTTGCTGTGCGCGGGCTTTCTCTAGTTGCGGCGAGCGGGGGCTGCTCTTCATTGTGTGGGCTTCTCCTTGCGGTGGCTTCTCTTGTTGCGGAGCACAGGCTCTAGGCAAGTAGGCTTCAGTAGTTGTGGCACACGGGCTCAGTAGCTATGGCTCGTGGGCTCTAGAGCGCAGGCTCAGTAGTTGTGGCGCTTGGGCTTAGCTCCTCCGCGGCATGTGGGATCTTCCCGGACCAGGGATCAAACCCACATCCCCTATATTGGCAGGTGGATTCTTAACCACTGCGCCACCAGGGAAGTCCTGACCCCAGGCTTTAAGAGACTGGCAGCCTCCACTTCCTGTCTCTTGGAACCCTCTCCCCTCCCCAGCAGCCCCCCTGAGTGAAGCCAGGCACCTGAGTCCCCTGAGACCACCTCCAGTGGAAACAGAGTAACGCTAACCAGCCCCCGGCTTCCACCCATTTCAGCCCAAATACCAGTCATGTGAATGAAGACACCATATGGGACATTCTGGCCACAGCATATGCCACCTGGAGATGAACCAAGGCCCCAGTCATACGGATCTAGTTGAGCTGTTCCACTATCCCCAGACACCTGGGCCACCCCAGCTGAGGTCCCAGTCACCATGGAACAGAACAAATCACTCAGGTGAGTCTGGCCCCACTCCTGACCCATAAAATCATAAGATAGAATAAGATCAATTGTTTTTGTATTCCACAAGACTTTGTGGACCTTTTATCAGTGCTTCTCAAACTTTGATGGGCATTCAAATCACCCAAGGGTCTTGTTAAGATGCAGGTTTTGATTCATTAGGTCTGGGGTGGAGCCTGATACTCTGTATTTCTAACAAGATCCCAGGTAATAATGCTGCTGCTGCTGCTCTGTGGATCATATTTTGAATAGAAAAATGTACCGAGGAGTGAAGTGCATCTTCAAGGCATATTGAAAGTACATTAGTACAACTTTTCAAAGGGCTTTCACTTCTGGATTGATTAGCTGAATGGCTTAATAAATTGAGAAGCATCTGCCGTAAGACAGTCAACATACAGCAGAGTTTCTCAAAGTGTGGTCTCTGTCTAGAGACTCATACAGAGTGAAGTAAGTCACAAAGAGAAAAACAAATATCGTGTATTAACACATATATGTGGAACCTAGAAAAATGGTACAGATGAACCTGTTTGCAGGGAAGAAATAGAGACACAGATGTAGAGAACAAATGTATGGACACCAAGGGGGGAAAGCGAGGGGTGGTGGTGGTGGTGGGATGAATTGGGAGATTGGGAATGACACGTATACACTAATATGTATAAAATAGATAACTAATAAGAACCTGCTGTATAAAAAATAAATAAAATTTAAATTTAAAAAAAGTGTGGTCTCTGGATCCACTGGCATCCATGTTGCCTGGATTTGTATTGCCTCTTAGTCCTGTGGACTCAGAAAAGGAGAGGCAGGAACCACCATATCAAACAGGATCTCCAGGTAATTCTTAAGCACTTTCGAATTTGAGAACTACTGGTAAAGTAGAAAGAAGACTGACTTAAGAGAAGAACTGGCTTTTAGTTCTGACATTGGGCCCTAATGGCAAGCCAGACACCTCATCTTTCTGGGTCTCAGTTTCCGCATCTATCACACGGGGACAGATTGCTGAACTGTAAAGTTTCTGTCTCTGATGTGGTGTGTAGCCTGCAATTCCTATTCCAGGCCAACTCAGTCTCTCCCTCTCTAGTCCTCTCTGCACACTGTAGCTTGGAGGGCACACACTCTGCCCCAAAGAGGACAGCTGTGTCTGGTACCATCTTCTTCACCATTGTCTTCCTTGGCTCGCAGAGAAGTAGGTATGATCAGGAAGCACGATATGGGGAAAGTGCTGTTTCATTTAAAAATATTTTTAAAAGCAAATATTAATGTGGAGGCCAATGTCTCTTCAGAATAACATGTATCTTCATTCGATATTGTAATTAAACTTAAATAATTTCTTTTTTTTTTTTTTTTTTTTGCGGTACGCGGGCCTCTCACTGTTGTGGCCTCTCCCGTTGCAGAGCACAGGCTCTGGATGCGCAGGCTCAGCGGCCATGGCTCACGGGCCCAGCCGCTCCACGGCATGTGGGATCCTCCCGGACCGGGGCACGAACCCACGTCCCCTGCATCGGCAGGCAGACTCTCAACCACTGCGGCACCAGGGAAGCCCAAATCATTTCTTAAATTATATGTTTTAAATGTAATTGCACAGCCTTGAAGGTTTCCTCTTGCCTTGAGCACCATTGGGTAAATGTGTTTATGATTGAATTAGCAGCCCTTTGACTTTAAGAGGACTTTTCAGTGATCTTTTATGGTAGATTAAAAAGCAATTTACTAATTTACAGTTCATAGGAATTCCGTGCCCTCCTTGAGTTTTGTAAATCAATTCTGTGCTAATAAATGTGATTCTAGCTTCAGATATTTCATTTGGGGACAGCTGGTACCATACACAACCTTAAACTCATAGTCACATAATCAGTAAAACTATTTTGTGAGCTCCTTTTTTGTGCTCCCCCTTAGGAATCCCTTAATCTGTAGCCGTCAACCTAGAGTCTGTAGTCGGGGTGGGGGAGGTTTAATCAACAGGGCTGGGAAGGACCACCTTACTTTTTTGCCCATCTTTTCTCTAATCTGTTCTCTTTATTATAGTGAGTAATCGCAGCTGAAAGACAATTAGATGCAAACTATTATCTGTAGGGTGAATGAACAACAAGGTCCTACTGTATAGCACAGGGAACTATATTCAATATCCTGTAATAAACCATAATGGAAAAGAGTATGAAAAAGAATATATATGTGTATAACGGAATCACTTTGCTCTACAGCAGAAATTAACACAACATTGTAAGTCAACTATACTTCAATAAAATTTTTTAAAAAAGAAAAGAAATACAGTTAGAAGATGGGGTCACCTACCCAGGGCTCTTCCTCCTGGGCAACCGAGAAGACTAGTTCCATACTAGAGACACCCCTGTATGTCCCACGGAACACGTAGTAGTAGTAGTAGTAGTAGTAGTAGTAGTAGTAGTAGTAGTAGTAGTAGTAGTAGTAGTAGTAGTAGAGGAGGAGGAGGAGGAGGAGTAATAAATACAAGTAGGGTACTTACCGTGTGCCAGTTGTTAGCTTATTTAATCCTCACAGCAACTCAATTCACACCATTTTTAACACTTGCTTTTTTGTAGTTGAAGAAACTGAGGCATAGATTAAATACTTCCCAAGGTGCCAGAAGTAGTAAACAGTGGAGGTGAGATTTGAACTCAAAACGTTTGGCTCCAGACCTTGTGCTTATAACCAATGTACCCTCTCCCTCATGGCCAATGGGCTCTTTCCACAGGCACCTGCTCAATTTCAACCTGGTGACTGGTGTTCCAAAGTTAGCCAAGTTATCGATTACTTACACTGGGAGCAGGTAGAAAAAGACAGTAGGGAATACTTTTAAAACTCAACACACATGGAGGAAATATAGGACAACTTGGGTTTTTTTCCCCCTTTTTTTCATTTCAAATTCAACTGCATACTGTATCTCAGATTTTGACCAGTCAACTCAAGCGGAACTGAAAGTTTCAAGCTACTGATGGAGAATTGAGCATTTTCCTTGGTTCTTGGGAATGAGTCTGGATTGTTTGGAGCTGGTAAAAGGCTCTTGGCCCACTGACACTGACTGACAGTCTTCCGTGGGAGGGAGACGGCTGATGGAGGGTTCTGGGTTTGCCTTCCCTATGGTGACAGAGCTGGGGCTGTGGCTGCAGACGCGGTGTTCTCCTGGCTTTCTCAGGGGGTTGCCAATGTGGAGGGAATTTGGATCATGAGAGGGAAGCAGAAGAAGGGGCTGGCTGGTAATAGTTCAAAGGAAAGGCATTGGAAAGGTGGAGGGATAAAGCCATGCAGCCCAAACGTGGGCCCTGGCCCTCCATGTGACAAGCAAAGCAACACTCTACCCAAAGCTGTTCATCCAGAACCTTTTGCAAAAATCACAAGTCTTTTAAATTGGGAAATAATACAGAGCCAGATGTACTTACTTCAACTACCCTGTTCTGGGTCTTGATCCTGGTGTATTTGTTGAAAGACAAATGGTTTGTTCTAAAGTCAATTGCTTCATAATTGCTGAGTCAGAACTAGTAGGGGAAATACCTAGAAACTGGGGTTCAAATTTCATAGCCTGTTTTCATCCCTGAGTTTTCTAATCCACTTTCCTCTCAATTTTTGCATTTCCCTTTTATCCTTCTCCCACCATGGAGTGGCAAATTGGGAGGCAAGTCAGTGCAGCTTTTCTGTGGCAGTCAAGAAGGCCCCTGGGTGGGGAGAGGCATGGGACATCAACCTCAGGTCATGGGGGAGCCCAGAAGGCAGGAGGCCCTATTCTAAAGGATGTCAGAACCCCATAACATGAGGTTTCCACCAACATGCCACCTAGGCTCCCAGCACCTCCCTTACTTAAGTCGTTCCTAGGTCCTGGCCAATCCAGTGTGGCCAAGCCCTTTGTGGAGATTAGCATTTAGGCTTGGGGAGCTGGAGTCTGTCCTCCTCTGAGTTATTCCTAGACTTAAAGATGGAGGCAATAATGTATCACCAGAAGCAGGACTGGAGGCAGGGCAGGGAGATGACTACCTTAGAATTTATACAAGTCGTGCTCTTTTAAATTTTCCAGGTGCTAAAAAAGGGAGTCTAGACTCAGATTTGCCTCCTTCATTAGTTTTGAGATTATCGCTATATTTCTCCCCATCATCCTTATATTGTCGCTAGAGAGAGTAAATTGAAACAGCTGCTCTTCCTCATGTGTGCAACTTTTTCTTCTCCCTTTTTCTTTTAAAAGTCCACTCTGGGGACTTCCCTGGTGGCGCAGTGGTTAAGAATCTGCCTGCCAATGCAGGGGATACGGGTTCAAGTCCTGGTCTGGGAAGATCCCACATGCCGCAGAGCAACTAAGCCCGTGTGCCACAACTACTGAGCCTGCGCTCTAGAGCCCGCGAGCCACAACTACTGAGCCCACGTGCCACAACTACTGAAGCCCATGAGCCTAGAGCCCGTGCTCCACAACAAGAGAAGCCACTGCAATGAGAAGCTCGCGCACCGCAACAAAGAGTAGCCCCTGCTCACTGCAGCTAGAGAAAGCCTGTGTGCAGCAACTAAGACCCAACGCAGCCAAAAATAAATAAAAAGTAAAATAAATTAAAAATAAATAAATAAAAGTCTACTCCACTTCTACCCAAACTGTTCCTTGCTCTGTCCTCTGCCCCTTTTCCCCTTCTCTCCCATGTTCTCATCCCCTTCTCTCTGGTTTTTCCTCCCCCTTTGCCAGTCCGGCCCTCCCCTCCCTGCCCTAGCTCTCCTCATAGCCTCCTCTCCTTGGCCTTCCTTTACTCCTTATTTACAAATTAACTTATTAGAAGCATTAACTGGCAGCCACCCTGAAAAGAGAGGAGACAGTGAGGAGAAAGAAAACATTACTATCAGGTCTTCACTAATTCCTGCCACCAGCCCTGAGTTCTGTGGCATTTGCCATGGCTGTGAAATTGCAATAAACAAGGGGCTGTGCTTATGTTTCTAATCTTTCCTCTGTTGGTGCTGAAGACACGCATTGAATGTTGAACGGTCGTCCCATGCTATCTCTTCCCAGGGTATCACATATCCTTTTGAAGGAGAATTGAGAGAAGCTCAGATTGGGGTTGGGGGAGGACTGGGAGGGAAGTCTCTAGGAATACAGCAGGAAAATAATAATTTCTTTTATTGAAAGAAATTTACCATCTTAGTAATCTCATAATGAGCTGGCCTCAAAATGAGATACTAATTTTCTAAGAATTAACCTGGTGTGTGTGTGTGTGTGTATATATATATATATATATATATATATATAATCTCCTTCAGAACTATAGAAGACCATGTTTTTAAACCACCCTACATTCTTTTGAGAGAGATGAGATGAGTTGAGAATGGTGAGAAAGAAGGGGGGTCAAATGAGAATGAAAACACAGCCTTTGACATCATAACCACCTGTCTTAGCAACTGCAAGTTCTTAATCTCCATATGTAGTGTTCATTAAGCAGGTGTTCTTTGCAGAGTCTGAGGGCACTCAGTACTTGAAGAATCTTTCATAGCATCTAGCCCAGTGACACATAATACGTGTAACACGTGTGAGCTCTAACTCTGTGCCAGGCACTGTGTTAATGTTTATACACATCATCTTATTCCCCCCTCAGACCAGCCCTGTGAGGAAAGTAAAATAATCACCCCATTTTTGAGATGGGAAAACAGCTTAGAAAGGTTAAGTAAAATGCCAGATTCACAGAGATGACCACATACCCAGGTTTTCAACAAATGCCTTTAAATTTTTTAATCTTTTGGTTTTCTTTAAATTGTTTTAAGGTATTCCATGCCCAGTCCAGCCACCCAGAGCCATCTTTGAAGACTGGTGGACAGGTTGACTCTGCTGCCTTTCACATGTAGCTTTCATTGCCAGGTCCAAGGCAGGGGCCCATGTTTGCACTTTCCAGCCCTCAGGAAACAGGGAATAAGGAGTCTAAAGCAAATGTTTTTTCTTTAAGTACTTGACCAGAGGTTGAACTCTGGTTATATTCAAACCCACTCCTATCCCATTTACCCAAACTTGGTCACATGGCCCACACCTAGCTTGAAGGGAAGCTGGGAGATAGAGTGTTGTGTTTGGGGGTCAATGGGGGTGTTCTCTATTGCTAAAGGGAGGAGAATGTGGGGAAGGGGAGAGGGCAGGCAGTTACCAGGCAACTAACAGACTCAATCAGAGTGCTAGCCTGAAATTTTGCCTTTAAAATTAAAAAAAGAGTTAGTTACTCAAATAGTATAAACAGATCTTAGAAGGGATCCTTAAGGGACATAGTCAATTTTCAAGCTATATATACGTGTCCATGAAATATTGTTCAAGCAGATCAAGAACCTCTACCTGGACCTCGTTCTAGCACTAACTAGCTTTGTGACCTTGGACACATTACTGATAATTAGTTTCAGCCTATTTTCTCATCTGTAATTTTGTCCTGATAATACCAGCCCCAACTGTTGATAAGAATAAGGATTAAATGTAATAGCTTTAGAAGGATCCTGGCACAGAGTATTTGCTCAAAATTACACCTCTTTACTACAGTTCACTCAATAAGCTTTTAATATTCTTTGATAGGAGAAAAAAGGAGGCAGAAATAGGGAATTTGTGTACAGAGGCGAGCTAGCCAAAATAAAATGGAATAACAGAACAGTTGGGAGTACAAAGAGAAAAATATGTTTATATATATTTTTTATTGAAGTATAATTAATTTACATAGATATGATTATATTTTAAATTAACTGACTGTTAGTAAGTTCAAGTAGAGTTAACAAGGTATATTTTTCCATGGTGTTCTGTTGCTTTTATCTGAAAGCATCTTTATTTTGTCTTCATTCTTGAAGAATATTTTTGCTGGATATAGAATTCTCGGTTGACAGTGGTGGGTTTTTTTTCAGCATTTTAAATATTTCTCCTGGACTTCATTGTTTCTGACAAGAAGTCAGCCTAATTCTTATCATTGTTTCTCTGTGTGTAATGTGCTATTTTTCTCTAGCTACTTTCAAGATTTTCTTTTTATCTTTGGTTTTCAGAAGTCTGACTATGATGTACATAGAAGTATTTTTTCTTTGTATTTATTCATCTTGTGGTTTGCTTAACTTCTTGAATCTATAGATTTATGTCTTACAATAGATTTTGGCAATTTTGGTCATTCTTTCTTCAGATACTTTTTCTGCTTCATTTCCCCCTCCTCAACTTTTGGGACTCTAATTTCACATGTGTTAAATTTTCTGACATTGTTCCACAGAACCTTGGGGATCTGTTCATGTTTTTCAATGTTTTTTCTTTCTGTTCTTTGGAATGAATAATTTCTGTTGCTTGAGCTTCAAGTTCATTGACTTCTTTCTTTGTCATCTCTATTCTTCTACTAAGCCCAATCAGCAAATTTTTATTTTATATATTTTATTTTTCATTTCTAAGATTCCGATTTGATTCTTTTTTTAAATAGTTTCCATTTCTCTGCTGAGATTTCCTATTTGTGCATTCATTAAAAGCATATTTTCTTTTATGTCCTTGAACATAATTATAACAGCTGTTTTAAACTCCCTGTCTACTAATTTCAATTTGTGAGTCATCTTTGGGTTGATCTTCATTGATTTCATTTTCTCTTGAGTCTAGGTCACATTTTTAAATGTATTTATACATTTGGATTATATCCTGGACATTGAATGATACAGTATTAAGACTCTGGATTTTGTTTTGTCCTTCTGAAAGTTATTGTTTTGTTATTAAAACATAAAACAGGCAGCTAACTTGGCTGGACAGCAGCTGATATCTCATTCAGCACTTGTAGTCTTATCTGGGCTGCTTGGAGTTTGCTCTACATATGAATAGTTCAGTGGTCAGAGATTTGGGCAGAGTTCATATGCAGAATTTGGGGCTCTCTCTTTTTTTAGGGTATCCTCCCTTCACTTTTAGGCTGCTGTGTTATCTCTGAACTTTCTCCTCTTATTCTTCAAGCCAGTAAGACTTTAGACCTTCTATCCTAGTGTTAGCTGCCCTGCTTGGCACTGGCTAGGGCCCTTAGGTAAAAAGCCATAAAAAATGAAAAAATTTTCCAGTGCCATTCCTTCTTCCAGTTGTTGGCTCCCTTTCAGTGTTTGCTTTTGTTTGCTCTCCAGTGCCTTCAGATATCTGTTTGTTTATATTTGTCCAGTGTTCATAGTTGTTATCTTTATGAGGGTTGGCCCAACAGGGGCTTCTCTTCCATCATCAGAACCTAGAATGTCTGTTACATTATAAGGCATACTAGGAGATAATTAAGTGTGGTGGACTAAAGATGGCTTAGATTCTTCAAAATGCTTCCTACTGAGACATGGGATCTATGCTCCTTTCCCTTGAATCTGAGTGGACTTTTTTTGACCAACAGAATATGGTAGAAGTGGCATTGTGCCAATTTGGGCCAACATATTTTGTGTGTGTGGCTGTGTTGTGTCTTCGTTGCTGTGCAAGGGCTTTCTCTCGTTGTGGCAAATGGGGGCTACTCTTCGTTGCAGTGTGCAGGCTTCTCATTGCAGTGGCTTCTCTTGTTGCGGAGCATGGGCTCTAGGCATGTGGGCTTCAGTAGTTGCAGCATGGGGGCTCAGTACTTGCAGTATGCAGGCCCTAGAGCACATGGGCTTCAGTAGTTGTGGCTCACAGGCTTAGTTGCTCCATGGCATGTGGGATCTTCCCAGACCAGGTCTCAAACCTGTGTCCCCTGCATTGGCAGGCGGATTCTTAACCACTGTGCCACCAGGGAAGCCCCTGGGCCAACATTTTAAGAGAACTTAAATCTTCTGTTTTCTGTTCATGGGCACACTCTTTCTTAAGGCCCCCAGTTGCCATGTAAGACATGTGACTACCCTGAGGCTTCCGTACTGTGAGCAAGCCCAAACTAACTACATGGAGAGAAAAGGTGGAGAAAGTTGTGTATCTTGAAGGGCAGGAGGTGGAGGGGAAAAAGAGAGAGACAGAGACCCTGACAGCTTTCTAGCTCCTGTTCTTCTGAGTTATCCCAGCTGAGGTCCCAGGCATCATAGAGCAGAGATGAGCCATCTTCACTGTTCTGTCTGAATTCCTGACCCACAGAATCATGATGTATATAGTACTAATAATAAATTATGGCTTTGAGCTACTAAGTTTTGGGGTAGTTTGTTACACAGCAAGAGTTAACCAGAATATTTAAAAATTCATGTTACTTTAAATGAATAATGGATAATGGATAAGGTTTTTTATGGAAAAGTCCCAACTGCCTATATTATATCTAAGGCATCCGGTGTTCACACTCAGAATAAATCTACATGTTGAATTTACATTACCCTAATTTTCTTCCTCTTAGCTGCTTCTGGAATTACAGGCCCAGAGTCTCAGGAGACAATAACTATTCACTGGAAGTTATACTTTATGAATCAACTTATTTTTGTGATGGCAAAAACAGCAGTGCCATTGTTGACAGATTAAACTGAAAAGCAGTTTAACTAAGGTTAAGGGGCTAGATTGGGGTCACCATGGTGGTGTTAGGATTTGAATTGACTGTTCCCAAATTCATTGTTTAGTTCAGAGAGCATATTGATTGACTATTGATTTATTTGTGACAAGTTAGATCAATGACCGTAGATGAGTTCAAAATAGCTACTATTATTCAATTGTTAGTCTTAAAAGGAAAATCAGATAGAAGACTTTGGGTTTCCTTTTTTGCACTGATCCCTGTTAACATCAATTAGACTGTGTCCTGCTATGATATTCTAATTTTTACAAAAGGAGAAAATGAATTGATTTCAAGGTTGATGTCTCTTAACATTTAAAAGGAAATACTTTCATTGAAAATATGAGCACCTTAACCATAGAATAAATGGCTTGACATTTGTGAGATCAAAGTAGTCAATACAAATATTGAAAAATAAATCATTAACCTTGCTATTTCTAAGTTCAATTTCAAAAACTTGAATATGTCATTAATATACTTTTCCTTCTACTTTCTCTTAAAGCAGCCTCTATCACAAGGAAGGAGTTGGCTGCTTTCCCTGGTACCCATGACTTTTGGATAGACTAACAGTCTCAGTTCTTGCCTACCTCCTCACTGCTTTAGTACCAAGTAGCAATCTCCCCCATAATGAGCAGGAATAACTTGGAGAGACAGATTTAGTCATGTATATTGATGTGTTAAGTAAATATCAGACCCTCACAGGAGCATTCCAGGCAAGACTATGTTCTCTCGTTTGAGTATCTTGACATTGGGAATAAAACAAAGCTAGGAATTCATTTATAGGGTCCACTCCCAAAGCATATTACTATGTCAAGTTCTTTGACACTCCTCCAATTAACGGGTAGAATCTCATTCCCCTTCCCTTAAATAGGGGCTTCCCTTAGTCCTCCACTCTAAATGATATGGCACTGGTAACACTGTGTGGAACTGTCCACTGTAGCTGTGCTGAAGTCAGGTGGCAAGTGTTTGCCACACCCTCTGATCATGCCAGCCTGGGAGAACTTTTCAAAACACAAATCTGCTTTCAAAACACTCCCCGATTTTTTTATTGGGTTGTTTGTTTTTTTGTTATTGAGCTGCATGGGCTATTTGTATATTTTGGAGATTAATCCCTTGTCAGTCACTTCCTTCTAAATAGACATTTCTCCAAAGAAGACATACAGATAGCCAATGGGCACATGAAAAGACGCTCAACATCACTAATAATTAGAGAAATGCAAGTCAAAACTACAATGAGGTATCACCTCACACTGGTTAGAATGGCCATCATCAAAAAGTCTACAAACAATAAATGCTAGAGAGGGTGTGGAGGAAAGGAAACCCTTCTACACTGTTGGTGGGGATGTATATTGGTACAACCACTATGGAGAACAGTATGGAGGTCCCTTAAAAAACTAAAAATAGAGCTACCATATGATCCAGCAATCCCACTCCTGGGCATATACCTGGAGAAAAACCATAATTCAAAAGATACATGCACCCCAATGTTCATTGCAACACTATTTACAATAACCAAGACATGGCAGCAGCCTAAATGTCCATTGACAGATAAATGGATAAAGAAGATGTGGTATATATACACAATGGAATATTACTTAGCCATAAAAAGAATAAAATAATGCCATTTGCAGCAACATGGATGGACCTAGAGATTGTCATACTTAGTGAAGTAAGTCAGACAAAGACAAATATCATATGATACAGCTTATATGTGAAATCTAAAAAAATTGTACAAATGAACTTATTTACAAAAAAGAAATAGAGTCACAGATGTAGAAAACAATCTTATGGCTACCAGCGTGGACAGGGGAGAAGAGATAAATGGGGAGATTGGGGTTGACATATACATACTACTGTATATAAAATAGGTAACTAATAAGGATCTACTGTATAGCACAGGGAACTCTACTCAATACTCTGTAATGACCTACATGGGAAAGGAATCTAAAAAAGAGTGGATGTATGTATATGTATAACTGATTCTCTTTGCTGTACAGCAGAAACTAACACAACATTGTAAATCAACTATACTCCAACAAAAATTTAAAAAACACTCCCCCAATTTATATTCTTCAGTGGTTCCCCATTGCTCATAGAAAAATTACCCAAATCCTTACCATGGCTTTGCATGCTACCTATCTCTAGCTCTTCTGTACCATTCTCTTCACTCTCTGCCCTCCAGCAAATTGGTATTGTTTCATTTCCCCCCAAAGCCATAAGGCCTTTGCACCTGTGGTTCACTTTGCCTGGAATGCTCAGCCCGCACCTATCTCCAAGCCAGTGCAATACCTCTTACTCATTACTGTACTCCTATATCAGTTCCATCACTTCCTTGGGGGAGCCTCCCCTGGTCCTTCAGACTGGATCAGGCTCCTCTGAAAGCTTATTTTATTTTGTGATTATGTATTCCTTTAGGTGTTCATTTGATTGTCTGTCTGCCACACAAGACTAAAAAGCCTCAAGAGGACTGAGATCATGTTTCACATTGAATAGCTGGAATATAGAAGGTGAGTGTGTGTGTGTGTGTGTGTGTGTACGTACGTGTGTACCTGTGTGTGTGCAGTTGTGCATGCTTGAGGTTAGATGCAAAAACATTTGAAGCATTTGTATTCTTTGGGTTCTAGGGATCTTTTCAAAAACCTGAATTCACCAAATTTTCTACTCAAGAATGTACATCTTTGAGGAGCATCTGTTATTTTCCCTCCACTCCAGGGTCATCTTTGGCTTTAGACCCCCCTCTCCTCTGAAGGAGATGCAATGGAGGAGGAACTGATGGGTCAGTGCAAAACAAAGCCAGTGTTAATCTCCCAAAGGAGGAATCCTCTTTCAGTCATTGGCTCCCTGAAGAAAGAGTCTCGTTCCTGCTTGCTACAGTGAACAGGCCTGAAGGACACGTATACTTTCTTTTTGCCCCAGGATCGTGGCGGGGGGTGGGGGTGGGAAATGTATATTTAGCTGCCAGAGTGGTCCAGACTTCCCACTGTGTTTGGAAACTGGAAATTTGGATGGATAAAACAGGAGTAGAAAGAAACTCAATATTTCAGATTTTCAGAGTTTAATGGCAATAAAGACCCTGTGATAGCCCCCATCTGGGGATGATTAAGAACAGGGATTGAATATAAATCCAGGAAATTATCTGGGTTCTTTGTGAGGACTGATGAGGCCACATTTGGAATACTATGCACAGTTCCAGTCACCTTATTATAAAAGGATATTATAGAAATGGAGATGGTACAACAGAGGGCAAAGAGAACCACCTGGGATTTAAGGATCTTAGCTATTCAGAGTGGTATTCTTTGGCAAAGAAGAGATTAAGTGGGAACTCATTAAAGTATAGACAATTCTGAAGGGAATGGAGAGGATAATTGTTTCAAGGCTATTTGAGTTAGTGTCAAATACAAGAACAAGAAGTTAGTAGCTTAAGCTAAGAAAGTGAATTTAGACAGGCATTTTCTGAATCGAGTGTAAACTATATAAAACAAAGGACTGAGGATGATAAAAATAAGAGACAGCTTTTTCAGAGAAGGAAACGTAATTTTTTCCAATTTGGTTCATCTGCATTAAATAATGAAGAGTGATGTTTTTTCCTTTTCCACTTTGAACAATTATATCTTATCAGCAGTGTTAAAATTAAAAAAGGGTTAGAGCGGCTATTTGTAAGTTTAAAACATCTGAAGGGGATGTTGTTAACTCTAGGGAAAGAACATATGTTTAATAGCTTCTTGGCTTTTCTCTGCCTCAAAATATCATAGCTTTCTGACCTGAAACTACCACCATTCCACATTACCATTCAGAGTTTTGTGCCATTGACCACTCCTGATGAAATTCTAAATTTGTTCAGCCTTTAACATATCCAAAACAATGATTTCCAGTGTGATAAATACTATTTTACTTAGGCAAAAACTTTGGGCAAGGAAGGGGGGAATAATTATATAGTATATTAAAATATTGACTGTAAGTGGTGGTTTGTTTTATGCTGATCTTAAGAAACGTGCTGCTGTTCAGATGGCATTTATGAAGCACCAGCTACATGCTAGGCACTGGGGAAGATTCAGTGACTGCACATAAGGTGCCTGATAGGTATTTGCTGAATGGACACCATCCCTGTCCCCAATGAACGTG
The DNA here is from genome assembly GCF_949752795.1 of Hyperoodon ampullatus. NCBI lineage: Eukaryota > Metazoa > Chordata > Mammalia > Artiodactyla > Ziphiidae > Hyperoodon > Hyperoodon ampullatus. The sequence goes on from NC_136917.1 coordinate 114,259,058, forward strand.
CATGATATAATGACATTGGTACCAAAAGGGAGGGAGTAGCAGTGTAGTGGAGAACAGAGGAGGGACCTTTTGAGCCATAGATAACAAGATAGTGATCAAGAGACAGGCTTTGGGGTCAGTTTGAAACCCTCCTCCATTGCTAGCTGTCATCTTGGCAAGTCATTTCTCTGAGCCTCAGTTTCTTCATCTATAAAATGAGGATGGTAGGAAACCCCTTCGGAGTTTGAGTGAAGGTTAAAGTGAATTGATGTATGTAAATTTCACATTGCTAGTACCTAGTGGGCACTCAAAAAGGCAGCTGCAATTATGAGGCGGAAGGAAGAGAACGGACAAAGGTCACACAGTAGGAAGCAGATCTATCTTTGGTGGGTTTTTTTTTTTTTTTTCCCGCGGTACGCGGGCCTCTCACTGTTGTGGCCTCTGCCGTTGCGGAGCACAGGCTCCAGACGCGCAGGCTCAGCGTCCATGGCTGACAGGCCTAGCCGCTCTGCGGCATGTGGGATCTTCCCGGACCAGGGCATGAACCCGTGTCCCCTGCATCGGCAGGCGGACTCTCAACCACTGTGCCACCAGGGAAGCCCTCTTTGGTGGGTTTATGAATGGAAGAAGTATGTTACTTTAATTCTCTAAACTTCTGTTTCTTCATCTGTAAAATGGGGATGATAATAGTACCTCTCTTGTAGTGTTACCATATGCAGTATAAAGTGCTTAGCACAGTGACTTGTGGTTAGTAAGTACTCAGTAAGTACTGTTATTGTCCTACCCTGTTTCAATGAGAAACATCAAGTCCTATGTTAAACTAGCTTCACCCTCCCCAACTCCTTTATTAAAAGTGACTGGAAAAGAAACTAGCTTTTTCGCCCCCACTGGCCTTACTGCCATTCTCCTTATATGTTACTAAATAAACAATGAAGTTTTCCTGAAGGAAGTCTCAGAGCGTCTCATTTGTGGAGTACATTAAAATTAAGTAGCACAGACTTACATGTCACCATATACCCAGTAACAATTTGAAGGAGAAAAGCTGTTTGTTTTACTTGTTTTATTCCTACAGAGTAAAATTCTAGCACTGATGTTCTGGCAGGAAACCATGATACTCAAAACCTTCATGAAGCTAGGGTTTTATTTTTTATTATGGAAAATTTCAAATATTTACAAAAGTGGAGAAACTAGTGTAATAAATCACCATGTACCCATCTTGCAGCTTCAATAGTTAGCACCTGACCAATCTTGTTTACCTAGGCATCTCTTCCACAACCCCTTTTCAACTGTTTTTTTTAATGACAAATAAGATATTTTCTCTTGTAAATACTTCAATATGCACCTCTAAAAAAAATAAGGACCTTTTTTTTTTTTAACATAAATGGCCACAATACCATCATCACACCTAAAAAAGTAACAATTCCTTAATATCATCATGTATCTAAACTGTATTCAGGTTTTTCCAGTTGTGTCATAACTTCATTGCAGTTGGCTTGTTGTTATTCAGAATCCAAGCAAGTTACATACTCTGCATTTTGTTGATATGCCTCTAAAGAATTTTTAAATTTCTGGGTCTTCTTTTAATTTTTTGCCGTTTATTTATTGAAGAACTCAGATAATTTTTCTATAAAATAAAATTATTATTAATAAAGTAAAATTTTATTTGCTATAAAATATACCATATTCTGGATCTTTCTAAATGCATTCCCATAGTTGAACACATTCTTCTGTTTGCTGTATATTCTATAGTAAAATCTAGAGCCTTAATCAGATATAGGCTTTATTTTATTTTGTTTTATTTATTTATTTTATTTATTTAATTTTTTTATTTGTTAACATCTTTATTGGAGTATAATTTCTTTACAATGGTGTGTTAGTTTCTGCTTTATAACAAAGTTAATCAGCTATATAGGCTTTATTTTTATTTATCTTTTTCTGTCAAGACTACTTCATTGAACATAACGACATGTGGGTTTCATTGTTGCATTACATCAGGAGGCATATAGTGTCCCATTGTCTCTCTTTTTGTGATTTTACAACTGACCAGTAGGTTGAGGGGCTGTTAGCCTGATTCATCATATAAAGTTTCCCATTGGCCTTTCACCTAATGGTGAAGTTATCAATTTTTTTGTCTTTTGCACTTATGCATTTTTATATATTTTATGTATTTTAATACATTATACTTTTTATCCTTTTTAATGCTCAGATTCTTTCACCTTTGGTCAGTGGGAGTGCCTTCAAGTTGGCTCTTGTGTCTTTTGACATGACCTTGGTTGTCTCTGAGAGCTTTCTTGCTGTCTGGTATGACAAGGTATTCCAGGCTCACCTTGCATAGTCCTGGCATCAATCACTTCTCCAAGGAGCACTGATTCCTTTTAGTAAGAAATTGTATTTAAGACCATAATCTGGGTACTAGGTTGCTCAATGCTGCTGGGTTGGACATTGTTTCTGGCAGACTAGGTTCTAAGTACCTGCAAAAGCCAACAACTGGAAAGCTGTAGTACAAGTTACCCAAGTAACTAATTTGATTTGTTCTTCCAGTAAAATTAGATTTTGAATATTGTCAGAATATCTGAGGACTACTTAATTTCTCTAAACTGACAGTAAGATTATAAAACGTTTAAAGGGATGTTAAGTTGCCCAGGAGACGTGAAGAAGAAACTAGATTGGGGGCCCTAGGGTCAGAGCTGAGGTGGAAGGCAAGTGAGGGTCCTAGGAAGTAGAGGGCAGAAAGAAGGACCTAGAGTGCTTGGCCAGCTGTGGGTACTGTTAATCAGGACCAGCCCTACAGCACGGGTGATGTGGCACATGTTTATTTTATGGCTTTATATGGCCCCAGATACCTCTCCCTTCCAGCCATGACTTCCCTAGCCTCAAATTCTACTCTTGTTTTTTTTCTCTTTTCCAAAAGTCTTTTATTTTGTTTAGTTTAATGTATAACCGTCTACCTTAACCTGTCCGCAGCATTTGACACAGGTGATTACTCTCTTCTACTTGGTACACTGTTTTCCACTTGCTCCCAGACACCACATTCTTGGTCTTTCTCCTGTTTTTCTAACTGATCCTCAGCCTCTTTTGCTGGCTCCTTCTCATTCAAATTCCGCTCTTAGAATCACTTTAGACCAGTGGGTCTCAACACTGATCTTCAGCAAAATTTTGACCAATCTACAGCACAAAAAAATAAATAATGAAAATCATATATTTGCCAACTGTGCTATCTTTACAAAGTATCCTTCAAACTTCATTCTGAAAATATGTGTTTCCTATCAGGGAAAGGCTTTTTTGGCTGTTGTTAAATGTTCTTTCTCGTACGAAGTTACGGTGTTGATAGATGGCAATTTTTTTTTTTTTTTTTTTTTTTTTTTTTTTTTTTTGCTGTACGCGGGCCTCTCACTGTGTGGCCTCTCCCGTCGCGGAGCACAGGCTCCGGACGCGCAGGTTCAGCGGCCATGGCTCACGGGCCCAGCCGCTCCGGGGCATGTGGGATCTTCCCGGACCGGGGCACGAACCCACGTCCCCTGCATCGGCAGGCGGACTCTCAACCACTGCGCCACCAGGGAAGCCCATAGATGGCAATTTTTGATGTTTTTATTGGGTTACCAAATCTTTGTCTGTTTCACAAATCTGTCTTCTGAAATATGAATGGTTTGTGAAATCCAAAATTGTGGGACTCATCAGAGCCCCTATCTGAAATGCTTCTGCAGCCTGTGAAAGAAACGGGTATGATGGTTGGAGAAGGCGAAGATGAGTTTCTCCTCAGGTTTGAGAAGACAAAGTACAGGTACGTGTGTGGAGAGGGGAGGGTGAAGGTGACAGAGAGCGGTGGGCTTGGGAAGGGGCTAGGGGAATGGAACAGGAGCCAGCAAAGCGTCCTAATCAGAAAAGCAGGCCCGGGAGGGGCCCCCTGGGGCAAGCTAACCACCTCAGGCTGCCTCCCATCAGTCTAATTCAGCTGAAAAGCATTTACTGGGAACCTAAGAGTAGGGGAGAACTAAGCACAGAGGTTGAAAACGAATGTGACACAGCCCCACCCTTGAGGAAGTCTCGTAGCTGCTGTGAGAGTCCGCGTGGTTGGGCCAGTGGCCAGGAAACCACGGTCCTTAGGACAGGACGGGCCCTTCCTCACCTCCCCTCCATTTCTGCAGCCCATTCTCCAGTCCTCTCCTTCCTCCACCGGCCCCAGTCCCACCAGCCCCACCCCAGAGAGAACAGAGCTGTATTAATTTGGGCATAAAGTGAGTAAAAAGACAAAACAAAACTTTTTAAACAGCTTCACTATCCTCCATGTTATCGCAGAGGCTCTGTTCTCAGGTGGGAGCAGTTAGGCACTGGGATCACACAGCTGTGGCCCATACCCTTCCGGGTCTCACAGATTGCTGGTGGGCTTGACACGTGAAAGGCAGACACAAGTACTCAAGAAATGAGTGGAGATGGATCATGGGATGTTGGTGGGATGAGGGGGAGGGCGCTAGGTGCAGAGTCAGTCAGCTTGGACCACGGAGAGTTTGTCTCACAGAAGGCCAGGCTCCAGAGGTGTGAAGCCCTCCTCACCCTCCTCAAGCCTCTGACCTCACCACCTGCCCTGCTCTGGGCACAAGGCTGCCTCCCCAGCCTTGCGCGGGACCCGGCCTCCCTGCCTCCTGCCTTCCTGACGCGCCAGTGCCTCCCTGGTCCTCGGCCCTCGTGGTGGTGCTTCCCGGTGTCTGCCGGCAGGTAGGATCTGCCCCAACCACTGAAGGCCGTTCTGCGCCAGTGCGGGGGAGGGGGAGGAGGAGGGGGTGCTGGAAAGCTCACTCCCCTGGAAGCGGGAGATGCTGTATAAACACGCACCCTGCCTTACCCGGGCAGGACAATTCTGAGGCGAGTGTTTGCGCCACTTCCCAGAGGTCCCTGAGGGATTCAGCTCTGGTTGATGCTACTTGATGACGCCTTTTCCCTGTATCATTCCCCACTGCCTGTCTCTGTAGAGCGTCCTCTCCTAGACATTTCATATAAATGAAATCATATAATATGTGGTCTTTTGTGACTGGCTTCTTTCACTTAGCATAAACATAAGGTTTATTCATGTTGTAGCGTGTCTCAGCCTGCCATTCTTTTTTATGGTCAAATAGTAATTCATGGTATGGATAGACCACATTTTATTCATGCATTTGTCAGCTGATGGACTTTGGGATGTTTCCACTTTTGGGCTATAATGAATAATGCTGCTATAAACATTCATGTACAAGTTTTTGTGTGGACATATGTTTTCATTTCTCTAGGGTATGTATTTTAGAGTGGAATTACTAGGTCATATGGCAGCTCCACGTTTAACATTTTGAGGAACTACCAGACTGTTTTCTACAGAGGCTACATCATTTTACATTCCCACCAGCCATGTATGGAAGTCCCAATTTCTCCATATCCTTGCCAACACTTGTTATTATCTGTCTTTTTTATTCTAGCCATCCTAGTGGGTACCTCGTGAGTTTGATTTGCATATCCCTGATGGCTATGGATGAACATCTTTTCATATGCTTGTTGGCTATTTGCCTTTCTTTGGAGACATGCCCTTTGCCCATGGGCTCATTTAGTAAATGTTGGTGTTACTCTGGGTTCAGTGTTGACCCCCTTTTCTCTTCTCATGCACATTTACACTAATGCCCACTCCTTATTCATTTTCTATTCATTTATTCAATCATAGTTTATTCAACAAACATTTATTAAACTCCTAAAATGTGCTGGAACTGTGCTCAGTGTTGAAGCCAAACAGCCAGGAATAAACAGACGAGGTCCTTCCCAATGAGAAGCTTGCATTCTTAGAAGGGGTGAATATATTAAATAAAGAAGCAGATAAGTAAGATCATGTATGACAGTGGAAGAGCTATGACATAAATATGATAGAGTGATGAAAAGAGTATGGTGGTTGGCAAGGGGAGTGGGCATTACTTTAGACTGGGGGATTGGGGAAGGCCTCTCTTAGCAGGTGATAGTTGAGCTCAGACCTTCATGATAAGAAAAAGCAAACCGTCAGAAGGGAGGGGCATCCCAGGCTGAGAGAAGCAAGTGAGAGGAAGGAGCTCTGTGTGTTCAGGAAGTGAGAAGACTGATGTAGCTGGAACATCATGAACTAAGAGGAAAATGGCAGGTGGTGAAGTCAGAGAGGCCGGCAGGACCTTCCTTTTGAAGGACAGTCAAGAAAAAGTTTTCTAGACCTGGGATTCCTGGGATTATGCCTGATATGATTTTGGAGGGAACAGTCAATAAACCACAGGCATATAGGTTGCTTCAAAATTAAAAAAAAGACTTCTCTGTGCCTCCTCTGCATCCTAATTATAACTCTTCCCACATAGAAGCAGAAAGATGCTATACCCGAGAACAGCTAGTAAATAAAAAACTGGCATGAACCGTTACTTTGTTTAAAATAGAAAAATAAAACCCAAACCAGCACTACAGGGTGACAGTTTATGGTGTTGGAAATGTCTTCAGAAGTCTTTTTAGAGTTTTGTGTCGAATGTTTATGGAAGGTGTAAAATTCTTATAATGCCAGTGTTTCATGAACAGTGCAGTTGGCGACTCCTTTTAGCCTGATCCCCGCTTTCAGGGAATGTAGATTTTCCTTCATTTATTCATATTGTTTCCAGTCCATCAAAAAATAGACCAGATATAACAGGACAGTCCATTTGTACCATTCTTTTGGGAAATAATTGCTAGAAGCACTTTACGGTTGTCAAAGCCCCACCAGTGTGACTCCCGGGCGGTCCTCTGTGTTAAAAAGCACGCGCTTCCCACTCATCTTTGTATTCCTCTCCCATTTCCACCACCGGGAGGATAACCAGGAGGGGAGAAGCAGCCCTTTAAAATTCAGTGCAACGCAAAGGGCAAGAAGAGGGGTGAAAATGATCTATGCAGAGCCCCCCAAAGAAAAGGGAAGCAGGGACTCCCTCTGTTTAAGAATGAGCTTTATGAAGGAGTCAGGGAAAGCTCAGGTTTACCAGATATGCAGAACCATATGCATGCATTAATTAAAGGAATGTGAAGGAGGAGGAGGGTATCTGAGAAAATAACAAAGCTGCAGTGTATGCATGCAATGATTTTTCATTCTGTTTCGCTTCAGCTCTGCCCCTGCAACAGAGGATCTAATCAATCTGCCGGCTATTAAGTTTGTTAATTGATAATGCATACTAATTAGGCTGTGCGCAGTTACTTAAGAGACTTTGCTAAGGTGATTGTAGGCACAAGTCCAAATGGAGTTTAAAGTATTCTGTGTGAGGTTAAAACCCATCAACCAGAATAGATGGATTTTATATTATAACAGAAGGCACAACGTACCCATAAGTATTTAATGTATTGCACAGTTATCCATTATTACGTATTTTAACTCTACAAAATAATTAAAAGTGTAAAAACAGCTACTAAAAACTATAACTAAATCACCTCAGTGAGGGTGTGAAGAAGTGTCAAAGAGAGAGTACTATTTTCTCATCAAAGTAAATGTTTAATTTTCTCATTTATATTTGGGAACAGTCAGGGTTAGCAGGGGAGGAGGTTTTGTGAGAAGCAAGACTTATTGAACCGTGCGGACACCAGAGGCACTGAACAGCCTCAGATGTCAGGTTGTGATGCCCATTTTTCAAAGGTCAGCACTCCAGAGGCTGCCTAGTCGACCCACAGAAACACATCGGGGAGCTCAAGGTTGAAACATGCTTATCAGCCATAAAATTAACTGCTGGTCCTATGGTTTGTATCCTTTGGAGTGCTGTTATTTTGGGAGTGGGCTGACAAGGACCTCCAGGCATCCTGCAAGTGTCCCTTGAGAAAATGTTCTCAAGGAGGATGGCTCATCCTACTCTATGTCTTGGAGAATGAATCAGTTCCACTTTAGGCCCAAGAGATATGTCTAGTTGGGTCTAAAAGATGTCTCTAGATCAGAGTGATGTCTCACTCTGCTCTGGTGAATTTCTTAGAAGTTCAGAAGGGTCAAGGACCAGCGAAGTCAAATCACAGGGCTAACCTAGAGGAGGTCAAAATTCCTCATGAGGCCCTAAAACTTTTCTGTTCTTCTGGAAGATTCAGAGACAAGCTTCATGGGCTTTTTATTCATTCATTTAGCAGCTAACTCTTGAGTAGATTATATGTTCCAGGCCCTGTGTTCTGTACTGGGAATACCAATGATGAACAAGACAGGCAGAGTCCCCTCCCTTCACATAGCTTGGAGTCCAGTGCAGCTGGCACATGCTGCCAGAGGGAGCTTTCTAAAAATGAAGATGTATTCATGTGCATCCCCTGCTTAAAATTACTGGTTCCTCTTGTAATAACCCATAATGGAAAAGAATCTGAAAAAGAATATCTATATAGATATGTATATATAGAGAAAAGTATAAAATGAATCACTTTGCTGTACACCTGAAACTATCACAACATTGTAAATCAACTATACTTCAAAAAAATATATATTACTGGTTCTTCCAGGATGAAGTCCAAACTCCTTAGTATGGTAGATGAGGTTCTCTAGCCTTATCTCTTGATACTTCCTTTCTATAACGTATTTTTTGTGAAACCGCTATAATCTAGGCCCTGCACCAGGTGTTGCATACACAGCAGAAAGCCAAATAGATACAGTCCCTGCCTTCAGGGAGCTCAGTATTGAGCAAACTCAAGTCATATCCAGGGCAAAATCTGTCCACAAGTTTGGGTCCAAATCAGGCTGATCCCTGGGGCTTCTAGGTAGAACCAGAATATGGCAGTTGGTTGTTCCCCCAAATTGTGTTACTGTCAAATTATTGATATAAATGATCAATTATTATGTTACCATCAAATTATATTATTAATTTTGGGGTGTAGGGAGAAACAAGTAGCAGAGTTGACATTCATTAAAATGCTACTGGGCTTCCCTGGTGGCACAGTGGTTGGGAGTCCGCCTGCCGACGCGGGGGACACGGGTTCGTGCCCGGGTCCGGGAAGATCCCACGTGCCGCGGAGCGGCCAGGCCCGTGAGCCATGGCCGCTGAGCCTGCGCGTCCGGAGCCTGTGCTCCGCAACGGGAGAGGCCACAACAGTGAGAGGCCCGCGTACCGCAAAGAAAAAAAAAAATGCTACTGGGCTGATCTGCTACTCGGAGTGGGAGAAAAGCTTCCGTGAAAGACTATTTAGCAGGAGCAGAGGGAGATGTCTATTTTATTTTCACTTCTTAGGCAAACCAAGCCTGTAAACAGAAACTTGAAGCTAACAGGAGGCAGTGGTGTAGATAGTATGCATTTAATTAACAAATGAATTGTGCTCCTACAGTGTGACCATTGAACCTGGAGCTGATCTATACTGCTTTGTTTTAGCTATTTTGAGATGACTGAGTTCAGTGACTCTGTGTAGGGAAAACTAATCTCTGAGTAGTCGATTGAAAGCATCTAAGAGAAAAAATAACTGGAAGCTCACTATGCTTATGGTCAGACATTCTTAACTTGGTCAAATAGCATAGTACAGGATTGGGGTGAGTAAAGACTTTGAGAGAATAAGCCATTTCCAAGAACTATTTGTGCAAGCTAGAGTTTATCTGAATATATTGAGCACATAGTAAAAGTAGGATATCTAGAAAAATGGTATAGATGATCTTAATTGCCAAGCAGAAATAGAGACACAGACGTAGAGAACAAATGTATGGAAAGCAAGGGGGAAAGGGTGGGATGGGAGGAATTGCAAGATTGGGATTGACACATATACACTATTGATACTATGTATAAAATAGACAACTGATGGGAACATACTTTATAGCACAGGGAACTCTACTTAATGCACTTTGGTGTCCTAAATGGGAGGGAAATCAAAAAGGGAGAGGATATATGTATTTGTATAGCTGATTCATTTTGCTGTGCAGTAGAAGCTAACACAACATTGTAAAGCAACTATACTCCAATAAAAGTTAACTTTAAAAAAAGTAGGATACCCATGGCAGGATTGCATAAGTGCAGTAATTAGTGTTTTAACAATCACAAAAGTATTTCTTGTGATCCTATGCCAATGATACAAGCATTTATTCTTATTGTTCCAAAAGATAAGATTGGATTTAAAAAAATTTGGAAACAATTAAAAACTACATATGCAATTATTTTTCTTCCTTGTTAAATAGAGGTGACAGGGTCTTATGTTCTGATGTATTGATATCATCGTTTGAGTAATACTGAAAATGAATAATTTTCTAAGAAGTGAATGGTTTTTAAAATAGATTCCAGGTGAAGAAAATAGGAATGAAAGCCCTTAGTTCTGTGACATTTGTTCCCCCAAAATGAAGTCTGATACTTATCAAGACTGTAGAACTATACGCCAAAATATGTTAAAGTCATTAGGGAATGGGTATTTTCTAGACTTTTACTGGAATGAGCAGTAAGTTGCCTATGCACACATTTTTATTTGTATGTATGAATTGAGAAGATAATTATAACAGTATTCTTTTCATATACAGATCTTAAGATTTATTAGTCAGGGTGTTTTAATTGCTATAACAAATAGTCCTAACATCTTAGTGGTGTATCACATTAATGAGTTTTGCTGTTATTCTTTTCCCTATTCACATCAATCCAATGAGGGTTGGCAGGGAGACTGCTCCACAGTCTTTTAGGAACCCAGGCTCCTTGCAGAATAGTGGCTTCATTCTCTAAAGCCTTCAGAGGATCCTGTGTTTAGCTGACGTAAGGGAAAAAGAAGGGAGGACTGCTATGTGCCAGGCCTAAAGGTGGTGTACATCATTTCTGCCCATATTCCACTGGGCAGAGCTTATCAGATGGCTGCACCTATTCCAAGGGAGACTGGGAAATATAGTTTAACTGAGTGCCTGGGAGGAAAAGAGAACAGTTGGCCAGTCTCTACTATATAAGATTAACCCAAACAATATCTCTAAGGGAAAGGTTGGCGACCAAAGGTAATAAGCCTTCTCCATCTTTGGCTACACGGAGACAGCAACCAAAACCTCATTTTTTACTAGATATCCCCCTGAGACTTTTTTTCTTTTTTTTTTCTTTGAGACGTTTTATTTATTTATTGGCTGCATAGCATGTGGGATCTTAGTTCCCAGACCAGGGATTGAACCCCTCCCCCCTGCAGTAGAAGCCTGGAGTCCTAACCACTGGGCTTCCAGGGAAGTCCTCCCCCACCCCCCCAACAGACGTTTTATAAAGGGAGATCTGATCTGAATAACAAGGGCTGCACAAAATAATGCAGTAAGAATTCCAAAGAAAATTTCATGTTATTAAACCACAGTGTGTTGAGTCAATCTATTTTTATCAATCTGAGCCCAAAGGAAGTTGGTGTGTGCTGTCGTTCCATCTGTCTGCATTTCCTTTAAATGCCCCTGGCATACACAGATCCTGCCCATGACCCACCACTCTAAGTTTTGTCACCAACCCCACTGATACCTCATTTCTCTGAGCATAAACCGCCAACAGTTTCAGGTTTGAAGATGCAGTTAAAGAGGCCCCTGGTGACTGTGAGACTGTGAGACCTAATTGGTCTACAAAGAGCTGCAAAATCTTTCACAAGCTTCTGACTAAGAACTCAGATTAGTCACACATCACAGGTTTTTCTATATACAGCTTTGCCCCAATTCATAAGAGGTAGATTTTATAAAACAGTTAACTTCAAATGTAATTATTTTCTTTACCATAAAATCCACTAGCTGAATTCCTTTAGCTGGCAAACTTCTCTAGTGTAGTCAAAATACTCACTGATATTCAAACATTTTAGATGCTCTTGAGAAGTTGTATGGCTTTTCAGTAATATTTAATGTATCATATAATGCATACTAATAGATGGATAAATAGATATACATTTAATCTGTTATATATTATCTTTTCTTGTTTATTCAGCTATGAGAGAGCTGTTTCATTTCATTTTGTCTTTGGGAGAGAATTGATTTAATCATAAGAGTGATCATGGCTTCCCTGGTGGCGCAGTGGTTTAGAGTTCGCCTGCCGATGCAGGGGACGCGGGTTCGTGCCCCAGTCCGGGAGAATCCCACGTGCCGTGGAGCGGCTGGGCCCGTGGGCCGTGGCCGCTGGGCCTGCGCGTCCGGAGCCTGTGCTCCGCAGCGGGAGAGGCCGCAGCGGTGGGAGGCCTGTGTACCGCAAAAAAAAAAAAAAAAAAAAAAAAAAGAGTGATCGTGATATTACTCTATTTCTTGCCATATTTTCATAATTATTTTCTAGGTAAAAAGTCTTTATACAGGTTGGTGCATTAGAAATCAGTATATTTTTAGACTTGGTAATCAACTGTTTTAGGTAGAAGTGTTAACCATATTTTACAAATTTGACACCTCACCTTATTTACTCCAAAAATAAGCTATCTTAAATGAGCCAGAAAAATGAATAAAAACTTTGGGTTGTCTGTCAGTTAATATGAAGATAAAAGAAAAATTAGTGACTTTCAGCTTATTTCTGCTATCAATTAAATTGTTAATTTTAAATTTAAAAAATGAAGATGAATGAATCTATTTTTTATGAAGTCTCAAATGTTAACTCAAATGATTCCAAAATGATGTTTATCATATAGTACATTGGAAGGAATAGAAAATTACTTAATAATTTAGCATATCTGATCAGAGACTTTGGCAAGGTATCTAAATTGGTCAGGATTGCATTTGGCTTCATGTAACAGAAGCCTGACGTTAAAAGTTCAGTTTGTTTGATTTTTTATTATGTAACAATGACTCGGGCTAGCTTATATTCATGGCTGCTTTGGAGCCAGGCTCTCTCTATCTTCCTGATTCACCATTCTTCAAATGTGTTTTGCATCTTCCATGGTCAAAATATGATACCTGTGCTTCTAGGCATTGTATCTCCATTCCAGGAAGGAAGAAGAGAATAGATGGCTAAAAAGTCTGTCTCCCTTTCAGAAGCTTTCTCAGGAGCCTCCCTCAGCACTTCTGTTTCTTTTTCCTTGTTGGATATTTTCTGCTTGTCTCTTCAGTTCTACTCCCACCCTTCTCCAGCCTGCTCTGTGCCCTGGCAGGCTGACCTGTACAGACTGCCTCAATGCATCCTTTGCCCTCTGGCTTCCAGGGGGAAGCTGCAGCCCCATTTGCTCTGTGAGGCCGGTGGAAGATACTGGAAGGAGATGGGAAGGTGGGAGAAGAGTGAGGTTGAACAATTGTTTCCTGACCTCTTCCCCTCTAGTTCATTAAAAATAGGCTCCATCCTTCTCCTAAAGCCTCAGCCCCTGTCAGTTAGCTGAGAGTTGGTCAAGACAGGATTGAACTGGAGCTGGTGAGAGCTGGAAAAGGGCTCCTCCTACAGAGAGCATCATCACAGCCACCTTGCTCTTGAATGTGAGAGGAACTGAGGCACCTGTTTTGTAAGAGTATCAGACTTGTTTACCATCAACCCAGCCTGGGGGGATCAGATGTCTGCAGACCCAGCCAAATTATGCTTCACAGTACAATCAGACAGCTAAAGCTTGGGTTTCTCCCACCCCTTCATTACATCTGGGCTTTCCCCAGGCCTTCCCCTATCTTTCATTTATTTACATTTAAATGGAACCTCAAGCAGACAGAACTATTCTGTTCTACTTGTTTATGATATATAGGCTTCATTGTTCATGTGTGGCGCTATCTTTTATTTATTTCTTTATTCTTGTAATGTATTAAGCACCTATGAAATCACCACTTGATGCCAAAACTAAACCACTGACAATAACTTACACCCACTTTTGTGTTCCTCTCCTATCTTGTCACCTTACCCTCAGAAGATAATCACTGTCCTACAGTGTGTGTTTATTTTACGTATATGCAATAGGATAAATGTTTTATTATATATGTGTGTGTGTGTGTGTGTGTGTGTGTGTATATGCCTTCATAAAACAAGTAGTACAAACTGTGGGTAACTTTGTAACTCCTGGGACTTGATTTTTTGTTTTTTTATGTAACATTGTGTTACTGATACCCATCTGTTGTTGTTGCAGGTAGTTATAGTTCATTCATTATTTACTGCTGTAACATATTCCATTAGTTATTTGCTCTCATGTTGATGCGTATTTGAATCTTTTCTAGTTTTTTGCTATTACAAGTAGTGCTGCAATGAACTTCCTTACACACATCTTTTGATGCATGTGTGTACGAATTTCTCTTGGTTATAGAACTGATCCGCCTTGGAGTATATAAATGTTCATGTTTACAAAATAACGTCACATTATTTTTCAAAGTGGTTGTGCCTTTATATACTCCCACTAATAATATATAAGAAATCATCCTGATCTATATCCTTTCAACAACTGGTACTGTCAGACTTGTTGAATTTTGCAGATTAAATGAATGAAAAATGGTATCTCTTTGTAGTCTTTATGTTTCTCTAATTACTAATGAGGTTAAGCATCTTCTTGGATGTGTATTGGCTGTAAATATTTTCTAGTCTGTGTAATGCCTATTCAAGTCTTTTGCTCATTTTATTTTATTTTTTATAGCTGAAGTATAACTGACATTCAGCACTAGTTTCAAGTTTGCAACATAATGATTCAACATTTGTATGCATTGTGAAATGACAGTGCAATAAGTCTAGTTAGCATGTCACCATACAAAGTTACAAATTTTTTTCCTTGTGATGAAAACAATTAAGACTTACTTTCTTAGCAACTTTCAAATTTGCAATACATTATTATTGACCAGAATCATCATTCTGTACATTACATTCCCATGATTTATTTTATAACTGGAAGTTTGTACCTCTTGATCCACTTCACCCATTTTGCCCACACCCAACCCCCTCTTCTCTTATAGCCATCAGTCTGTTCTCTGTATCTATGAATTTTGTTTGAGTTTGTTTTATTCTTTAGATTCCACATATAAGTGCAATCATACAATATTTGTCTTTCTCTATCTGACTTATTTCACTTAAAACAATACCTTCAATGTCCATCCATGTTGCTGCAAATGACAAGATTTCATTTTTTATGACTGAGTAGTATTCCACTGTATATATATTTATATACATATATATACCACATCTTCTTTATCCATTTATCCATTGATGAACACTTAGGTTGCTTCCATATCTTGCCTATTGTAAATAATGCTACAATGAACATAGGGGTGCATATATCTTTTCAAATTAGTGTTTTCATTTTTGTTGGATAAATACCCAGAAGTGGAATTGCTGAATTGTATGGTAGTTCTGTTTTTAATTTTTTGAGTAATACTATTTCCATAGTGGCTGCACCATTTTACATTCCCACCAACAGTGCTCAAGGGCTCCCCTTTCTCCACATCCTCCTCAACACTTGTTATTTCTAGTTGTTTTGATAATAGTTGCTCTGACAGGTATGAGATGATATCTCATTGTGGTTTTGATTTGCATTTCCCTGATGATGAGTGATGTTGAGCATCTTTTCATGTGCCTGTTGGCCATCTGTGTGTCTTCTTTGGAAGAATGTCTATCCAGAACCTCTGCCCATCTTTAATTGGATTGGTTTTTTTTGTTGTTGTTACTGTTGAGCTATATGAGCTTTTGTGTATTTTGGATATTTACTCCTTTTATTAACCCCTTTTGTAAATTTTGGATATTAACCTACTGAATGGAAGAAAAATACTGATTTATGAATATTTTCTTCTATTCAGTAGGTTGCCTTTTCATTTTGTTGATGGTTTTTTTTGCTCTGCAAAAGCTTTTAAGTTTGATATGATCCATTTGTTTATTTTTGCTTTTGTTGCCATTGCCTTTGGAGTCAGATCTAAAAAAAAATATCACCAAGAGTGATGTCAAGGAGCTTACCATCTATGTTTTCTCCTAGGAGTTTTATGGTTCTGGTCTTACATTCAAAAGACTTTAAGGTAATTTTTGTGTATAGTGTAAGATAGTAGTCCAGTTTCATTATTTTGCATGTGGCCATCTAGTTTTCCCAACACCATTTTTTTTTTTTCTGCACCGTGTGGCATGTGGGATCTTAGTTCCCTGACTAGGGATCCAACCCATGCCCCCTGCAGTGGAAGCATGAAGTCTTAATCACTGGACCGCCAGGGAAGTCCCCAACCAATTTTTGAAGAGGCTGTCTTTTCCCCATCCTTTGTCATGGATTAATTGACCATGTAAGTGTGGGTTTATTTCTGGGCTTTCTATTCTGTTCCATTGATCTATGTGTCTGTTTTCATGCCAGTACCATGCTGTTTTGATTAGTATAGCTTTGTAATGTAGTGTGAAACTGGGGGCATGATTCTTTTACTCACTTTAAAACTGAGTTGTTTTCCTTTTCTTCCTCAGATTTTGATAGGCTAGGCAGACAGAAAGTCAGTGAAGGCTTAGAAGATTTGAACACAACTAATAACCATCATTTAATGAGCATATATAGAATTCTCCTATCAACAGTTGGAGAGTAGACATTCTTCTTAAGCACACATGGAACATTTCCAAAAATAGATGATATGCTAGGTCATATGTTTGAACATTTTTTTTTTGGCTGTGTTGGGTCTTTGTTGCTGCACACAGGCTTTTCTCTAGTTGTGGCGAACAGGGGCTACTCTTTGTTGTGGTGCGTGGGCTTCTCATTGGGTGGCTTCTCTTGTTGCAGAGCATGGGCTCTAGGCCCATGGGCTTCAGTAGTTGTGGCACTCGGGCTCAGTAGTTGTGGCTTGCAGGCTCTAGAGCGCAGGCTCAGTAGTTGTGGCACATGGGCTTAGTTGCTCCACGGCAGGTGGGATCTTCCCGGACCAGGGCTCGAACCCATGTCCCCTGCACTGGCAGGCGGATTCTTAACACCTGCGCCACCAGGGAAGCCCTCAACATATTTTTAAGAAAAGTTATCACAACACAGTTAGAAGTTAATGAAAAGAAGTAAGTTAAAAGAAATATTGATACTTTTAGAAATCCAAAAATATTTCTAAATGACTCATGAAAAAATCAAGTTATCTCACCTTCATCACCAGGACCCAGATGCCTCGTCTTGACTCCAGAACATGAGTCCTGCCCAAGAACAGAGCAGGTTGCTAAGGTGCCTGGCCCTTTTGTCTCATCCTTGTTTGTCCCATAAAATCTTGTATACCGTCTCCCTTGGATTGCCCCACTCAGGACTTGGACTCCCACCTGAATCTCAAAGGCACTGCCTCCCATAAACTTAGAAAGAGGGAAGGATGTAATAATGTTTCTATTATTTATCTTTTGAGAGCAAATGGAAATAAACCTTCAGAAACAACATCTCAACTTAAATTCCTGAGTGATACCACGGTCATTTCAATCCTTGCCCTCCATGTTCTGCTTTACATGGCACAATAAGGGGGATAAGGCATTAGTTATACAATAACTGGCCTGCTCCCCCTCCCATACCACCTCAGAGTGTACAGGGGTTGACACTGTATAGTTGATTTGAAAGAGTTTTCCAGATATGAATACCAGCTATACCCATTTTTAAGCTTAAAGAAAGCAGCACAAATTCTACCTTTTTTTTTTTTAATTTGGCCACACAACTCACATTTCATCAAGACTTTATATGGGAGTGGCCCTTTAATCAGATCTCTTTTAAATGACAGAAAATCCATTTTATCCTGCTACAGAAACCTGGTGGATTTTGCCCAAATTGCATTTTCCTTTACGGCAGGCACAATAGCACAACAAAGAACTTACAAGGAGTAAAAAAAAGAAGGTCACAGCTCCACAGAGTCTGTTGGTTCCTACTACACAGGGAGAACTGTCTAGACAGAGGTGGGTCCACCAAGATGCTCCTGGAGCTTATGTTTCAGGGCCCCTTACTTGCAGGGGCCCTTTGTAAAGCCCTGGTTGGGGGCCTACAAATTTTGAATTTATGATTTTATATTCTTTTCTTAAAGAGAGATTTCCAAACTGTATAAACTTAAGGATACATCTGTCTCTGAACATGGACAGTATAAAAATACATATAAAGGTTGAATCTATTTCATAATAGCAAACTCTTGGTGCTGGGCCAAGCTCTGGAAGAAACCCTAGGCCACTCTCAATCTGGGCTTGGAAGGGGCTGGGCTAACTTGGGTTTGGAAATCAAAATAAGTGACTTCAACTTGGAAAATGTCCTATTATGTTAGCCTCTTCTTCCTTCCTTTCACTCTCACCAGCCTTTGATGAACATTCAGTACAAAAAATATTCAACATTGAAATAACACAATTACTTGTAATAACCAATTGTTTTCTTGCAGACTTTTCGACAGGTGCTAAAATAATATCTATGAAGATTAAATCCTAGGTTACTCTACGAAATGGGTTAGTGCTGGGTACATTTAAGCATTCGGTTTTGTCTTAGGATCAGAATATGCTGTAGTTCTTCCCTACAGGTCTGTCTCAAACTCTGCTCCAATTCAGTTTTGAACTCTGAGTCCAAAAGCCCAAGAAGGACCTTAATCAGATCACACATCTGCTTAGAATAGTGATTTTAGTGTTTTGGACATCTGGCCACTTGGAACTGGATAAAGGCCACCAACTCACTTGACAAAAGCTACTGGACATCTGTCAGCATGGAAATAGCTCTCCTTCTAACTGACCCTGAATCAGATTTCAGTAGCCAACCTCACAATGAAAGGGCATCTCTTCTCCTCCTATTATTCAGATAAATTGGTGCCATCCAGAAATATCCTACCAGTGTTCCACCAATGATGCTCTTTAAAATATTGTTGATGCAAGTGTAAACAGTGTTAACCCATTGTCCCTTTCACCTGTACTTCTCCCTGTTATATGACATTGACACGGGTGATATTAAAAATATTGAGCCATACATGTGGCTCAGGCACTGAAGCAGAGTCTTGGAGATTCTCTGTAGAGATCTTGGGAAGTCGGTCCCAGGGAAAGGAGGTGGGCGATATGAGGGTTAGAGGCACACATAGGGTTCAGGAAAACCACCGCTTAACAAATGCTGTGGAGGAATTTCAGTGCTATAACATGCTGTATGGCAATACCTATGTGATAAGCTAAACCAGCCTTGGACATAGATACAAAATTTTAAATATCATGGCCACTCCCCCCCCCCCCAACCAAATATACCACGAATAGATGGAGAAAAATCTGAGCTAAAGTCTGGCTCAAAAAGGGAAGTATGTAGGGGAAAATTTCAGACTCTATGAGGCAGTGTTATTATTTGGTATGGGAGCAACATTTATTAAACTCTTTCTGTGTATATGTACCACGTTCTGTGTTGCACTTAGAGCCAGGCAAAGGGTAGTCTTGTTCTGGAACCTGCACTTTAGAGGATCCTACAATCACACACACACACACACACACACACACACACACACACACATTTATTAAGGAACATGTGCACCTCTGTCACTTGGGATCCAGTGCTCAGTGCTGACATAGAAAACCCTAACCTCTAAACATCTGCTTACATGGCTAATACCTTCCAGGCCCCAGGAAACACTTTTCTACATGGCCTGCCCCCCGTGTCCTCAAAACAAAAGGCAACTGCTTCCAAATGCTGAGATGCGTGGGTTGTGCCACTGCCAGCTTCAGAGGCAGACACTGCTTTTGAGTGCAGGGAGACTTAAGAGGCTAAAGCGCTTAGGTAAGAGAAAGGACAAACTAATTAACTTGTCAAATCCTTCCTGTCAGCATGAAGGCAATAGACTATTATACTATGAAGTATTGTTTCCCAGTAGGGCTTAGCATCCATTTTCTTCTCTTCCAGTTGCGTTCCAATTCCTGGTTCACAAGCTCGTGTGGCATTTGCAGTGGTTGCACATGATGCCTTAGGAACATTTTGCAGTATTAACTGATCATATTACTCTTAAATCTGTATGTCTATATAGATTTATATAGATATATTTGTCTAGACACGCACGTGGAAGTGTGATGCTCGTTCTTTACCCTGGCAACCAGATGAACATAAAATGCTGTAACTGCAAATAGTTTTGTCCTTATAAAATACAAAGATTTTAATTATAAAGATTTAATTAAAATTTCAAAGGGTTAAATTAAAATTTTCAGCATTATTTAAATAAATGGATTTAAATGATAGTTATCAATTACAATTTTCATTCTGCCTTTTAAGTTTAATGCATAATTGTGAATATTTTAGAAATTTTTGAAAAAATATATGAAAAATATGAATGTTTACATTTAATATATATTATGAAAATATATTAGAATTTCCATCTGCCTACAATGACATTCTGCTTTTTAGTCATTTAGGTCATTACTGTCAATAGAACACAAGTAATGTTAAAATGTTGATTATAACAGCTCTTTAGAAATTTTGCTGAAATAACAGCAAGAAAAACAAATTTTGTGGGCTGAATTTTAATTTTTTATGAATTATATATATTTTTATTTCATTACTCATCCATAGCCCAACAGTGGAATAACAATAATAAAGAATAGTAATAATCAGGGTTAGTTGTTTTTAATATTTTATATTTTACTTGATTTTAATTCATATAAAAACCAAGGCTTTTTACATATTTTTCCGTTTTGTCATTTTTTTTGTTTGTTTGTTTTGTTTTGCGGTAAGCGGGCCTCTCACTGTTGTGGCCTCTCCCGTTGCGGAGCACAGGCTCCGGACGCGCAGGCTCAGTGGCCATGGCTCACAGGCCCAGCTGCTCCACGGCATGTGGGATCTTCCTGGACCGGGGCACGAACCCGTGTCCCCTGCATCGGCAGGCGGACTCTCAACCACTGCGCCACCAGGGAAGCCCCCGTTTTGTCATTTTGACAGACTTTTGTCAAGGTAGAAAGGATCGTATTTTAGTTAATAGTTTGTTCGCTTCACTTATAACTTTTAAAATATGTAAACCTGCAGTATGTGAGTCTCCATTTGCATTCTTCCCTCAGGCCTTGCAAATGCAAATGATAATCATGGCCCCAATCAGAAGGTTTTAGAAACTGTATTGAGATATTTTAATAATCCCTGAGGTGTGATGAAACTTTGAGGAGTCTGTCAATAGAGAGCATTTGGCTTCTGCTTCCCTCTTTTTACTCAGTGCTTGAACTGGGGCAAACCTTTCCGACTTTTCTGTCTCACTTCCCCCTCCTGGTGAATCAGATGCCACTTCAACGGAGGAGGAGTGAGATGGCAACCACCCAACGAGGTGGGAGCTTCAAGCAACAGTTGCAACATGAATCCACAAGGACAAAGTTTTGCGCATTTTGTAAAAAAGAAATTATAACCTGGAGAATGAACTTGAAATACATCATAACCAAGCTGTTTGTAAAGATTAATATTTTATGTAATATCGCATATGTTTTGGAAATCGTAGTAAAGACACCTGGAATCATAATATTCTTTCAGTGGCAAATGTCATATTACGTTTTTAGGGTATTACGTCAATTTAGTATTTCACGTATTATTAATAATGCCTCATTACATAAAATTATTACTAAATTGGCAATTAAGTGGATGTGAAGGATCCATATGCTAAACTGCTCATAACATTTCAATTATGAATTTCACATCAGATGTCTTCTAGTGTACATTCACACCATTGATGAAATCTCTTCGCTGGAACCACACAAATGAACTCTGCTTTGTAGCAAGCAATATTGGCATAAAGTTATTTTGCGCATTTTCCTGTATTTAAGGAAACTAGAAACAGAAGCAGATGAAGCAGCTAGTCCTTTCTCTTGGTGGTAGTAAAGCACTTGTTAATGCTGTAATTCGCTCTCTTGAATGTGTAAAGCCTTGGGGGTGTCATTTATGCGTCTTGATTGACTAAAAAGTTGTTTTCTTGTTCTTTGATTTACATTCCCCCCCTAAAGAAAACAGCCAACAAACAACAGTGAGTCCATTGTTTCTAGTAGTATGTTCTGTGCTCACTTTTGTCCCTAACTGACTCTGTCTTTTGGTTGTTTATGAATCCAAGTGGTGTAGGATCCAAGTAGGGTGTTTCTGCTGGAGGGCTGTCCTTGAACACAAAACCCAACGGTGCTTTAAGAAGGGGTTGGTACTTATCACTCCAAAGTGAGGCTGTATTGACCAAAAAAAATGTAAGTGATTTCAGCACAGCAGCTCAGAAGGTCATTTGGATTCATTCCCTCCCTTTGTCTTCCTGCAGTAGTGGATAGTAGAGGCCTCAATCACAGCCTGATTTTAGGGCCTTTTCCAATAATTGGGGATGGATGACTTAACTATTAGCATAGTAGGTAGGAATTTACCCTCTGATTTCCTTCACACACCCTACTATTGTACAGTTTCACAAAGCAAATATACCTCAGGTCTCTTCCATCCTTAAATTACACTGATAGTAACATAATGGGTAAGGTCAGCTGGCTCTTAGGCCACTCCTCACCTGGCATCTTACTGGTGGCTTGTGATTCAAGGTCAGTACCCCTGGTGCAGCTCATTTGAAAATGATCTGGTTCTAAGCTAAATAAAGGTTTTACCAGGATATCAATGTATTAATTTACAACTAGAGTTTCACTTGCCTTGAAAACTAGACTATGTGGTCTCCTGGTCAGAGCACACCTTACTCTGTTTCTAAAAACTTCGGAAGTTTAACCAATAGCCAGAAGATTGTATTCATCGAAAAACATTTACTGAGCCTCAATAAACTGATAAGCACTGACCATCAAATCTCTGTTCCCAAAGGATTGAAAGGAGTCAAGTAAGAGTGGTGCTGGGTTTCCACACTGTGTGCTCAAAATGCAATGAAAATAGAAGGAGTATGCTCAAGTTTACTGGTGTGAAGGTGGAAGATGAAAATTGGTCTGCATGGGAAGGGGTTGGTCAAGAAGATCTGAGTTGAGGCTTTGAAGAACAAATGGGCACTTGCCTGGTGAAGACAGAAGGAATAACATGCAGAGGCAAAGAGAGAAGAAACAGCAGGCACATTCAGAGACATGCCAATGGTTCAGAATGGCCTGAGCACAGAGGGCAGAGCAGCAGGCAATGAGGCTGGGGAGGTGGCTCATGATGCCTTCATAGAGTATTGTCTGTGCCTCACTAAGAGAAGAAAATTTATCCTTAAATGCTAGGATCTATGAAAAGCTATGCTATTGACCCCAATTCTTTACCACTCTATGTATTCACATTCTTTGCCATGTGACTTTGCAGTTCTTACCACTAAAGATCTAAAGTATGTTTCTCTACTTCTTGACTTTGGGTTTGGCCAAGTGTCTGGCTTTGGCCAATACAGTGAAGTGTAGGTGATGGTGTACGTGATCCAAGCCTAGGTCTTGTGTATTTCCATTTCCCTACTTGTATCTCTGCCATCATCATGAGAAGGACATGCTCAGGCTGGTGAAGTAAGAGCCATGTGGACCAGGGCCAACCCAGCCCAGAAGCGCAGCCTAGGTCAGCCAAACCCCCCAGCCGACTTCAATATTCATAGGCCAAATAAATGCTTATTGTTGCATACATCTGAGATTTTTATGGTTGTTTGCTATTCAGCATTTTATGTCATTTTCTAACTGATATAGAACCATTAAAGGGCCACAAGCAGAGGTATACATGCTCCAGTTTTCATTTTAGAATGTTTGATTTGTTTGCATGTGATGGATAAGTTAAAGAGGAGCAAAAAGGAGGCTGGGAGATCAGTGAAGAACTTGTAGTAATTCATAGAGAAATACCAAGAGCTTGAACTAGGCCCTTTGGTCATGGGCAGGGAGGTGAGGAGAAGAATTAGGAATTTTTCTTTAAAAAAAATTTGAATTATGAAATATCTCAAACATACAGAAAAATTCACAGAATAGTATAACTGACACTCATGTGACCAATACCCAGCTTAACAAAAGTCAAAATTTTGCTTCTTTTTAAAGAGAAACGTAGCCTTATTCCTCAGTTTCTCCTCCTTTCTTCCCTCCTTAGAGGCAGTCACTGTCCTAAGGTTGGATACATTATTTCCATGCATGATTTTTAGTTTTCTGATGCATGTATGTGTCCATTAACAATATACACTGTTTCCTATATTTAGAATTGTACCTATCAGACTATGCATCTTTTTGCAACTTTTTTTTATATTATATTTGTGAAATTTATCCTTGTTGATACATGGAGAGCTGAAACAGGAGGAATTTAGAGACAGTGAAAAAGTAAAAATTAACAACATAAAATTCATGAGAGGGGAAAAGAATTTCAGATAACCACCATATTTCTAGCTAGGGTGATCATGTGAATTATAGACAAGAATGAGGAATATAATAAAGGGAGTGGGTTTAAAATAAGGAGGGCTGGATAAATTGAGCTCAGTTTGAGTGTGGGGGAGGGGATGTGCTTATTGGGCCCATACTGATAGAATATGCTCTGTGGGCAGTTGAATTTGAAGATTGCTCAGGAGTGTAATCTGGTCTGGAGATAAGAGTCTTACCCTTTTACCATAGTGATAGCAGTTACAACTCTTTGAGTTGGTTTCTTGCACAGAAAGTACAAGCTCAGTAAGAAGAAAAGAAGACCAACAGTTGAGGGCAAACAGAGGACCAACAAACGTGGCTCTCCTGACATCTTTCTAGGGAGTATTCTTTCATGAACTCCTATCAAGAAAACATTTTTGAGGGACCTCCCTTGTGGCTCAGTGGTTAAGAATCCGCCTGCCAATGCAGGGGACACAGGTTTGAGCCCTGGTCAGGGAAGATCCCACATGCTGTGGAGCAACTGAGCCCGTGCGCCACAACTACTGAGCCTGCACTCTAGAGCCCATGAGCCACAACTAGTGAGCCCGCATGCCTAGAGCCCCTGCTCTGCAACAAGAGAAGCCACCGCAATGAGAAGCTGGCGCACTGCAGCAAAGAGTAGCCCCTGCTCACTGCAACTAGAGAACGCCCGGGCGCAGCAACAAAGACCCAATGCAGCCAAAAATAAATACATAAATAAATAAATTTTTTTTAAAAAAGAAGGAAAACATTTTTGAGCTTGCATCCCCATAGTTACATTTACTTAGGTGTAAATGATACACTGGTCCTATGAAACTAATATATACATCATAATATATACTCCAAAATAGAAATTTTAAATGCATAAGATATGCACTAAATAGAAATTCTAAATATTCTAATATTTCTTTCCCACTATCTAATTGATTGTCTTCTGTATCCCCTGGAGTGTCCCCCTCACTTTTTGAAGCCCCTGACTAAAATAGATCATCTGATCTCCTCTTTCATATGGAAAAATATGCTTTACATCACCATTATTCTGAAAGTGGCATTGGTTACTCCTTTTAAAAATATTTAGCACACATTAAAAAATAGAGTTAGAAATATTTGATAATTTACATTAAAAATTACATGTAACATGTGAGGTGGGAATTAGAAACATTTTTTTCCACCAATTTCTCTGCCTCCCCCACATTCTCCTACAATCCCTAACCCCTGCTAACCACTAGTTTGTTCTTAATCTTTATAATTTTGTCATTTTGCAAATGCTATCTATATAAGTCGTATCATACGGTATTTGAACTTTTGAGATCGACTTATTCACTCAGCATAATACCTTTGAGGTCCATCCAAGTTGTTGCATGTATCGATAGTTGGTTCCTTTTCATTGTTGAGTAATATTCCATGGTATGAATATACCACAGTTTGTTTAATCATTCATCTCTTGTAGGGCATTTTGGTTGTTTCTCGCTTTTGGCTACTGCAAATAAACTGCTATGAACAATTGTGTATAGGTTTTTATGTGGATAAAAGTTTTCATTTCTTTGGGACAAATGCCCAGTATGCAATTGTTGAGTCATATAGTTAAGTGTATAATTTTTTTAGAAATCATCAGACTTACATTCCCACCAGCAATGTAAGAGATAACCAGGAGAAACTTAGTTTAACTGGGTTACCCATCTAGAGGGAGCTGACTTATCTGCAGGGGCATATTGCCTCTCTCCTTGCTTTGTAACTTCTTATCAACAAATGGAGAGTTTAGAAAAACAAAACAAAACACTGAAATGAGTATCAATGAGTTTGAGTAAAATAACATTTTTCTCTTAAATAATGATTTTTATGAGTGAATGATTTTTCTTGGCTGTACCTTCTCTATATTGCCTGTTAATATGTCTGATCCTTTCCAATCAAGTTAATACATTTTTTTTTCTCCAAGAAACAGTCCTACCTACTTGAAGTACAGGTGGTGTTTCTTTATACTGAACACTGTTTACAGTGCTTCATGTCCCATTTGTCCTATTCTTAGTGTTAATTAAATCCCTGAGTCCAATCTCTTGACACCAGTATATTGGTGATGAAAATGAGGGTACTATTTTCTATTTCTTCTTCCAAAAATTTAACACTTAACATCTTCAAAAATAAATATAATAGGAGACATTATTTTTATTTCTTTCTATCGAATTGATTTTTAAACAATTAACTGAAATAATGGAAATTAAACTTGACACTCCTCAAGAATCAAAAACTTTAAGTGACAAGGACTCACTGCAGTTAAAACAAGGGCCCACAGACCCTCATTCTCCTTAAATGTGACTTAGAGTGGAAAGTTTCAGTGTTTTCCTTTCTTCCCAGAAGTGAGATTCATGCTGATTCTTCTTAGCTCTAATTTCCACAGAAAGTCAGGGCTTACTTCTCCATCACCTTTGGTGGGCTTGACTCATAAGCCTGAGTCACAAATGACTCTGCTGAGCTAGAGCCACAAAGACCTGTACCTCCAGGTGGAGAAGAACCTCAGAGCCCAGCCCACCATCAGGGCCAAGAACCTAAGGGCTCACCTACAGGAAGAGATGGGTGTGCACAGAGTTACTAGAATAGAGACCCATTACCATTAGGGAATTGCTGAAGCTCAGGGTTGAAGGATTAGGGTTGTGCTGAGGACCCCTCACAACCTCTCTTCCCTTCCCCTGATCTGTGGTCAGAGATCGCTGGTCCAGTGGTAGAGCCCTACAGAGTGTCCAGAAGCTGACATGTTTTGAGCCTGTATGGTTTGGGTAGATTAGGCTGTAGTAATGAACAGACCCACACATAGAATTGCTCAGCACAATGGAAGCTTATTTCTTGCTCATGTAACAGTGTGGTAGGGTTGGAAAAGTATTGTTGGAAAAGGCAAGGGGAGATGTGGCTCTACGCTGTCGTCATTCTGGGACCCAGGCTGAGGGTGACACTGCCATCTTTAAAACTTGGCTTCCAGGAGAATATGGGGCAGGGGAGTTGAGAGGGTGCGTCTCCATCTCAGTCAGCCAGAAAAGGGGAACAAGCATGCAGGAGCATGTCCAGGAGGATTGTATGGGCCAAAGCAAGAGGCAGTGCACACCATTTGCGCTCATGTTCTGCTGGAGAGAACCGAGTCATATGTCATCTTCTTCCCCTCAACTATAAGGAAAGCTGGGACATGGGGTCTGCTAGGATGTTCACAGAAAGGGGGAAGGCTTTTGGTGGCCAGCCAGACACCACAGATCCCTTTCTATGCAGCCAGTGTCTGGACTGGCTTCTGGTAAAGTGGGAAGGGGCCTGGGGGCCCGAGCACAGTGACTGCAGCAAAGGCGAGGACATGTTGGCAGAGAGTAGACCGAGTTTCCTTCCCACAAAGAGCAAGAGAGGTAAGCAGTGGTCCCATTAGGCTGATTCTGTCTGTGGACACAACAGCTGGTCTCTGGAGGGAAACTTCCTATCCCTGGGAAGCGAGTCAACTTTTCCTCCAGAATGGAATATCATTTGGCAAAAATGAGTTCCAGGGGGATTGTGGAGTGTTTGTTCACTCTGTGTGACTGCAAGAGTAGGTGATGGTAAGTCAACGCCGTTGAACAAACAAAGGAGAATGAGACAGTCATGTCTGTCTGCAAAGGAGCCCCAGCATCTAACTCTCCAAAAGTGCAGGATGTCCTTGAAGAAAGTTCTGCTGACAGGTTGCAGATGCTGAGGGGGATGGAGGTGGGGGGAGGACTCTGACTGCTACATCAGGACAGGAGCCCTTGCATAGGTGCCCTCCTTTATTACAGACCCACCCCTGTACAGGTAAAGAGCTGATGCGGAACCAGCATGTGCAAATTCTCTTCCCCTCTGCCCTTGGCCCAAGGGCAACCACACAAAATGGGATTAATTGGGATTATGGGGGCTTTGGCTGCTTGGCTGCTACTCAAGGATGAATGCTTAATTTATGTCTCAGTGATCTTGACTCCTGCCTGATTAAACTGGTTCACTCGGGCCATTGTTTGCCAAGGACTTTCCTTTCAAAAGAGTGGTTACAGGTGGTGCTTTTGTGTGACAGACTTTTAGCTTTGCTATAGTACGTGGCTTCAGTGGATTGCTGCAATACCACCTTTCTCTCAGAAATCACTAAAAGCACAAATAAATTCAATGGGTTCTCCTCTCTCAGGGCTTTTCTTGTGACAGCAAAATGTCAACAGGCGTGAGTGTTCAAGAATATATAGAATAGATGTGGAATTATTACTGGGCAAGAGAAAAAAGCATTTGTTTGGAAAATCTCCACTGAGCAGAGATGTTAAGATTCAGAGCATCTCACCTCCTCTTAGCAACTCACTCCTGCAAATCAAAAGGTGCCCCTTGGAGGCCCCAGACCTGATGGTGCCTGGTGCCCCGGCTTCCCTGTGCTGTTTCTGCTAGCGCACGGGCTCCTGTGTTACCTGAGCAGTTCAGTCTCTGAGGTTTGTTCCAGCCTGAGCCAAGCTCTGTTGTTATTTGAAGGGATGGGAATGTTGGGCCACTTCCATTCTACTAGGATTTAAATGAAGACTGTCCACAAACCTGAACTGGTTTGGTGGTTTTAGCCCATTTGACTGGTGAAGTTGGTTTACAAACATATAAAGCAATTTTTAGACTGACTTCATGTTTTCTTTCTTGGCCCTTGAAGTCAGTCAAAAAAGCCAAATTGGTTTGGGTAAATCTGCCCTATGGCATACTTGAGGCTTTTCCAGAGGCCACATAAACATCTTCAGAAGCAAATACGCTCTTAGACTGAATAACTAAGTAAATTTTCTGTCCAAAAGGGATGTTACGAGAAACTGTAGTCTATGACTTTTGTACCTAGCTGAAAATAAAGGTTGTGGTTTTAGTATACTAAGCTAACATGACAGAGACCTATACATTAACCATGTGATATTTAATTAATTAATTTAATTCTAGAAACTTGTTTCTCAATATCATACATCAAATACAAATTACTGGAGGGCTTCCCTGGTGGCGCGGTGGCTGGGAGTCCGCCTGCCGATGCAGGGGACGCGGGTTCGTGCCCCGGTCCGGGGGGATCCCGCGTGCCGTGGAGCGGCTGGGCCTGTGGGCCGTGGCCGCTGGGCCTGCGCGTCCGGAGCCTGTGCTCCGCGGCGGGAGAGGCCACAGCAGTGAGAGGCCCGCGTACAGAAAAAAAAAAAAAAAAAAAAAAAAATACAAATTACTACAGAGCTTAGGAACATCCTCTTTCTGTATTTGTATGGTATTATTTGGACTATACTTGGAAAAATGTCAGAATATATCAGTATCATTTCTCCTAGCTTCATATAAAGAAAGCTGCTAAAAAAACATAATTAAGGTGAGAAATCTATCATATTTTCAAAAAGTCCAGTGATAAGTGTTTGGGTTCAAACTCTGCTTTCTATGAAGATTCCATAAGTTTAAAGACTTTTATGGAAAATGCAATTATGAGCATATTATGATGTTAATTAAAAATTACTTTAAATTTTATAACATGTTATCTCCCCAAAATACTCTGATGGTAAAATTTAGGATTTAATCAACTGGTGAGTGGGTGATAGTAAAATTGATTTAGTAACTCAGTCTGAATATGAGAAAGAAACAGAGATCTTGGGAAATAGACAAATGAGAGCATACGAATCTAGAAAGAAAATTAGTCTACTCCATCAAGTTACTTAAAAGTTAGAGGGAGGGTAAAGATGTTGCTAGGATTCAGAATTTGCAGAAGTGAGGGATGCCATTGTCCTGAAGTGTGATGAAGCCCTTCAGAGAAGATGCACCAAGGTAAGAAAAGGTTGCTCTGAGCATTGTATGAAAATGCCCCAGGACCTTCAGGTGGGAAATGTCCTCATCACTTGCCTCCCTCAGGGGATAGTCAGGGTACACCCTCCCTTGCTGAGTAGACCTTTCCAAAAGTTGGACAGTTTGAAGATCTGTCTTACTGCTGTGTATGGAGACACAGTCTTACCATAGAAGGTTAGAGCTGGCAGAGACCCACAGAATTTTCCAGTTTAACCCCATCTTTTACAAACAAGGAAATTGAGGCCCAGAGAGGGAAATAAGCTTACTTGGAGTCTCACAGAAAATTATTCCCATTGCCCTTACTTACTTGGTTTACTGGGAACCACTCACGCTGTAGACACCCTTTCCAAATATGGAAAGTAAAAGTATGCAGCTTTCTTGCTACCACACAGATATTTTTAGAATAATCATTCTAATGTTATATATTACTACTTCTGCCTTTAAGCATCTTCTCTTGATTAAAGTACTCCTCTAACCCTGAATTCTTTGACAGTCAGAACCAAACACCCTTGATTATTGAAATGGCTTGAAATGGTTCTCTGATTATGTCCTGAAAGCCTGCCTGGTTTTCCCATCTACTGACCAGCTGCGTATGGGCAGTGACCAGGTTCTTGTCTTTCTTCGACTCTCTCACCCAGTAGGAAGCAATATTAATAAATAAATATGGCGTGGATGGTTCTAGGTACCTCAACACATAACCTTTTGTATGCAAGAAGTCCCTGCACCTCCAGTTATTGAAAGTCAGGGGATGTAGCAGAAGACCTTGTAAAGTATTTTTTAAGAGGGTTTGATAGCTATCAGAAGCCCCTTCTACAAAATTTGGTTTTGAGCTCACTATAATCCTTTGAATTTGCCTTAGAGTGTCAGTAAAAAGAGGCATATTCTTAGAAGATAATAAAAGTTGTGTTCTGATTAATGGATATTCATTCCAAGATACTTCACATATAAGTACATTTTGAAGTAAGAAATAAATAGATTTTCTCAGGGAAGGTGTTTTTGTTTATTTTCAGTTTGGTTTTGTTTTATGAAATTGTACTGGATCAAAAATTCAGGCTTTGCATTCAGGCCTGGCCCTGGGTTAAAGATGTGAAGTTGGCCAAGCTGAATTATAGTCCCTTCACGGCTTCACACGCCAGCAAAGCACCCCTCAGCAGTACACCCGACTTCTTGCTCCCCAGGCTGTCCTCTCACATCAACATCTAAACATATGGTAAATGAAATAATGAAGGTGCCCATCTCTGGCGTAAACTCCTATGGGCAGAGCAGCAACCGAGGTACTGGGTCATGTAAAACTATGTGAAGGTCCTCAAGAACCACGTTAAGGATGTGTCAGGAGAGGGTGTGTGCATTGTTTGTAGAAGAGGGCCCTACTGGAAACAGACATCAGGTGGGAAAAGTTGGAGAATCTCTCTAGAAGTCTGACCTCATACCCATTCTAAGTATCAACCTCATTGTTCATTTCAATCTTCTCATGTGTCACCAGTGATTTCTCCATGATGGAGGCAGTGTTGGGTATTAGTCAAGATGAGCCTAGGTTCTGGAGGTAAATTCACTCGTGGTCAGCTTGCTTATCCTCTCTGGGCTTCAGTTTCCTCGTCTCACCATTGGGGGTACGAATATAGCTACCTCATAGTGTTATCATGAGGATAAAACTAATATATCATAGCATTTAGGACAATGCCTGGCATAGTAAGCCCTCAACTAATATTAGGAGAATAAACATCATTATTTTCCCATTCAGGAAATGTGTGAATGGTTGGATATGTTGATTCCAGTCATTGGAAACAAAGCAGACTAAAATATAAGATTTGATTTCCCTTATATTAGCACTTAGACATAACTTTGCAAGCTGAAAATAGCCTGGACCTTGAACATTAACCTAATACACCAAGAAATAAAAACACTTGTCAAAATGTCAGGAACAGCATAAATCATAGATACTATCTTTGTGGAATTTTAAAAAATTGGTTACAACACAATTGCTTCTTTTCATCACACATTTATGTAACAATGTTGATTCATATTCGTAAAATGTATAACAATCTCCAACAGGAACTGTGGCTTCTAAGTTTATATCTTAACATGGAGAAAAAGCAATTCTTTTTTTTTTTTAGCCAAGCTCTGACAAGACATTTGGCCCTTGGCAAGTAGAGAAGGTTCTGGCTGGTGATAAAACTCAAAAGCCTAATGAGTTGATGGAGACAGAGGTTAAGTCTTCACATTGTGAGGTTCTATTGACTCTTCCTCAGCCTTGCCCTTTATCCTCGTTTATATTTTAGTTTGTAAGAAGCCTTCCAAAGGCAGACTATTCATTAGTGGTTCCATAGTGGATGATTATGCTCAGTTGTTATTTCTTCTATGCCGCCATTGTCTAGCTTATATTATGCGGTGTGACAAGAGCTTTATAGAGCAAATGAAAGACAGGGTTTCAGCACAAGACAAGCTTACATTGTAAAGAGAGAGCATTTTGAAATGGCCTTATGAGAGGGCAGAAGCACTATGCCAGGTGTAGCTGGACAACAAGGAAGAAAGCCGCTCTAAGAGCCAGCGCAGGCCCATCAGGGAGGGAGGCCGGAGGGAGGTAAAAGGAGAGCAGGGTGCACACTCTTCCAAAGTGGCTCCTGCCAACAATTTAAAAGATATTATGCTGAATAATGGGTTTCAAGACTATGATGGGTATTAGAAGAGACAGTGTGGAGGTGGGCGTTGAATTTCCAGAGATGGAAGTCAAGGGGCAGCTCCTGCTTTTTAAATTCTAGTTTCAGCCTCCCCCAGCCAACAGCATCAGATGTCGCCTCCAAGCCCGTCACCACCCAGAAGTTAGAAAACAGTCGTACTTTGGACTTCTTTCTGATCTAGTTGTAAGCACAGGAAAAGCGGAGAATGATGTGGAAGATAATAAATGTATGAACCAGTGATACTTGGTGGTTGTTTCTTTTTTAATGTACTTTTAAAAACAGTGATCCGAGGGTGCCAATCAGAAGAGTGACAGAAGATTTAGGTTAGAGGCTGAAGAATCATGGCTAGCTGGCTGCTTTATAAAGTAAGCAGGTGCTTCAGTGAACTGTAATATTTACTCCCAGAAATTAGGCACTTCTTTGTCCTAATGTCTTGTGTTTCAAGAAAGGCGTTGTTGCTAAGAGGAGGTAGCAGCAGTAAGTGGCATGAAGTCAGCCTGTGGCATCAAAGATGCCTCTGGGGGTCAAAGATCCTAACACGGTAGATGAATTTCAAAGGGGGCCAGATAATTCTGTGGCAAATAGTAACGTTTGCTGTCATGCGTGTTAAAAGACTGGTAATCAAATCTCATGCCTCAGAGAGTGAATGAATCGTGCCAGGGGCCAGCCGTTTTTTCTTCTCCTCCCCCTTTGCCTACAGGAAACATGACCGATTTGGTGGGAAGGCAAAACGCTTTCATCTTGTGATAATTCGTTGAAATCATACAACCTTCTGTGGCTCAAGACCTAGGTGGGGAGCTGGGAGGTACAAAGAGAGGAAAGTCCGGTTTCTCAGCTCTGGGATAGTGGCTGCCACCTGGAAGTTTCTCTGGACTGACAAGACTTTGAGATCTGCAAGGAAAGCCAAGACTTGACAACTAGCCTCCTGAGGCTGGGCAAGTCTTGGGCTTCAGCTGGAGAAGACGGCCCTCTGAAGCATCAGAGCCCCCAGATCATCTGGAGTTCAGCTTCCCAGCTTCCTGACCACCTGAGCACAGGGGAGGACTGGCCATCTCCATTTTCTATTTTCTTCCTCTCTTCCCCCTCTGCCTTTCTCTTTTTCATCTTTCTCTTTCCTCCACTTCTAGGCAGTGGGAAAGAGCCTCTGTTTCTTTCTGCTGCCCGGTGAATGGCCCTTAGAAGCTCTGCAGGACCCTAGTGCCAAGAGGCTCTGGAGGAATCCCCTCTCTCAGTGCCTCAGGCAGGAGACAGAACCTGGGGCTGGTTAGAGAGTGTGGTGCCTGGTGGCCTTGGACATGGGCGCTCTCCTCACTCCAGCACCTTCTCTCCTGCCTTCTCGGCTGGGTCCTCCCCCTCAGCATACAGATGTGCTCTCACATTTCTCAACACAAAATGAAACCAATAAGCTATCTCTCCTGTCCCATATGCTCCTCAAGCCCTTCTCTCTACGTTCTCCTTCAGAGCCAAGCTTCACAGAGCGCTGTGTCTTCCCCGCAGGTCCCATTCTCAGCTCTGTGGTCCCTTCCTGCTTGGTCCTCCACCCTCCATTCTTGTCAGCATCACAAATAACTTCCACGTGGTCCCAGTTGGTGATGCCTTTCAGGTTTCATCCTACCTCACCTCTCAAGGTGGACCAGACCACTCCCTCCTTCCCAAGCACTGAATCTTTCTTTGTTTCTGTGACACTTTATTCTTCTGGTTTTCTCCCCAGTTCGTTCCCTAGTCCAGAGGTCTGGGCTTGGCCCTCGGTCTCCTCTCAGTATTTTCTATATTCTCTCCCTAGATGATCTCACCAGCCCGCTACTTTAATACCGCCTGGGTGGCAAGGATTCCCAAATATGTATTTAAGCTCCAAATTCTTATATCCAATGACTTCTTCTTCTTGGATGTCTCAGAGGGCTCTCAAATGCAACATGGCCAGACCAGACTCTTCCTATCCCCGTTGCCTCTCTGCACCCCCTCCAAATCTTAGGAAATCAATTCAGACACCCAGAAACGCAAGAGTCATCTCTCTCTCTCACTCTGCGTATCAAACATCACCACATCCCATCAATTCTATTCCTAAATTATTTCACAATTTCATTCATGTCTCTTCACTGCCACCACCAAATCCAAGCCACCCTCACCCTTCACCTGGACCACGGCAACACCTCTCAACTGGTCTCCTCACCTCTATGTTTGCCCCTTCCTACTTCAACGTGAGTCATGCCCAGCACAGGTCATTAGCATCATGCTATGGTGTAATGATACCTCCCCTTCCTGCCTCACAGAATAGGGAGAGAAATCGCCCTTTATGAAGCATCTTATCCATGTTAGGTCCTGTATTAGACATGTTACCATACTGACCTCATTATACCATTTCAACAATCCTGAGAAGCTGGCATTGCTCTTATTTCACAAATGAGACAGGGGCTCCAAGAGGTGAGGTAACGTGACCAAGCTCGCAGCTACTAACAAACAGCTACAATCAGAATTCTAGCCTGACAGCAAAGTTTATGCTCTTACCTGTCCCAGGAAAATGAGGCTTTATAACTGGAAAGTGCTATATAAGTGTCAGGTATCATTACTGTTTTATGAAAATGCAAGTCAACCACAGATGAACAACTGAGTTTTATTCATTCACTCACAAATATTGCTGTCTTTGTCCTTTGTACACTGTGCCAGAGGCTCTGGGGGTCATCAAGGAACATCTTAGAGAAAAAGTAAAACTAGAGATGATCTTTTCACCATTTCTCAAAGACTTTCGTCATTGGTTTCCTTTGACTAATATGTTTTTTCATAAATGCAGTAATTATATATTTTTAACATGTAGTTTATATACCGCCTTTCTTTTAAGGAACACAGCTATGATACAAAATGGGCAACACCTGTATGTGGGACATTTACGAGTAAATGGTGAGCTGCTGTCACAGGCAGTTAAAACTAAAATGCCTTTGTCAAAGTGAGTTAACAAAGTATATTTTGTGACCCAGAATCCCTTGACACATTCATCATGCTTGTGTGGATTCTCTCAAAACTCTAAGAACTGGCTGACTCTAGCCGGCTTCCCTGTTGTGTGCACAAATGAGTCCATTTCCACAGCGCCCTGCACGATCTTCCCTGAGCCACGCACTCGAGTTGGAGCTGACCCCACTGACCTGCTCTGAAGCGTGTGGGCTCTGAGATCTAGCAGAGGTAATGGGTTTGTTCTGGTGCGGAATCAGAGGGGTGACTGTCTATCCCAGAACCTCACTTTCAAGGGGGAATGTAGAGCAGGTGGGGCTAAGAGGCTTATCAAGTGGCAGAGCCAGTACTAGGGTGAAGGCGCGGGCACCTGATGAGTAAGAGTACTGTTGTAGACATGCCTGGAGCTCACTGAAATTTCTGGTTCTCTTCTTCCTGGCACGTGGGAGGATTGGCCTGAAGTCAGGTGTAGCCATGTCACCTGCTTTGGCCAACGAAATGTGAATGGATTTCTGTCACTTCAGGGTAAGAGCATTTACTTATTTATTTGTTTGTTTATTTATTTAATTTTTTTTAGCTAAGTCCAATCTTTAGTCAGCTTTTCTCAGTTTTTTTCATTTCCTTTTTCCATTGCAGGATCACATCCAGGATAGTACGTTCTCTAGCTGTCATGCTTCTTTAGGCTCCTCTTGACTGTGACAGTTTCTCAGAATTTTCCTGTTTTTGATGACTTTAATAGTGCAGGGGAGTACTGGTCAGATATTTTGTAGACTGACCTTCTACTGGAATTTGTCTGATGTTTTTCTCATGATCTGACTTGGAGTATGGATTTTTGAGGGAGGAAGACCACAGAGGGGAAGCACTGTTCTCATCACATCATATCAAGAGTATGTATATCGACATGACTTGTTACTGTTGATGGTGACCTGATGACCTGGCTAAGGTAGTATTTGACAGGCTTCTGCACTGTAAAGTTACTCCCCCCACTCAGTTGCTTCATTTGCACATATTTTCTCCCATTCTGAGGGTTGTCTTTTCATCTTGTTTATGGTTTCCTTTGCTGTGCAAAAGCTTTTACGTTTCATTAGGTCCCATTTGTTTATTTTTGGTTTTATTTCCATTTCTCTAGGAGGTGGGTCAAAAAGGATCTTGCTGTGATATATGTCATAGGGTGTTCTGCCTAGTTTTCCTCTAAGAGTTTAATGGTGTCTGGCCTTACATAGGGTAATAGCATTTAAGAGCTGAGTTGTAATTGTCCATGCTCTCTTCCCTTGCTGTAGTGACTCCTGAAAGTTTGCATTGAGACGTTGGCTTGAGAAGATGGTAGAGCCTCTGTCAGCCTACATCCTTGGGTGACTATGGGATGCAGAGCCTCCCAGCCAATCTGCTTCAGATGTGTAGTATGAACAAGACTGTTTCATAGCCTATCTAACCCATCCTTACCATCACAGGTACTCAACAGGCAGGATGGACCAAGGTGCAGGATAGTGTTTGTGACCATAGCAAAGAGTGCATCTCTCATTTAAGGATAAACCAGGACCTCTTTTCTGTTCCCTAAGGGCAGTGGCAGAGTGGACTTGGCATCAGAGAGATCCAGGTTCCCATCACAACTCTCTCAGGTCTGGCGGTATAATCCAGATCCAACACTGAATCCTCCTGAGCTTCAGCTCCTTTATCTGGAAAGTAGGGATGGCATTTTCAACCTGGTAGGATTAATGTGAGCATCAGTTGTCTGAGGTAGACCGTAGGACAGCTTGAAAATGTTTCTTGGAAAAAAAATGTTTGTTGGTTGATTCCACATGTAGAGTCCTCTCCACTGACAAAAAGAAACAAACACAAAGAAAAACCCTAAAACTCCTGTCCAGCCTTTTCTCAACCCTTCGGACTTCTTTGAAGGAACTATGTTGTACAGAATCTCATGGGGCCTGAGAGCCTGTACATTTAGGGTTCTTTAAAACCCGGGACCTCTTAATAGATGCACAAAGGTTTTAGAGCAGCCTTTCTCCATGTTCTCCTTTCCCTCTGCACACACACAACTGTTATAATAAAAATAAGATGATGAAATTGAGGATGGGGGGGCAATGATTGAGCAGAACTCGTACATTAAAATTTTTTTTTTCTGGTTAGAACAGAAGTGTCTGGAAGATTCTCTTTGTGAACCGGGCTTTTAAAGTGTGCTTCATTTGAAGTCTCAGGAGCAAGGCTGGGGTTAGACTTCTTCTGTTCAGAACATGGTTATTAACGAATTGAACTATAAAACTGAATTCTCTAGAAAGAATTCCCTGATCCAGAGAGGGGTCTGTGGCCAGCTCTTTGTTTATGGTGACCCCCTGAAATATAGTCAGTACTTATGGGAAATATTCCCATCGTGTTTAGGAGCCTATTAACCTCATTTA
Organism: Hyperoodon ampullatus; assembly: GCF_949752795.1. Taxonomy (NCBI): domain Eukaryota; kingdom Metazoa; phylum Chordata; class Mammalia; order Artiodactyla; family Ziphiidae; genus Hyperoodon; species Hyperoodon ampullatus. Next base: position 114,296,831 of record NC_136917.1, read on the forward strand.
AAAGGCAGAATTAAGTTTTCCTGTGATGTCTGAGTACTAATTCATGCCAAGCTTTAGAATGGGTATTTTCTTTCTTTCCATTAGGTTCTTATCTATATAGGTTCATTTCTTACTGACTATATAGTTATATAATTAAAGCTAATTGGGGCCATTTAAACATTTCAATTAATTTAATGGCTTTGAAGTAGAATTTTTAAGGTCAAAAGAAATTTGAACACCTGGAATCTAGTTGAAGTCTTGATGGAATGAATATATATAAAATTCATTATGCTCTACAAAAAAAAAAAAAAAAAAGAAAAGGCAAGGTTTGTGGGAGATCAGGACCCTGAGAGTGGCATTTATAGGTTCCATTTCAATTTTCAGCAGAGGAAAATTTCACAAATTCCAATTATAACCTAATTCTATAGTTAGATGGATTTATGGGGGAAATTGTTTGTGAAAAAAAATCAGTGTTTTTTAAGGAAAACAGCTCCCCAAATCGTTGTCTGGCTCACTTCCACTTAAACCTTCCTCACCTTCTCAACCTCTGTCTTTCCTCTAAGTCTGTATGCTAAATATCAGATAGCATTAGGGAAGGTTTCAAGAAAAACAGCATTTCCAGAACCTCTGGATTCAAGATGGAAGTTCCTGCATTGTCGATTTGAGCATTTGGTTCCTAAGGCTCTTTGTTTCCTGCTTAGGTTAAGATTTGACAGAATTACATGGTCAGGATTTCAAGAACACCTTGAGAAAACCGGCCTTTTTCTGATAAACTCTTGGAGCCTTCATCTGGGCCTCCAATATTAGACACTTTATCAGTTACACAAGAGAGAAAAATTTTAATTCACACCAGAACCATTTCAGTGATCTCCTAATTGGAAGAGCCAGTGGCTTTTACACGTGTTAAAACATTTCAAGGTAGAGGAGGCAGTAATCTGACTATAAAAAATCTTGAGCCTTTTTTTTTTTTTTTTTTTTTGCGGTACGCAGGCCTCTCACTGTTGTGGCCTCTCCCGTTTTGGAGCACAGGCTCCGGACGCACAAGCTCCGCTCACGGGCCCAGCCGCTCCGCGGCGGCATAGGGGATCTTCCCGGACCGGGGCACGAACCCGCGTCCCCCGCATCGGCAGGCAGACTCCCAACCACTGCGCCACCAGGGAAGCCCTTGAGCCTTTTTAACCCACTTTGGAGCTGATTCTTGGTAGCAGCTTCCTGTCACATTCCCATCACACTACACAGCAACACCATTGAACAGGACCTCTTTGCTGCTCTGTGTTGCCAGAGAGAAGGGCACACACCAGCAATGCAGAGGTCCCAACCAGGCAAGATGTGGGAGTACTGAAAGACTAGGGCAAAGGGGCTTGTGGATACAGCAGAAGGTAGTGTGCTGGTGCCGCTCCCAGGCAGAGCATAAAACATGGATCAGAGGTGTGATGGCTTCTGAGAGCAACTCCAAGGGAAGCTGCTGGCAAATCTGTTCAGTGTGGCTGTCATAACATCAGGATTGGTATTAAAATGCAATTCTTATAAACAAGGGACAATGTTTTCTTTTTTATAAATTATTTTTTATTTTTTATTTATTTTGGCTGCATTGGGTCTTTTTTCTTTTTTTTTTTTTTTTTTGCACTACGCGGGCCTCTCACTGTTGTGACCTCTCCCGTTGCGGAGCACAGGCTCCGGACGCACAGGCCCAGCGGCCATGGCTCACGGGCCCAGCTGCTCTGCGGCATGTAGGATCTTCCCAGACCGGGGCACGAACCTGTGTCCCCTGCATCGGCAGGCGGACTCTCAACCACTGCGCCACCAGGGAAGCCCTGCATTGGGTCTTTGTTGCTGCATACGGGCTTTCTCTCATTGCAGCGAGCGGGGACTACTCTTCCTTGCAGTGAGCGGGCTTCTCATTGCGGTGGCTTCTCTTGTTGCGGAGCACAGGCTCTAGGCACGCGGGCCTCAGTAGTTGCAGCACGTGGGCTCAGTAGTTGTAACTCATCGGCTCTAGAACGCAGACTCAGTAGTTGTGGCACCCGGGCTTAGTTGTTCCGCAGCATGTGGGATCTTCCTGGACCAGGGCTCGAACCCGTGTCCCCTGCGTTGGCAGGCAGATTCTTAACCACTGCGCCACCAGGGAAGCCCCAACAAGGGACAGTCTTGATGCATTCACAGAAGGACCTGATCCAAACACCCAAGCTAACGCATTATCCTGCACAATACAGGCTGCAGATTTTAATCAAATAAAGCTAAACTGCCTTATTTGCCATCATAGAAAAAAACCTAGGACCGGCCGAAATGTTATTTCCCCTGCACCCCTCTAAAATATCAACAAAACCAAGTTGATTGTCTGGCTTGAATGGTTTCACTTTCAGATACTGTCCACTAAGTCCTTTTACGGAGCAGATTAAGTTGGACTTGGTTGATCAAGCAAAATTGCTGATCCACCTTTAGCACTCAATTAGCCAGGAGTTATAGCTCCAAGAATACACAGACATATGGATCAGACATGGGGACTTAAACCTGAATTGGGAGCCTGAAAGGATTTAAAGCCAACTGTATCTTTCCCCCAAATGTCAGCAAGGGTATAAAGCCCAAAGGAGACAGTCCCTAGAAGCATTGGGTATTTGGCCAGTGCCTTCTTATGAGGTTCTAACTCAATTCTCTGGAAGAAGAGAAAAAAGATATGATACCCTATTACCAAGGAAAACACCCAGGATCATGCCTGGAAGGCCAGCTCTCAGAGCATGTGTCTTGGTTTTCCGACATGTATCTCCCTCAATTAAGTTGGACTTGGTTGATCAAGCAAATGGCTGATCATCCTCTCCTTCCCCCATGACAAAACAGTAGCAATTTGTGTAAGATTTGAATTCTTTTACAAAGTGCTTTCTGGTAATTGTCTCTTTTGATTCCCACAACAGACCCTGCTATGCAGGTAGTAATAATCCAGGGCAAAGCGTATGATTCACACACAGAAGGAAACTGTGTCCTGAAATGGGGGTCACAGACAATGTCCCAGCTGGGTTCTTAGACTTCAGAGCTGGTGGTCCCTTTCATGTCTGCCTGACGCTCTCAAGCCTTCATCATTCAATGTCCTCATGAAACAATTCTAACCCAGAGGTCCTGGTATGAAAGCATTTCTCCATATTTTAGCATTTTTCTTTATTGACAAATACTATTGCCAACCTTTCACCATGATTTTCTGATGCATATCAACACAGAAATCTTACACAAATCTTTTCTGTAGAATAAAGTGAGTGGTGATGTTGATTATGGTTTTTCAGCACTCATTTTGGGGACAAATATATTGGCTGCTGGAGCATCCTCCAAATCACGTGACTGTTGAATACAGCAACCCCCTTGCCAGTGAATGCATTTGGGTGTTAGCAGTGGAGTGTTGCTCATAACAGAAGATATCTGGGCAAATCTGGGATTGAAAGGTGGTAGTTGGTTACCCTTAATGATAGAGAGACCCACTTTAATATGTAAAGTAAGGCTATGATGCTTCGAGGGTTTTCCCCTAGTTCATAATTGCTATCTTGTTTATCCATCTACCACTGGGCTTGAAAACTGTATTTGGTGCTCTCCCTTTATTGCAATGTGTATGCCTTTTGGAAGAAGAGATTAAGACAGAAAGCAGCGATGCACTCTCCCACCACATGGGTCTCTCCCACTATGATCTCCCTGGCACTGCCCATGAGAGGAGGAAGAAGAGAGGGGCCTCAGGTGGGCCCTACCTCTGGACTCACACATGGTTACAGTATCCTTCGGCCAGCTTGGTACTTGATGGGCAAGCACTTTGTGCTTCCTGAGGCACACTGCGTAAAGTCAGCATCACTGTTCCCTTCTAGAAGAAATGGGCTAATGCTCATCCTGGGGCCAGGAGAGCCCCTGGGTTTTCCTGTGCTTATTTCCCCACTGCCATGACCAGCAGCAGACCTCTTCCCTCTGTAGTTTGTCATCATCTTGTTACCATAAAGATCACATCTCAGTTTGGGCCGCAGGGCTCAGATAATGCACAAGCACCATGTTAAATGTTATGATGTGAAACATCATTTATTTCTTCAACAATTCATTCCAGAGCCGGGGCTGTGGCTTTGCAAAATTCTCTCTCTGCCTCTTTCTCCCTCGCTCTTTTCTTCTCCCAAATCCCTTTCTTTTTCTCCTATTGACCACTTGTTAAATCTTTTTGTTTGTTTCCCCCCTTTCTCCTGGGACCCTCCGACAGGCAGGCTTGCCAGATTCATTTTCTGATCAAAGCTGTTTGATTTGGTCAATTTTGCCACATTGGAGACGTTCTCTATTACAGAGATAAATAGCTTTGGGCTAACTGTCAACGAAAACTTGTAAGCTAATAAATTATTCCAATTTCTTCCCGCGGATTTCTCTGGAGACAGCCCTAGGAAATACACTTTTTGATTAGTAAATTTCTCTGTGTGTGTGTCTGGACATTCAAATGTGTCGGCTTTGATTAGCACCATTGCTTTTCAAGTCGACGTTGGCTGAGGGGCTGTCAGTTGCAGGCAGCCCTGATGCATAATGCATCAACTGGGCCCGGAAACAGGAGCCTCTTCCAAGGCTGGAAAGGCGGGAAAATTGCTCTCACCACCCTGCTGGCTTACTCTGCACCAAAGGGAGCTCAACTTGAAAGTCTTGACAAGACTTGCTCGGGCTGCGGTGGAAGCCACCCACGCCGGGCAGAGAGGGTTTGAAGAGACCACGACCAGGGCCTGCCAAGAACCAAGGCCGCTGCTCTGTCTGCTCTGGCCACCACCTCCTCCTCCCACAACTTCGCCCTTGCATCCTCACTCCCGCCTCCCCACTCCATCATCCCAGAGTCTCTGGGCAAAGGCCAGCCCCTTCCGGGCAGGCCCAGGTTTCCCTCTGGCTCCCCTTGGATTCCAGTTCGCTGTTTGTCTAGTTAAGGGCCCTTGGGTTGTTACAGAAACAATATTTTGGCTATAACAAATCAATCGGTGCGTGTGAACACAAACATACAGATCATTTATCAACTGCAAAATACCCTAAATTATGACCTTTCTAAAACCTATCAGAAGGGCGAGTGAATGCATAACGTAAATTAAAGTTTGAAGGGTCAGCGGTTTTTACTTTCACTATTCATCTTTCCTTCACCTTATAGGTTTAAGAACAAGAGGGCTGTGTAATTACATTTCAGTGGGGTGCAGTGGTTCATTATTCCCAGCTATACCAATCTGCTGCAACATTTCCAATGCAGTCAGGTACATTTTAGCAGATATTAGTTGGTATAAGACCATACTTGCTCTTTGCGATTGATACCATCTTTTAATGCATAACAGTGCTATCATCTCAATTTGGAAAAGGCTAAAAGGGTGAGAGTTTTTTCTCAGATCAATACCGTTGTTCATATTTTATAAAGGTGGTAAAGCCCTTTGCCTCTGGTCAGTTGCTCCTTTCTCTGATTACTGTTTCCCTAAGTCTCCACCACCCCATGCAGTAGTTGACAAGGTTTTGTGCTAGAGCCCACTGCACTGATGGAAATGAGTAGCTTGCAACAGAAAACCCTTCTGCTGCCAGCTATCTGGCTCTGGCAGTGATGGTGCCATGCTGGTGGGTGCATGGGCTCCGAAGTTTTAGCTCAGCCAGGAGAGGTCTGGTGGTGGCAGCCCCTGTGTTCCCTCTGCTACGTGGAGCCAGTAGGCACCTTCAGAAACTACTGGTGCACTCAGGTCTGGAGTGTGCAGGCTTGGTGGCATCAGCAGAGGCAGGCTAAGGAGACCTCTTGTGTCCTGAAGAAATCCTGTAGAGTAGAACTAACCATAAAAGTGTTCTTCAATCAAAGAAAGCTAGGACTAGAGCAATGGGAAAAATCGAGTTCCATTTAAAGTGTGAATATATATATATATATATATATATATATATATATGAATGTATGCCTATATGTGTGTGTATGTGTACATGAATATGTATGAAAATGTGCCGATAAAGGGCTGGGAAAATGTACATCAAATGGCAGACTAGTTGTGCCAAGGGAGGGGAATAAAGATGGATTATCACTTCCGTTTTTCTGGAACCCTTTGCCCATGAGATTGTATTCATATTTTACTTGATAAGAAAGAAAAAAAAAAAAGGGCTTCCCTGGTGGCGCAGTGGTTGAGAGTCCGCCTACTGATGCAGGGGACATGGGTTCGTGCCCCGGTCCGGGAAGATCCCACATGCCGTGGAGTGGCTGAGCCTGTGAGCCATGGCCACTGAGCCTTCACGTCCGGAGCCTGTGCTCCACAACGGGAGAGGCCACAACAGTGAGAGGCCCGCGTACCGCTAAAAAAAAAAAAGAAAGAAAGAAAAAAAGAAAAGATAGAAGGAAGGAAGGGGAAGGAGGAAGGAAGGAAGGAGGGAAGGAAGGGAGAATTTTTTTATTTTTATTTTTATTGTGGTGAAATACACATAACACAAATTTACCATCGTAACCATTTTTAATTGTTCATTTCAGTAGTGTTAGGTACATTCACATTGTTGTGCAACCAATCCCCAGAACTTTTTTTAAAAAATAAATTTATTTATTTATTTATTTATTTATTTATTTATTTATTTATGACTGCGTTGGGTTTTCGTTGCTGTGCGCGGGCTTTCTCTAGTTGTGGTGAGCAGGGGCTACTCTTCGTTGTGGTGCGCGGGGCTTCTCATTGAGGTGGCTTCTCTTGTTGTGGAGCATGGACTCTAGGGTGCACGGGCTTCAGTAGTTGTGGCACACAGGCTCAGTAGTTGTGGCTTGCCGGCTGTAGAGCGCAGGCTCAGTAGTTGTGGTGCACGGGATTAGTTGCTCCGCGGCATGTGGTATCTTTCTGGACCAGAGCTCGAACCCGTGTCCCCTGCATTGGCAGGCGGATTCTTAACCACTGCGCCACCAGGGAAGCCCCCCAACCCCAGAATTTTTTATCTTGCAAAACTGGAACTCCATATTCATTGAATAACAATTCCCCATTGCTTCCTCCTCCCAGCCCTTGGCAACCACACTTTTGCTTTCTCTTGCTATGAATTTGACTACTCTGGGTACCTCATGTAAGTGGAATCATACAGTATTTGCCTTTTTGTGACTGGCTTATTTCAGTTAGTGTAACGTCCTCAAGGGTCAACCATGTTGTAGCATGTGTCAGTGTTTCCTTCCTTTTAAGGCTGATATTCCATTGTATGTACACACCACATTTTGTTTTTCCCTTCATTTGCTGGTGGACATCTGTGTAGAACTTCTTGGCTGTTCTGAATAACACTGCTATGGACAGGAGCATGCAAATATCTCTTTGAGACTCAGCTTTCAGTTCTTTTGTATATATGCCCAGAGGTGGAGTTGCTGGATCATATGGTAATTCTATCTTTAATTTTTTGAGGGAAGGACTCTATTTAAAAAAGAAAGAAAGAAAGAAAAAGAAAACCAACTTTACTACTGTCCTAGACTCCCACAGGATGTAGAACCTAACTAGTTGCTGCTCCACACATGAACAGCTAACGTGGAGAGAGCCAACCCCCATCCTTGCTGGACTGGGAGAATGCCCCAGTGCCCCAGCACTGTGAGAGGCTTTAAGTAACCTACCAGGCCAGCCCCTGATGGTGCTGCTTTCTGTTAAAATGGTACTTCTTAGTGGATTTACTGTTTGGGCTCCCTGCATTCCTGCAAGGCAGATCAGCAGTGAAAAGGCAGATAGCTCCATCAGGAGCACGCCCCTAGGTAGTGGATATCGGAGCTCAGATTGGTCCAGGATGCAGACAATTAGATCACACTGCCTCCAGCCCGTGTGAGGTGGTGACCATGGATGATTGTTTTCTAAATAAGTGGCGTTTGCCTAATCTTGGCCAAGGGCTCACAACCCTGTAGAACTGTGCAACTAGACAAAAGCAAGAGGGCCCTTTCTAGTGTTAGCATGAATTTTATTTTCAGAAATGAATCAGGCCTGGATCTGCCTGTTGGGAAATGCTGTTTTCCAAAGTAGCGTCTGTGCTTGGCATGACCGAAAGTGGGCCCTGGGCTTGCTCCAGTGTCTACTTTCACAAGAAACTGTTTAAGAAAGATTGTAAAATATGTTGAAAGTTATTGATGTTTGAGCACTGAACATCGGTTTTTCCCAACTCAATTCTAATTGTTCTCTTCACACAACTTATAGAGTTAATTGGTGCCCAACTCTAGCAGTCTTCCTCTATCTGACAAAAGTATAAAATTCCTTACTTCCCAGGAGGGGTTCTCTTCAGGTTTCTAAAGCCTGGTCATTGGACCACCTGCATCAGAATTGCTTGGGGCAATTCTAGAGTGGGACAGATTTTTTTTTTAATGTATTTATTTTATTTATTTATTTTTGGCTGTGTTGGGTCTTCATTGCTGCACGCGGGCTTTCTCTAGTTGTGGCGAGCGGGGGCTACTCTTCATTGTGGTGCGTGGACTTCTCATTGCGGTGGCTTCTCTCATTGTGGAGCATGGGCTCTAGGCACGCAGGCTTCAGTAGTTGTGGCTCGTGGGCTCAGTAGTTGTGGCGCATGGGCTTAGTTGCTCCACGGCATGTGGGATCTTCCTGGACCAGGGCTCGAACCCGTGTCCCCTGCATCGGCAGGCAGATTCTTAACCACTGTGCCACCAGGGAAGCCCCAGAGTTTTTTTTTTTTTTCAGTACGCGAGCCTCTCACTGTTATGGCCTCTCCCGTTGCGGAGCACAGGCTCCGGACACGCAGGCTCAGCGGCCATGGCTCACGGGCCCAGCCGCTCCGCGGCATGTGGGATCTTCCCGGACCAGGGCACGAACCCGCGTCCCCTGCATTGGCAGGCGGACTCTCAACCACTGCGCCACCAGGAAAGACCCCCAG